>NC_092413.1:234667872-235000867 GCF_040894005.1 Engystomops pustulosus | reverse complement strand
CCATGACGTAGAGGATACACATAGACCCTTTGTACACACTTACCATCCCCATGACATAGAGGATACACATAGACCCTTTGTACACACTTACCATCCCCATGACGTAGAGAATACACGTAGACGCTTTGTACACACTTACCATCCCCATGACGTAGAGGATACACGTGGACCCTTTGTACGCACTTACCATCCCCATGACGTAGAGGATACACGTAGACGCTTTGTACACACTTACCATCCCCATGACGTAGAGGATACACGTAGACCCTTTGTACACACTTACCATCCCCATGACGTAGAGGATACACGTAGACTCTTTGTACACACTTATCATCCCCATGACGTAGAGGATACACGTAGACCCTTTGTACACACTTACCATCCCCATGACGTAGAGGATACACGTAGACCCTTTGTACACACTTACCATCCCCATGACGTAGAGGATACACGTAGACCCTTTGTACACACTTACCATCCCCATGACGTAGAGGATACACGTAGACCCTTTGTACACACTTTCCATCCTGCTGAATCTCTGTTCTATCCTGATCATATCACTTCCCGGGATAGTGGAACACCTTACTACCAGTCAGACGAAGGTCCAAGAACTTACCTGCTACATTGGTGAGGGCCAACCCAACGACCAGACAACGATTCCTGGCTCCTCCAGTAGAGGAACCTTCCCCTCTCTACAGTGTACAAACCTCTTAGGGGGTGACATGGGCAAACAGCACCCCACAAAGGAACACTTTACATGTGACATTACATAGGGGATCGCATTGGCCACCATCAATCCACCATTAGGACTAACGAGGGGTGACAGGAGGACATGCGGGAGGTGTATATATTGTGTGTGTGATATATATATGTAGTATGGAGGGGTGACAGGAGGACATGCTGGAGGTGTATATATTGTGTGTGTGATATATATATGTAGTATGGAGGGGGTGACAGGAGGACATGCTGGAGGTGTATATATTGTGTGTGTGATATATATATGTAGTATGGAGGAGGTGACAGGAGGACAGGCTGGAGGTGTATATATTGTGTGTGTGATATATATATGTAGTATGGAGGGGTGACAAGAGGACATGCTGGAGGTGTATATATTGTGTGTGTGATATATATATGTAGTATGGAGGAGGTGACAGGAGGACATGCTGGAGGTGTATATATTGTGTGTGTGATATATATATGTAGTATGGAGGAGGTGACAGGAGGACATGCTGGAGGTGTATATATTGTGTGTGTGATATATATATGTAGTATGGAGGAGGTGACAGGAGGACATGCTGGAGGTGTATATATTGTGTGTGTGATATATATATGTAGTATGGAGGGGTGACAGGAGGACATGCTGGAGGTGTATATATTGTGTGTGTGATATATATATATGTAGTATGGAGGGGTGACAGGAGGACATGCTGGAGGTGTATATATTGTGTGTGTGATATATATATATGTGTAGTATGGAGGGGTGACAGGAGGACATGCTGGAGGTGTATATATTGTGTGTGTGATATATATATATATATGTAGTATGGAGGGGTGACAGGAGGACATGCTGGAGGTGTATATATTGTGTGTGTGATATATATATGTAGTATGGAGGAGGTGACAGGAGGACATGCTGGAGGTGTATATATTGTGTGTGTGATATATATATGTAGTATGGAGGGGTGACAGGAGGACATGCTGGAGGTGTATATATTGTGTGTGTGATATATATATATATGTAGTATGGAGGAGGTGACAGGAGGACATGCTGGAGGTGTATATATTGTGTGTGTGATATATATATGTAGTATGGAGGAGGTGACAGGAGGACATGCAGGAGGTGTATATATTGTGTGTGTGATATATATATGTAGTATGGAGGAGGTGACAGGAGGACATGCTGGAGGTGTATATATTGTGTGTGTGATATATATATGTAGTATGGAGGGGTGACAGGAGGACATGCTGGAGGTGTATATATTGTGTGTGTGATATATATATATGTAGTATGGAGGGGTGACAGGAGGACATGCTGGAGGTGTATATATTGTGTGTGTGATATATATATATGTGTAGTATGGAGGGGTGACAGGAGGACATGCTGGAGGTGTATATATTGTGTGTGTGATATATATATATATATATGTAGTATGGAGGGGTGACAGGAGGACATGCTGGAGGTGTATATATTGTGTGTGTGATATATATATATATATATATGTAGTATGGAGGGGTGACAGGAGGACATGCTGGAGGTGTATATATTGTGTGTGTGATATATATATATATGTAGTATGGAGGGGTGACAGGAGGACATGCTGGAGGTGTATATATTGTGTGTGTGATATATATATGTAGTTTGGAGGGGTGACAGGAGGACATGCTGGAGGTGTATATATTGTGTGTGTGATATATATATATGTAGTATGGAGGGGTGACAGGAGGACATGCTGGAGGTGTATATATTGTGTGTGTGATATATATATGTAGTATAGAGGGGGTGACAGGAGGACATGCTGGAGGTGTATATATTGTGTGTGTGATATATATATATATATGTAGTATGGAGGGGTGACAGGAGGACATGCTGGAGGTGTATATATTGTGTGTGTGATATATATATGTAGTATGGAGGAGGTGACAGGAGGACATGCTGGAGGTGTATATATTGTGTGTGTGATATATATATGTAGTATGGAGGGGTGACAGGAGGACATGCTGGAGGAGTATATATTGTGTCTGTGATATATATATGTAGTATGGAGGGGTGACAGGAGGACATGCAGGAGGTGTATATATTGTGTGTGATATATATATATATGTAGTATGGAGGGGTGACAGGAGGACATGCTGGAGGTGTATATATTGTGTGTGTGATATATATATATATATATATGTAGTATGGAGGGGTGACAGGAGGACATGCTGGAGGTGTATATATTGTGTGTGTGATATATATATATATATATGTAGTATGGAGGGGTGACAGGAGGACATGCTGGAGGTGTATATATTGTGTGTGTGATATATATATATATATGTAGTATGGAGGGGTGACAGGAGGACATGCTGGAGGTGTATATATTGTGTGTGTGATATATATATGTAGTATGGAGGAGGTGACAGGAGGACATGCTGGAGGTGTATATATTGTGTGTGTGATATATATATGTAGTATGGAGGAGGTGACAGGAGGACATGCTGGAGGTGTATATATTGTGTGTGTGATATATATATGTAGTATGGAGGGGTGACAGGAGGACATGCTGGAGGTGTATATATTGTGTGTGTGATATATATATATATATATGTAGTATGGAGGGGTGACAGGAGGACATGCTGGAGGTGTATATATTGTGTGTGTGATATATATATGTAGTATGGAGGAGGTGACAGGAGGACATGCTGGAGGTGTATATATTGTGTGTGTGATATATATATGTAGTATGGAGGGGTGACAGGAGGACATGCTGGAGGTGTATATATTGTGTGTGTGATATATATATGTAGTATGGAGGGGTGACAGGAGGACATGCTGGAGGTGTATATATTGTGTGTGTGATATATATATATATATGTAGTATGGAGGGGTGACAGGAGGACATGCTGGAGGTGTATATATTGTGTGTGTGATATATATATGTAGTATGGAGGGGTGACAGGAGGACATGCTGGAGGTGTATATATTGTGTGTGTGATATATATATGTAGTATAGAGGGGTGACAGGAGGACATGCTGGAGGTGTATATATTGTGTGTGTGATATATATATGTAGTATGGAGGGGTGACAGGAGGACATGCTGGAGGTGTATATACTGTGTGTGTAATATATATATGTAGTATGGAGGGGTGACAGGAGGACATGCTGGAGGTGTATATATTGTGTGTGATATATATATATGTAGTATGGAGGGGGTGACAGGAGGACATGCTGGAGGTGTATATATTGTGTGTGTGATATATATATGTAGTATGGAGGGGGTGACAGGAGGACATGCTGGAGGTGTATATATTGTGTGTGATATATATATGTAGTATGGAGGGGGTGACAGGAGGACATGCTGGAGGTGTATATATTGTGTGTGTGATATATATATGTAGTATGGAGGGGTGACAGGAGGACATGCTGGAGGAGTATATATTGTGTGTGTGATATATATATATATATATGTAGTATGGAGGGGTGACAGGAGGACATGCTGGAGGTGTATATATTGTGTGTGAGATATATATATGTAGTATTGAGGGGTGACAGGAGGACATGCTGGAGGTGTATGTATTGTGTGTGTGATATATATATGTAGTATGGAGGGATGACAGGAGGACATGCTGGAGGTGTATATATTGTGTGTGTGATATATATATGTAGTATGGAGGGGTGACAGGAGGACATGCTGGAGGTGTATATATTGTGTGTGTGATATATATATGTAGTATGGAGGGGTGACAGGAGGACATGCTGGAGGTGTATATATTGTGTGTGTGATATATATATGTAGTATGGAGGGGGTGACAGGAGGACATGCTGGAGGTGTATATATTGTGTGTGTGATATATATATGTAGTATGGAGGAGGTGACAGGAGGACATGCTGGAGGTGTATATATTGTGTGTGTGATATATATATGTAGTATGGAGGGGTGACAGAAGGACATGCTGGAGGTGTATATATTGTGTGTGTGATATATATGTAGTATGGAGGGGTGACAGGAGGACATGCTGGAGGTGTATATATTGTGTGTGTGATATATATATATATGTAGTATGGAGGGGTGACAGGAGGACATGCTGGAGGTGTATATATTGTGTGTGTGATATATATATGTAGCATGGAGGGGTGACAGGAGGACATGCTGGAGGTGTATATATTGTGTGTGTGATATATATATGTAGTATGGAGGGGTGACAGGAGGACATGCTGGAGGAGTATATATTGTGTCTGTGATATATATATGTAGTATGGAGGGGTTACAGGAGGACATGCTGGAGGTGTATATATTGTGTGTGTGATATATATATATATGTAGTATGGAGGGGGTGACAGGAGGACATGCTGGAGGTGTATATATTGTGTGTGTGATATATATATGTAGTATGGAGGGGTGACAGGAGGACATGCTGGAGGTGTATATATTGTGTGTGTGATATATATATGTAGTATGGAGGGGTGACAGGAGGACATGCTGGAGGAGTATATATTGTGTCTGTGATATATATATGTAGTATGGAGGGGGTGACAGGAGGACATGCTGGAGGTGTATATATTGTGTGTGTGATATATATATGTAGTATGGAGGGGTGACAGGAGGACATGCTGGAGGTGTATATATTGTGTGTGATATATATATGTAGTATGGAGGGGTGACAGGAGGACATGCTGGAGGTGTATATATTGTGTGTGTGATATATATATGTAGTATGGAGGGGTGACAGGAGGACATGCTGGAGGTGTATATATTGTGTGTGTGATATATATATGTAGTATGGAGGAGGTGACAGGAGGACATGCTGGAGGTGTATATATTGTGTGTGTGATATATATATGTAGTATGGAGGGGTGGCAGGAGGACATGCTGGAGGTGTATATATTGTGTGTGTGATATATATATGTAGTATGGAGGGGGTGACAGGAGGACATGCTGGAGGTGTATATATTGTGTGTGTGATATATATATGTAGTATGGAGGGGTGACAGGAGGACATGCTGGAGGTGTATATATTGTGTGTGTGATATATATATGTAGTATGGAGGGGGTGACAGGAGGACATGCTGGAGGTGTATATATTGTGTGTGTGATATATATATGTAGTATGGAGGAGTGACAGGAGGACATGCTGGAGGTGTATATATTGTGTGTGTGATATATATATGTAGTATGGAGGGGTGACAGGAGGACATGCTGGAGGTGTATATATTGTGTGTGTGATATATATATGTATTATGGAGGGGTGACAGGAGGACATGCTGGAGGTGTATATAATGTGTGTGTGATATATATATGTAGTATGGAGGAGGTGACAGGAGGACATGCTGGAGGTGTATATATTGTGTGTGTGATATATATATGTAGTATGGAGGGGTGACAGGAGGACATGCTGGAGGTGTATATATTGTGTGTGAGATATATATATGTAGTATGGAGAGGTGACAGGAGGACATGCTGGAGGTGTATATATTGTGTGTGTGATATATATATGTAGTATGGAGGGGTGACAGGAGGACATGCTGGAGGTGTATATATTGTGTGTGTGATATATATATGTAGTATGGAGGGGTGACAGGAGGACATGCTGGAGGTGTATATATTGTGTGTGTGATATATATATGTAGTATGGAGGGGGTGACAGGAGGACATGCTGGAGGTGTATATATTGTGTGTGTGATATATATATGTAGTATGGAGGGGTGACAGGAGGACATGCTGGAGGTGTATATATTGTGTGTGTGATATATATATGTAGTATGGAGGGGGTGACAGGAGGACATGCTGGAGGTGTATATATTGTGTGTGTGATATATATATGTAGTATGGAGGGGTGACAGGAGGACATGCTGGAGGTGTATATATTGTGTGTGTGATATATATATGTAGTATGGAGGAGTGACAGGAGGACATGCTGGAGGTGTATATATTGTGTGTGTGATATATATATGTAGTATGGAGGAGTGACAGGAGGACATGCTGGAGGTGTATATATTGTGTGTGTGATATATATATGTAGTATGGAGGGGGTGACAGGCGGACATGCTGGAGGTGTATATATTGTGTGTGTGATATATATATGTAGTATGGAGGAGGTGACAGGAGGACATGCTGGAGGTGTATATATTGTGTGTGTGATATATATATGTAGTATGGAGGGGGTGACAGGAGGACATGCTGGAGGTGTATATATTGTGTGTGTGATATATATATGTAGTATGGAGGAGTGACAGGAGGACATGCTGGAGGTGTATATATTGTGTGTGTGATATATATATGTAGTATGGAGGAGGTGACAGGAGGACATGCTGGAGGTGTATATATTGTGTGTGTGATATATATATGTAGTATGGAGGGGTGACAGGAGGACATGCTGGAGGTGTATATATTGTGTGTGAGATATATATATATGTAGTATGGAGGGGTGACAGGAGGACATGCTGGAGGTGTATATATTGTGTGTGAGATATATATATGTAGTATGGAGAGGTGACAGGAGGACATGCTGGAGGTGTATATATTGTGTGTGTGATATATATATGTAGTATGGAGGGGTGACAGGAGGACATGCTGGAGGTGTATATATTGTGTGTGTGATATATATATGTAGTATGGAGGGGGTGACAGGAGGACATGCTGGAGGTGTATATATTGTGTGTGTGATATATATATGTAGTATGGAGGGGTGACAGGAGGACATGCTGGAGGTGTATATATTGTGTGTGTGATATATATATGTAGTATGGAGGGGGTGACAGGAGGACATGCTGGAGGTGTATATATTGTGTGTGTGATATATATATGTAGTATGGAGGGGTGACAGGAGGACATGCTGGAGGTGTATATATTGTGTGTGTGATATATATATGTAGTATGGAGGAGTGACAGGAGGACATGCTGGAGGTGTATATATTGTGTGTGTGATATATATATGTAGTATGGAGGAGTGACAGGAGGACATGCTGGAGGTGTATATATTGTGTGTGTGATATATATATGTAGTATGGAGGGGGTGACAGGCGGACATGCTGGAGGTGTATATATTGTGTGTGTGATATATATATGTAGTATGGAGGAGGTGACAGGAGGACATGCTGGAGGTGTATATATTGTGTGTGTGATATATATATGTAGTATGGAGGGGGTGACAGGAGGACATGCTGGAGGTGTATATATTGTGTGTGTGATATATATATGTAGTATGGAGGAGTGACAGGAGGACATGCTGGAGGTGTATATATTGTGTGTGTGATATATATATGTAGTATGGAGGGGGTGACAGGAGGACATGCTGGATGTGTATATATTGTGTGTGTGATATATATATGTAGTATGGAGGGGTGACAGGAGGACATGCTGGAGGTGTATATATTGTGTGTGTGATATATATATGTAGTATGGAGGAGGTGACAGGAGGACATGCTGGAGGTGTATATATTGTGTGTGTGATATATATATGTAGTATGGAGGGGTGACAGGAGGACATGCTGGAGGTGTATGTATTGTGTGTGTGATATATATATGTAGTATGGAGGGATGACAGGAGGACATGCTGGAGGTGTATATATTGTGTGTGTGATATATATATGTAGTATGGAGGGGTGACAGGAGGACATGCTGGAGGTGTATATATTGTGTGTGTGATATATATATGTAGTATGGAGGAGGTGACAGGAGGACATGCTGGAGGTGTATATATTGTGTGTGTGATATATATATGTAGTATGGAGGAGGTGACAGGAGGACATGCTGGAGGTGTATATATTGTGTGTGTGATATATATATGTAGTATGGAGGGGTGACAGGAGGACATGCTGGAGGTGTATATATTGTGTGTGAGATATATATATGTAGTATGGAGAGGTGACAGGAGGACATGCTGGAGGTGTATATATTGTGTGTGTGATATATATATGTAGTATGGAGGGGTGACAGGAGGACATGCTGGAGGTGTATATATTGTGTGTGTGATATATATATGTAGTATGGAGGGGTGACAGGAGGACATGCTGGAGGTGTATATATTGTGTGTGTGATATATATATGTAGTTTGCCTCCTGTGCCCCGGGGGATTGTGGGTGATGTAGTTTTCTTTGTTGTTCCTTTGAGATTGAATTTCTAATAATAAACTACACTTCCCATGATGCATCTGGATCCTCCCCTCACCCAGAATCCTGTGTGTCCTAGACCACGCCCACATTCCGCATCTTCTGCAGAGAACATCACAGACAGGTAACAGCACAATATACAGAAGATCCCGTATGTATGATGTGTGCACATGTGCTGTATACTGCCCCTATATATACACATGTGCTGTATACTGCCCCTATATATACACATGTACTATATACTGCCCCTATATATACACATGTGCTGTATACTGCCCCTATATATACACATGTGCTGTATACTGCCCCTATATATACACATGTGCTGTATACTGCTCCTATATATATATATACTCATGTACTATATACTGCCCCTATATATACACATGTACTGTATAGTGCCCCTATATATACACATGTACTGTATACTGCCCCTATATATACACATGTACTGTATACTGCCCCTATATATACACATGTGCTGTACACTGCCCCTATATATACACATGTACTGTATACTGCCCCTATATATACACATGTGCATTATATTGCCCCTATATATACACATGTACTGTATACTGCCCCTGTATATACACATGTACTGTATACTGCCCCTATATATACACATGTACTATATACTGCCCCTATATATACACATGTGCTGTACACTGCTCCTATATATATACACATGTACTGTATACTGCCCCTATATGTACACATGTACTGTATACTGCCCCTATATGTACACATGTACTGTATACTGCCCCTATATATACACATGTACTGTATACTGCTCCTATATATATATATACTCATGTACTGTATACTACTCCTATATATATATACTCATGTACTGTATACTACCCCTATATATACACATGTACTGTATACTGCCCCTATATATACACATGTGCTGTATACTGCTCCTATATATATATATACTCATGTACTATATACTGCCCCTATATATACACATGTACTGTATAGTGCCCCTATATATACACATGTACTGTATACTGCCCCTATATATACACATGTGCTGTATACTGCTCCTATATATACACATGTACTGTATACTGCCCCTGTATATACACATGTACTGTATACTGCTCCTATATATATATACTCATGTACTGTATACTACCCCTATATATACACACATGTACTGTATACTGCCCCTATATATACACATGTGCTGTATACTGCTCCTATATATATATATACTCATGTACTATATACTGCCCCTATATATACACATGTGCTGTATACTGCCCCTATATATACACATGTACTGTATACTGCCCCTATATATACACATGTGCATTATATTGCCCCTATATATACACATGTACTGTATACTGCCCCTGTATATACACATGTACTGTATACTGCCCCTATATATACACATGTACTATATACTGCCCCTATATATACACATGTTCTATATACTGCTCCTATATATATACACATGTTCTATATACTGCCCCTATATATTCACATCTGCTGTATACTGCTCCTATATATACACATGTGCTGTATACTGCCCCTATATATACACATGTGCTGTATACTGCCCCTATATATACACATGTGCTGTATACTGCCCCTATATATACACATGTACTGTATACTGCTCCTATATACACATGTGCTGTATACTGCTCCTATATATATACACATGTGCTGTATACTACCCCTATATATACACATGTGCTGTATACTGCCCCTATATATACACATGTGCTGTATACGGCCCCTATATATACACATGTGCTGTATACTGCCCCTATATATACACATGTACTGTATACTGCTCCTATATATACACATGTACTGTATACTGCTCCTATATATACACATGTGCTGTATACTGCTCCTATATATACACATGTACTGTATACTGCTCCTATATATACACATGTACTGTATACTGCTCCTATATATACACATGTACTGTATACTGCTCATATATATATATATATATATATATATATATACTCATGTACTATATACTGCCCCTATATATACACATGTGCTGTATACTGCCCCTATATATACACATGTACTGTATACTGCTCCTATATATACACATGTACTGTATACTGCTCCTATATATACACATGTACTGTATACTGCTCATATATATATATATATATATATATATATATATATATATATATACTCATGTACTATATACTGCCCCTATATATACACATGTGCTGTATACTGCCCCTATATATACACATGTACTGTATACTGCTCCTATATATATATACATGTACTGTATACTGCTCCTATATATACACATGTGCTGTATACTGCTCCTATATATACTCATGTACTATATTCTGCCCCTATATATACACATGTGCTGTATCTGTATACTGCCCCTGTATATACACATGTACTATATACTGCCCCTATATATACACATGTACTGTATACTGCTCCTATATATACACATGTGCTGTATACTGCCCCTGTATATACACATGTGCTGTATACTGCCCCTATATATACACATGTGCTGTATACTGCTCCTATATATACTCATGTGCTGTATACTGCCCCTATATATACACATGTGCTGTATACTGCCCCTATATATACACATGTGCTGTATACTGCTCCTATATATATATATATACTCATGTACATATATGCCCCTATATATACACATGTACTGTATACTGCTCCTATATATACTCATGTACTATATACTGCCCCTACATATACACTTGTGCTGTATACTGACCCTATATATACACATGTGCTGTATACTGCTCCTATATATATATACTCATGTACATATATGCCCCTATATATACACATGTACTGTATACTGCCCCAATATATACACATGTACTGTATACTGCCCCTATATATACACATGTACTGTATACTGCCCCTATATATACACACATGTACTGTATACTGCTCCTATATATACACATGTACTATATACTGCCCCTATATATACACATGCACTGTATACTGCTCCTATATATACACATGTACTATATACTGCCCCTATATATACACATGTACTATATACTGCCCCTATATGTACACATGTGCTGTATACTGCTGCTATTTATATATATACACACACTCATGTACTATATACTTCCCCTATATATACACATGTGCTGTATACTGCTCCTATATATATATATATATATATATATATATATACTCATGTACTATATACTGCCCCTATATATACACATGCACTGTATAATGCTCCTATATATATATATATATATATACACACTCATGTACTATATACTGCCCCTATATATACACATGTGCTGTATACTGCCCCTATATATATTTACTCATGTACTATATACTGCCCCTATATATACACATGTGCTGTATACTGCCCCTATATATATTTACTCATGTACTATATACTGCCCCTATATATACACATGTGCTGTATACTGCCCCTATATATACACATGTACTGTATACTGCCCCTATATATACACATATACTATATACTGCCCTATATATACACATGTACTGTATACTGCCCCTATATATACACATGTACTATATACTGCCCTATATATTCACATGTACTGTATACTGCCCCTATATATACACATGTACTATATACTGCCCTATATATACACATGTACTGTATACTGCCCCTATATATACACATGTGCTGTATACTGCCCCTATATATACACATGTGCTGTATACTGCCCCTATATATACACATGTACTATATACTGCCCTATATATACACATGTACTGTATACTGCTCCTATATATACTCATATACTATATACTGCCCCTATATCTACACATGTACTATATACTGCCCATTATATAAACATGTACTATATATACTGCCCATTATATAAACATGTACTATATACTGCCCCTATATATACACATGTACTGTATACTGCCCCTATATATACACACGTACTGTATACTGCCCCTATATATACTCATGTACTATATACTGCCCCTATATAAACATGTACTATATACTCCCCCTGTATATACACATGTGCTGTATACTGCCCTGATATATAAACATGTGCTATTTACTGCCCCTATATATACGCATGTACTATTTACTGCCCCTATATATACACATGTACTGTATACTGCCCCTATATATACTCATGTACTGTATACTGCCCCTATATACTGCCCCTATATATAAACACATGTACTGTATACTGCCCCTATATATACACATGTGCTATATACTGTCCCTATATATACACATCCGCTGTATACTGCCCCTATATATACACATGTGCCGTATACTGCCCCTGTATATACACATGTACTATATACTGATCCTATATATACACATGTTCTATATACTGCCCCTATATATTCAAATCTGCTGTATGCTGCCCCTATATATACACATCTGCTGTATACTGCCCCTATATATACAAATGTGCTGTATACGACCCCTATATATACATATTTACTATATACGGATCCTATATATACACATGTGCTGTATACTGCCCCTATATATATACATGTACTATATACTGATCCTATATATACACATGTTCTATATACTGCCCCTATATATACACATGTGCTGTATACTGCCCCTATATATACACATGTCCTGTATACTGCCCCTATATATACGAATGTGCTGTATACTGCCCCTATATATATACACATGTACTATACATTGATTCTATATACACATGTACTATATACTGATCCTATATATACACATGTTCTATATACTGCCCCTATATATACACATGTGCTGTATACTGCCCCAATATATACACATGTACTATCTACTGATCATATATATACACATATTCTGTATACTGCCCCTGTATATACACATGTGATGTATACTGCCCCTATATATACACATGTACTGTATACTGCCCCTATATATACACATGTACTATATACTGCCCCTATATATACATATGTACTATATACCGCCCCTATTTAAACACATGTACTGTATACTGTCCCAATATATACAAATGTACTGTACACTGCCCCTATATATACACATGTACTATATACTGCCCCTATATATACATATGTACTATATACTGCCCCTATATATACACATGTGCTGTATACTGCCCCTATATATACACATGTACTATACATTGATTCTATATACACATGTACTATATACTGATCCTACATATACACACATGTTCTATATACTGCCCCTATGTATACACATCTGCTGTATAATGCCCCTATATATACACATGTGCTGTATACCGCCCCTATATATACACATGTGCTATCTACTGATCCTATATATACACATGTGCTGTATACTGCCCCTGTATATACACATGTGCTGTATACTGCCCCTATATATACACATGTGCTGTATACTGCCCCTATATATACACATGTACTGTATACTGCCCCTATATATACACATGTACTGTATACTGCCCCAATATATACACATGTACTATATACTGCCCCTATATATATATACATGTACTGTATACTGCCCCTATATATACATATGTACTATATACTGCCCCTTTATATACACATGTACTGTATTCTGCCCCAATATATACACATGTACTGTATACTGCCCCTATATATACACATGTACTATATACTGCCCCTATATATACATATGTACTATATACTGCCCCTATATATACACATGTACTGTATACTGCCCCAATATATACACATGTACTGTATACTGCCCCAATCAATACTACCAATGTTCTCCCTTAACACTTCGGGGAGCTCCCTGGCAGAACACAAATTATCAGAGAATGAACCTTCCCTGGACAACTGAAAGGGAATAAAGAAACCAGAACTGAAGCCAAAATGAAGCACCTCCGCATCCTGCCTATTGTGGTACATGGCGAGCCACGGCTCCATCGCAGCCACTCTCACCGGGGTCTTTAAGACCGAGGCCCTGCCTAACTGGCTGTTTTCCAGAGGACCTGGAACACCGCACTGAGGGGAAAGAGCCCCCACATGACGAGCGTTCATGCTTATATTTACAGAGGCTGAAGAATCTACAAGGCCCTTCATTAAACCACCAACACGCCCCGGGGCGCTCGATGGCCACCATCCCCGAGGCTCCAGCCCTGGACATGGTGGCCGCAGACTGAAAGGAAGGCTTTTGTGCTACCATCAAACTAAGCCATACATCAGCAGCTTTAACCCCCCAACCCATATCCGGATTCAGAGATAACCTCCTACAGAAATCCTCATCATACCGCCACCATGCGGAACCCCCATGGGACTTATAGGAAGAATAAACCACATCCATATAAGAAAATATCTCCGAGCACCATAACTCCCCCAAGAACCATAATGGCCTGAAGCCAATTATTAATCGTCTTAGCTACCTTCAAACCCTTATCCTGAGAACGCTCTGACCACACTCTCCTCTCCTTATCAATGGTATGGAGGTCTATGACACCAATGACCATATATCAACATATGAATTAGCACATATCTTCTCCTTATCTTCCATATCTAAATGAGATCCCAAGGGGCTAACTGCACAAAAAACTGAGTCTTTATGAACTCCCGGGGGAGGGGAGGGAGAGGGGGATGGGACAGGGAAGGCGCAGGCACTGGAGACGGGGCCACTGAATCAGGGAATTTATTCAACAATTGCTTCAATGACAATAAAATCTCAGACCCCACATTATTCCCTTGCTCTCCAGCAACCCAAGCATTGGTAAACGTAAACTCACCAGCCGCTGCACCAGGAGGAACCGCTGGCGACGCATTCACTGCTGGAACCACCGGAGAAGAAACCAGGCCGCCGCCCCTGGAAGACCTACACGGCCACGTACACGGCCACGTCTACCAGGCACCGCCGATGCACCCGATGAACCGTCCGAGGATGACGGGGAGCGCCATCTAGACGACCTGGACCTTCTTGACCGTCACGAGGACCTTGAATCCCTGTTCTCATGTCCATTGCAATACACCGCGGAGCCCCGGCACGTCCGCCTGCGGGCATCCCGGGCGGGCAAGGATGATGAAGACCTGTTGCCCCTCCCGCGGCTGGCAATACTGATACTGGCTGGCATTCCAGGGGCATAGGAAATGAAGGAACCGGAGGAAATGGTATTTTAAAAGGCTTCCCAATCCCAGCTGGGGGAGGGGGAGTAGCCCCTATTACTGATGGTGAGGGAGGAACCGTCACCTGCCCAGCATTAGCCTGTGGTAGTGACTCCTCTGGTAGTGCTACAGCTTGCAGGGGCAGATGGGGGCATATCCTGTGACACAGAGGAAGTATCCTCTGAAGAAGAAGAGCTATGATGACCACCCATGATACCTGACAGCCCCACCTGGGAGGCGCTGGAAGACACCGCTACAGGAAGGGAGGAGATGCTGGAAGACGGCGCTACAGGAAGGGAGGAGACGCTGGAAGACGGCTCTACAGGAAGGGAGGAGACGCTGGAAGACGCCGCTACAGGAAGGGAGGAGGCGCTGGAAGACGCCGCTACAGGAAGGGAGGAGGCGCTGGAAGACACTGCTACAGGAAGGGAGGAGACGCTGGAAGACACCACTACAGGAAGGGAGGAGGCGCTGGAAGACGCCGCTACAGGAAGGGAGGAGGCGCTGGAAGACGCCGCTACAGGAAGGGAGGAGGCGCTGGAAGACGGCTCTACAGGAAGGGAGGAGACGCTGGAAGACGGCTCTACAGGAAGGGAGGAGGCGCTGGAAGACGCCGCTACAGGAAGGGAGGAGGCGCTGGAAGACACCACTACAGGAAGGGAGGAGACGCTGGAAGACACCACTACAGGAAGGGAGGAGGCACTGGAAGACACCGCTACAGGAAGGGAGGAGGCGCTGGAAGACACCGCTATAGGAAGGGAGGAGGCGCTGGAAGACACCGCTACAGGAAGGGAGGAGGCGCTGGAAGACACTGCTACAGTAAGGGAGGAGACGTTGGAAGACACCTCTACAGGAAAGGAGGAGACGCTGGAAGACACCGCTACAGGAAGGGAGGAGACGCTGGAAGACACCGCTACAGGAAGGGAGGAGGCGCTTGGAGAGGTGACCGGGCCATAACCCCAGGAGAGGTGACCGGGCCGTGCGCTTAGGAGAGGTGACCGGGCCGTGCGCTTAGGAGAGGTGACCGGGCCGTGCGCTTAGGAGAGGTGACCGGGCCGTGCGCCCAGGAGAGGTTACCGGGCCGTACCCCCAGGAGAGGTGACCCGGCCGTGCGCCCAGGAGAGGTGACCCAGACGTGCCCCCAGGAGAAGTGACCGGGCCGTGCCCCCAGGAGAGGTGACCGGGCCGTGCCCCCAGGAGAGGTGACCGTGCCATGCGCCCAGGAGAGGTGACCCGGACGTGCCCCCAGGAGAAGTGACCGGGCCATGCCCCCAGGAGAAGTGACCGGGCCGTGCCCCCAGGAGAGGTGACCGGGCCGTGCCCCCAGGAGAGGTGACCGGGTCGTGCCCCCAGGAGAGGTGACCGGGTAGTGCCCCCAGGAGAGGTGACCGGGCCGTGCCCCCAGGAGAGGTGACCGGGCCGTGCCCCCAGGAGAGGTGACCATGCCGTGCACCCAGGAGAGGTGACAGGGCCGTGTGTCCAGGAGAGGTGACCATTTCCAGAGCAAGGGTGAGGGAGGACAGCATGTCATGATATATGTATACTTGACATCATCCATACATGACATCATACAGTAAGGTCAGTGACTGTATGATAAGACATATATCTGGGCTTGTGTTGCAGTTTTGTGACGTACAAGCCCTGAAATAATCGTAAAGCCTTGCAAACTGCCAGACATTGCGATTATTTTGCTCCTCACCCCAAGAGGGCCCTGCTATAACCTGAGACTTCATGACTGAAAGTTTGCAAGTTACTAAGGAATTCCACACGTGTCTTACCTAGGGGGCAAGTAGCCTAGAGGGGCGGAAGATTTTAAAAAAATACATAAATCCCATAAAAATTCACATCCCCCCCTTTCCCTAAAACTGATATAAATAAACAGTAAAAATCCTAAACACGTTCGATATCGCGGCGTCCGAAAATGGCCGATCCATCAAAATACAATAACGGTTATTCCCAGAGCTTCACTCTGTAACGAAAAATAGCTTCCAAGTCACAAAATGCTGATTATAAAAGATGTAATAAAAAGTGATTCAAAGGTCGTACAGTCCTGAAAAAGGTCATCTCATCTCGCAAAAATTGACTCCGCCCACTTCTCTGCCCACCCAAGTATGAAAAAGTTCTCAAGATTCATTTTTGTAAATGTATGAAAACATGATAAGATGTATATCAATGTGGTGTACCCGTGATCGCAGCGACCCACAGAATAAAGGAGACAAGTCATTTGGGGCTCAGTGATGTAGAAATGATGCCAACAACAAAATGGCGCAAATCCGTTTTTTCAACAATTTCATTTGGAATATTTTCCTGCTTTCCAGTACATGCCATGAAATATTAAATACCGTCCCTATGAAGCGCCCACCATGCTAAGGCTACACTCAAACGACGATGTTCCCGCCGTACCGTATCAGGAGGAGGGGTGCCGACGCGTATCAGGAGGAGGGGTGCCGACGCGTATCAGGAGGAGGGGTGCCGACGCGTATCAGGAGGAGGGGTGCCGACGCGTATCAGGAGGAGGGGCGCCGACGCGTATAAGGAGGAGGGGCGCCGACGCGTATAAGGAGGAGGGGCGCCGACGCGTATAAGGAGGAGGGGCGCCGACGTGTATAAGGAGGAGGGGCGCCGACGCGTATCAGGAGGAAGGGTGCCGATGCGTAGAAGAGGAGGGGCGCCGACGCATATCAGGAGGAAGGGTGCCGACGCATAGAGGAGGAAGGGCGCCGACGCGTAGAGGAGGAGGGGTGCTAGCGCGTAGAGGAGGAGGGGCGCTGATGCGTAGAAGCGGAGGGGCGCCAACACGTATCAGGAGGAGGGGCGCTGACGCGTAGTAGAGGAGGGGCGCTGACGCGTAGTAGAGGAGGGGCGCCGATGCGTAGAGGAGGAGGGACGCCGACGCGTAGAGGAGGAGGGACGCCGGCGCGTAGAGAAGGAGGGGTGCCGGCGCGTAGAGGAGGAGGGGCGCCGACGCGTATCCGGAGGAAGGGCGCTGACGCGTAGAAGCAGAGGGGCACCGAGGCATATCAGGAGGAAGGGTGCCGACGCGTAGAGGAGGAAGGGCGCTGTCGCGTAGAGGAGGAGGGACGCCGTCGCATAGAGGAGGAGGGGTGCCTGCGCGTATAGGAGGAGGGGCGCCGAAGCTTACAGGAGGAGGGGCGCTGTCGCGTAGAGGAGGAGGGACGCCGTCGCATAGAGGAGGAGGGGTGCCTGCGCGTATAGGAGGAGGGGCGCCGACGCTTACAGGAGGAGGGGCGCCAACGCGCGTTCCATTCATCTCTATGGAGCTAACGGAGATCGCTGAGCGCCGTGCTCGGTTATTTCCATCAGCTCCATAGAGATTACTGAAGCAGGACGGTCTTTCGCGGCCGTCTGCTCCATTATTCTGAGGGGTCCAACATTTTCGGGATCTGTGGGGGCCCCAGCACTATCCTCAGCACATAACTTTTGTTGATGGGAGAACCCCTTTAAGAACCCCGATTGGTTGAGCCGGCAGTGGGTATTGGCTGCACATGGCCTCTTCCTCCCTCGGGGTAACTCCACTGATTTCCCTCCGTCTCTGAATCCATTGTCCGGAGTTCTGCAGGGAGGACAGGAGCGAGCCGGCTGCTCTCTAATTCTGACATCTCTGCCTCTAAGAGCCGGTCACAAGGTTTCCAGCCCAGCATTGCCATGACAGAACACGGCTGAGAGCTGCCCCGGGAGGTGCGGGGCACTGAGACCCCACCAATCAGCCGCGAGGATAGGGCCTAACTTATGTGTGTGGGCAAAGCCCTTTAACCATTTGGTTGGACGGTCATCTGTAGTCGGATCAGATTTTCCGTATTTTTAGAATCGACTATTTTGGGGAGAATTACAGTTTTTAATGAAATTTTAAATGTATAACAATAACCCCCCCCCCCCCCCCCCTATATAACCAACCCATTATCACATCTGCCCCCCTCAAACTATCAGAACAGCTTTTAGGAAGATTGTTAACCCCTTGAGATCTTCATAGTAATTACATAAAAATGGAGGTGAAATTTAGAATGGTCAAATTGTGCCGGTTACACGTTCATTTAGCCCTAAAATTTACACATTTCCAAAAGATAAAAAGAGAAAACTCATTATACAATTTGTTCTGTATTTTCTCCCAAGTACAGAGACCCCTGACATGTGGCCGTTACTTCTCCCGAGTGCAGAGACCCCCCACATGTGGCCGTTACTTCTCCCGAGTACAGAGACCCCCCACCTGTGGCCGTTACTTCTCCCGAGTGCAGAGACCCCCCACATGTGGCCGTTACTTCTCCCGAGTACAGAGACCCCCCCCACATGTGGCCGTTACTTCTCCCGAGTACAGAGACCCCCCACATGTGACCGTTACTTCTCCCAAGTACAGAGACCCCCCACATGTGACCGTTACTTCTCCCAAGTACAGAGACCCCCCACATGTGGCCGTTACTTCTCCCGAGTACAGAGACCCCCCACATGTGGCCGTTACTTCTCCCGAGTACAGAGACCCCTGACCACATGTGGCCGTTACTTCCCCAGAGTGCAGAGACCCCCGACCACATGTGGCCGTTATTTCTCCAGAGTGCAGAGACCCCCCTACATGTGGCCGTTACTTCTCCCGAGTACAGAGACCCCCCCCCCCACATGTGGCCGTTACTTCTCCCGAGTGCAGAGACCCCCCCCCACACACATGTGGCCGTTACTTCTCCCGAGTACAGAGACCCCCCGCATGTGGCCGTTACTTCTCCCGAGTGCAGAGACCCCCCCCCACACATGTGGCCGTTACTTCTCCCGAGTACAGAGACCCCTTACATGTGGCCGTTACTTCTCCCGAGTACAGAGACCCCCCCCCACATGTGGCCGTTACTTCTCCCGAGTGCAGAGACCTCCCCCCACACACATGTGGCCGTTACTTCTCCCGAGTACAGAGACCCCCCGCATGTGGCCGTTACTTCTCCCGAGTGCAGAGACCCCCCCCCACACATGTGGCCGTTACTTCTCCCGAGTGCAGAGACCCCCCCCCACACATGTGGCCGTTACTTCTCCCGAGTACAGAGACCCCCCACATGTGGTCGTTACTTCTCCCATGTACAGAGACCCCCCACATGTGGCCCTTACTTCTCCCGAGTACAGAGTCCCCCCACATGTGCCCGTTACTTCTCCCGAGTACAGAGACCCCCCACATGTGGCCGTTACTTCTCCCGAGTACAGAGACCCCCCCCACATGTGGCCGTTACTTCTCCCGAGTACAGAGACCCCCCACATGTGACCGTTACTTCTCCCAAGTACAGAGACCCCCCACATGTGGCCGTTACTTCTCCCGAGTACAGAGACCCCCCACATGTGGCCGTTACTTCTCCCGAGTACAGAGACCCCCCACATGTGGCCGTTACTTCTCCCAAGTACAGAGACCCCCCACATGTGGCCGTTACTTCTCCCGAGTACAGAGACCCCCCACATGTGGCCGTTACTTCTCCCGAGTACAGAGACCCCCCACATGTGGCCGTTACTTCTCCCGAGTACAGAGACGCTTTTTCCAGTGTTACCATTTTGGGGTCGGTTTCTCCTATTGTTGAAAATGTATGAACTTTTTTTTGAGGGCAGAAGTAGAAAAGCCTCAATTCTGTTCTGGATTTTTTCCTTTTTTTCTGGTGTTCCCCTTATATAATAACCCTGTGATCTTTATTCTATGGGTGACACGATTACGGGGACCGGACATATACTTATATTTTTTCTTACGTTTTACTATATTTGACAAATAAAACCCTAATGTGGGGAAAGATCTCTCATTTGTGCATCGCGTCTTCCAAGTGGCAGAACATTGCTACTTTTTTGGCTGTGGAGATGGTTGATGGCTTGTTTTTTGTGGAACATGTTGTACTTTGCACCAGGATCATTCTGCAGTACAGATGTTTTTTGATCACTTTTTATTGCAATTTTTGTTGGATGAAATAGGTAAAAATCATAATTTTTTTTTTTTTATATTAGCAAAGTATTTTATTAATCAAATTCAGAATTACAGGATATCTGTCCAATTAAATACAGTACAAATGGATAAAATTACAAATATCAGGTAAGTTAATATACAATTTCAAAACATCCTACCCTTAAAGGATTTTCTATAAAATCCAAGTGTTGACCATCATTTATTCTTTACATAAATGTAGATAACCAAGAGTAATACCGAACTGCGTCCCTTATATTACCTTCCACAAATACCGTAAAGAGAATCCTTTATTTCTTTAAGTACCAGCAAAATTCAGTTGTTCAGGAATTTCAAAAAGAAATTTAAATAATAATATAATCCAGAGCAGTACAAAAATATACTTTAGACATCTAAGCCTTATTAGAATCCTATTTCTACCTGTATCTGACTGTCAATATAAACCAAGTGTTTAACCCCCCCCCCCCCTTCCCTCCCCTCCCCTTTGTGGCTTGCAGACTTCCATCTTTGTTTCGCTTAGCACTTCCCAAAAAAAAAAAAAAAAAAAAGGAAGGAAAAGATTCAGATCTACACATTCAGGGTCCTGGAGGGGAGCAAGATTTGCTCCTGTACCTTTTATCCCCAAACCGTCTCCCCATACTCCCTCCTACCTATTGTTTTGTAATGTGTGATCTCATACTTCCCCACTAGTTTAACCAGATCTTTCCAGTTCCTAAACATTGGTGGATCCTTGCTACCCCATTGTCTGACCACTAACAGTCTTCCTAAAAATAACATTTTATTACATTTATCTCTGTCGACCCTCGAGAGCCTCTCCAAATCGACTACCCCGAATAGAGCATCCATTCTTGAGACCCTCCTGTTCCCAGTACATCTTCCTTCTACTTCTTCTATCACTTCCCTCCAGAAGGGCCGAATCTTTGGGCACTCCCATATTTTGTGAAGATAGCCGGCATTTGGATTAGAGCATTTCTCACAATCGGCATTTTCTCTCAGCTTCATTCTATACAATTTTTCGGGCGTGTAATGCAATCTTTGTACGATGTTAAATTGTACTATTCTATGATTACCACTTAGTGAGGAATGTTTAATATTCTTATAAATCCTACCCTCTATATTCCCTAAATCCCTCTCCCACCCTTTTCGTGCAGGATAGTGTTCATACTTACATTTCTCCTTCATTATACTCTTATATAATCGTGACAAGACCCCTTTATGAATAACTCCTGACCTTATCATTTCCACACTTTCATGTATCTCTAAACCCAATCTTTCCCTCTCAATTTTGCGTGCTGCATGATAAATTTGGAAGCCCCTAAATGACCCCATCCGTGTTAATTCTGGCCTTTTCATCAAAAAATCCATAGTTATTGTCACGGGTGCTCCCGCGATCCATGTCGCGGATCGCGGGTACACCCGTGCTCCGCTGCCTGGCGGTCCCCGTCCCCCTGCCTCTCCTGGCTCCTGTCTGTGCTCCAGCTCCTGGTGTGTAGGCCGCAGGCCTCCTTGCCTGCAGTTGCTCGCTCTCACCACTAGAGGGCGCACACGGACTTCTCAAGCCTTAAAGGGCCAGCGTCCTCCTGATTGGCTGCTGCTAATCTGGCTCGCCCTTATATTCCGGCAACTCCCTTCTCTCCCTGTCGGATCTTCTCCTAGGATCTCCTATGGTTTCCATGCCAGGCTTCCCTAAGCCGTTCCTGTGGAAGAGAAAGCCCTAACCCTAAAGCCTTTTAGTTCCGTTGTCTGTTTGACCCGTTACAGTTATTCTACCATCCTTATCTACTATTTGTGCAATATATTTAATCACCTGTCCAATCCAAACATTCTGCTCTGGAATAGTTAAAAATTCCTTAAAATTAAAATTGTGCCTAATTGGGCTAAATGAAAAAACACCCCTAACCTTCAGCCACTCTTTTACTTTATCCCAACTTTTTTTCAATAATTTACTGATATCCATTTTCCGATTTTCATCTTGCATTAACACGCCACTCTCCAGTAATTCCATTAAGTTCCCATATTTACCCTTGCTCAAATCCAACAGTTTTTGAAATGCTGAACATTCCTTTCTTAGGGCCAGAAAACTCATTTGAGATGCCAGGAAGTACCCCCTCAAATCCGGGATAGCTAAACCCCCTTGGTTCACTGGGTTGTATAAATAAGAGATCTTTATTCTGGCTCTCTTCCCTCCCCAGATCATGTCCCCCAAAATACCTTCTATTTTTTTTTAAATATTTGATTAGATCCAAACCGGTGAACAGCTGAGAGGGTACAATAATTGGGGCAGCACCACCATTTTAATAAGACTAACTCTGTCTGCTTTTGAAAATGGCATTTTTTTCCAACCATTTACCCTTTTCTTGATTTTTTCAATTAGAGGGTTGATGTTCAATTCTACAAATCTACCTAATTCCTCCGAAACCTGAACCCCCAGGTATTTGAAATTCCCTCCCTTTTTGAGGTTCCTCAGCTTATATTCCTGTAAGTTGATTTCCTCCCCCAATGGGAGAACTATAGATTTTTCCCAGTTTATTAACAGTCCGGAGAACCTCCCAAACTCTTCCACTACTTCAATCACTTTGGGGATCCCTTCCTCTGAGTCCTTCAATGTAAACAGAATATCATCTGCGTACAGGGATATCTTGTCCCTCTCCCCGCCGCTCCCGCATCCCTGAATATCCTTCATTTCTCTTATTTTAATAGCCAAAGGCTCAATATACAATGCAAAGAGAAGCGGGGAGAGGGGACACCCCTGCCGCGTACCCCTGCTCAAGGAGAAACAAGACGAGCTGCTTCCCCCCACTCTAACTCTAGCCTTCGGGGACTGATACATTGCCCTCACCGCCTCAACAAACCCTGGTCCAAAGCCAAATTTATGTAATACTACCCAGAGGAAGCGCCACTCCACCCTGTCAAAGGCCTTAACGGCATCTAATGACAGGATGGAGCGATGCCCCCCCACTCCCAACCGGACATCAGAAAAAAGACAATGTAGATTGTTACTTGTACTCCTCCCGGGTATAAACCCGTTCTGATCCGGGTGCACCAAAGAGGCGATCACTTTTTTTAATCTATTCGCCATAACCTTGGCATAAATTTTAATATCTGAATTTAGAAGAGATATCGGCCGATATGAGCCTACATCCCTTAAATCCTTGTCCTTTTTAGGAATAACCACTATCACTGCCTCCTCCATAGACTGTGAAATACGACCCAGTTTCCTCACCTCATTAAACACCCGAAACAGAAGGGGCCCCAACACTTCGGAATATTCCCTGTAAAGCCTATATGGAAAACCATCCGCTCCTGGGCTGGAGTCAGGCGATGTCCCAATAACCTCCATTAATTCCTCGATGGACATTGGCGCCTCAAGTTCCTCTCTCTCCTCCGATGTCAACTTAGGGAATTTAATATTATCCAAGTAGGACTGTAGTTCTGAGGATGAATCATCCCACTCTGATTGGTACAGTTTCTGATAAAAAATCCTAAACTGTTCCAATATTCCTTCCTCCGTCTTTTCCAGTCCTCCCTCCTGATTTGCTATATCTTTAATTTTGTTATCCTGTAAACCAGGGTCTATAATAGAAGCTAAAACTTTTCCCGGTTTTCCTGTCCCCTAAAGAAGGTCTTTTGCTGTGCCTTTTCTTTCATATATGTATTCATAGAGTTCTTTGCCTCCTGCCATGCTATCCTCCTTTCTCTAGTTGGATCATCGGCCAATTCCCTTAGTTTTTTTCCATGTCCCTTCTCAGGGACCTTTCCTGTACTCTAAATTCCTTCTTTTTAATCTCAATCTTATCCCTAAATATCCCTCTAAGGTACGCCTTTAAGGTATCCCAGACTAAGAGCAAATCATACCTGCCACAATTGTTCTCCCAGAATTCAGTAATGAGCCCCGAGATTCCATCTTTGTTATCTAAGAGACTGAACCAATGGGGGTTCATTCTGAAGGAGATTTCTCCCTTACTTCTTCCCCCAGCTTTCAACCTTAAAGCCACCGGGGCATGATCAGAAATAGTGATGGTTTCATACTTCATCCCATTTATTAAATCCAGGGCCTTGTTGTTTACCAGACATAAATCTATTCTGGAGAAGCTCTCGTGGGTCTGACTAAAACAAGAAAAAGCTTTTTTTTCAGAATATAGGAACCGCCAAACATCAACAAAACCGGCTTTCATACAAAAATTCCTCAAATTTGGTGTGCTACTGTTCTTGTAGCTCGTGTTACCCCTCATCCTCATTCTGTCTTTTTCCCCATCCATAATGGCGTTGATATCACCCATTATAAAGACTGGGAATGGATCCCTTACCTCCATAAATTCCAAAAGCTTTCCAAAAATTATGAATGAGAATGGCGGGGGAATGTAAACAAACGCCAAGATATTAACTTGCTCCCTCCAGGACCCATAAAAAAATATATACCTCCCCAATTTATCAATCTCCACTTTAAAGATTTTGTAATCAATCCTATTGTGGAACAGAACTGTTACCCCCCTGGAGTATGAGGAACCAAACGAGTGAAATACCTTTGAGGCCCATTTCTTTTCCAACCATTGTTTTGATTCTACAGTGAGATGAGTTTCTAATAGGCAGACTATGGATGGAAGATGCCTTTTTATGCAGTCCTCCACCATACACCTTTTCGTGCAGTAACTATCTGTAGTTCCATTTGTCAGAGAGGGAAAAAAAAAAAAGGTCTGCAGCCACAAAGTACCCCCCCTTTGAGTTTAGAAGTTTTGCTAATATCACTCTGGGGGGAGAGCCCACCGGAGGGAATTTTCCTGGGACCCTATGGGCCCTTTCTATTGAAATAGTCCTAGAAAGCCCTTCTACTTTCAAAGTATCTTCTATCCATTTTTCCAGAAATATTTCTAATTCCTTGTCCCCTGAATCCTCGGGGAACCCCACAATCCGCAGATTGGATCTTCTGGACCTATCTTCTAGGTCTGTTAATTTTTCCCTCAGGAACTTATTCTCCTTCTCTAGTTTTTCTGTTGATTTTCCTAGGGCCCTCTGCTCTTTTTCTAATGTTTTTACTTGTGCCCTAGTCTCTGCCAGGGAATTTCTGATTTTACCCAAATCCCCTCGGATGAGGGAAATATCTGATTTGACATCTCCCGTTTCCTTTTTCAATTCTTAAGGAGGAGTTAAGTTTTTGAACATTTACCTAAGAATGGGATTTTGCTCTCCCTCTTCTCCCTGCACCGGGAGTACCTCATACCTAGAACCCCCCCTGTTGCCCCATCTTCTGGAGGGTCTGCCTGGCTTTGAGGGGTTTTCCCCACCTGTCTTGTCTTGATACTGGGGGATTTCCACAACTTGTCCAACTTTCCTGTGGATTCTACTTTCCCCTCAGCCTTTTCTTTCTCCTTTGGAGAGGATAAACCTCTGGATTTTACTTCCTTGGTTTTTGGGGGGCTTTTTCGTAATTAAACAATTTAATAGAGTTAACAATGACAGAGCAACTGCCGCGTGGAAAGCAAACAAACAATTATAAAGCAACCTTCAAATGCATAGGAAATTAACCCCTGCAGTAAATAGACCACCAACAGACCTTTCCCCAAAAGCTCTGGGGTTAGCAAACAGATATAGACTATGTATAGACAGAGGTAATAAGCAGATAATTTTGACAAATGTTAGTTAGCCCACCGGCAGACATACACAAGATAAGCCCCGTCAATTAATACAACAACTTTCCCATGTCCCAGGAAACCGGGGACACCGATAAATTTGGCCAGTTAATTAGCCAGCCTGCTGTTATTCAGTTAGCCGGAATCTGCAAAGAAAAGTGTTACAAAAAAAATATAAAAAATACAGATATAAGAACAAAAGTCCATCCCTGGATAACTCTGGGGTCGAGAAGCAGATGTCGATTCTGTGCACTCTTGGCAAAGTTAAGGCAGTTAGTATAGTAATCCACTTAACCGGTAATTAGTACAGTTGTTAGAAATTAGAAAGCCAGCCATCACTCAGTATTTTGACACAGTCAGAGTGGTTATGGGCAGATACAGGTATAGGAGAAACAATCCGTTCCCAGAAAACTCTGGGGTCAAGAGACAGATATCAGATTCATGTAGATTAGCTGAGTTAGTACAGTTAGTATAGTAATCCGCCTGCCCAAAAGTTAGAACAGCTGTTAAATGTTAATAAGCCAGCCAGCACTCAGGGAGGGAACCCCTCAGTATATTGATACAGCCGCAGACTTAGTTCAACAGACATATGGGTTAAAGGCCAATAAAAATGCCATGTTGCAGTTTCATTAACTTGGTACTTATCTGGCTTCACATTCCCTGTTCTTCAATCCGGCTTCTTTGACCCACACAGCCCTTTTCCGGAGCGGGAACCACCAACCTCGGTGTAGACCTGCTGGCAGCGTGGCTTTGGATCAGGAGCTTCGATCGTCTCTCCTCTGCATCCAGATTGCGCCCAGTACTGCCACTGATGCCGTAGCCCGGGTCCGATCCTGGGAAACCCCGGGCAAAGAAGATCCTCAGCAGCCCCCTGGACACAGTATCGGTAACGGCACGACATTCAGGACCGCTTAGAGGACGCAAACGGTGGGGCAGCGGAGCGTTCTGACCCAGCAAGGCCGTTCATACTCCATACTGCTCTAGGCTGGGATCGCCTCATGGAGGACGCGGAGGAGCAGAGCGGGGAGGAGGTCTAAGCGCGTCGTGCTCACGTCATGCCGCTGCACCGGGGACAGATGATAATTTTTGGGTTTTTAACGTTTTTTTTTTCTACAGTGTTCATTGTGAGGGATCAATAATCTTTTTCAATTCTACGCTTCCTCTGGATGTGGGGTTTGTGTTATGAGTTATACTTTTTTGTGTCTTTTATGTCTCTTTATATGTTTATGGGGCTTATGGCCATTTTTATTAATTTATTTTTATTTGAGGACATTTTTTTAACCTTTTTATTAGATGGGACATGAAGAATCAATCATCTTATGTGTTTGTGATAATAGCCTGAAGTACTGATGTATTGCAGGGGGTTAGCTGTGTCTGCACATGCACAGATGGCATCTTACAGCTGCTATGACAGTGATTGGCGCCCCCTTAGATGGCACAGGAAGGGGGGGGTCGTAGGGGAGAGACCCCTGTGAGCCAAGTTAAATGGTTAACAGGTTAAACGCTTGCGGTCAGAGCCCACTCCGACTGCAGGTGTTACACTGGGGTGTCAGCTATTGGCTACAGCTGACACCCAGTGTATTCCACTGCCGGCTCAGCTCTGATCTCTAGCTGATCCGGTGTCATCTCTGCGGCCGACATATCGTTAAGGGGTTAATGATTCCTGATATGTGATAATTTTCTGTCATTTGGGACTTCATGTAAAATAGAATTGGACCTTCCTAATTTAATTCCTTTGGTATTTTACAATAATATTTGGGGTTTTTGGGTAACTTGAAGTCCATGGTCTTGTAGTTGTAGGGATGGTTTTGGGTCATGGTGAACTCATGGAATCCCAATTACCGGTAAGTCTATTTTCTCAGCTTTCTAGTTCCTCCTAGTATTGCTGTCCACATGTCTACATTTGGTCTCCAGTCTTCTCCTGCCTCCGATGACTTATAGAACCCTCTTAGCACTTCCTGGAGCACCCACACCTCAACTGTGTGAAGTGCCCAATGCCCCGATTTTCGAGCTGTAACATAGGCCATGAAGTATGTGGTGGATCTGGTCACACCAATGTTGCTAATTAGACCTAGAGTTAGCAAGTAGGGTCTAGGAGTAAGAGGGTCTCTATGGAGGAATTGTGGCACAGAACTTATGTTTTCTGTCCATGTGTCTGACTACAATAAATGCTCTTATTACAGATATCTAGACCTGGAGGCTTCATGTCCACTATAATGGGACAGAGACGTGGTGACAACACATATTAGTAGTGTTCATCTCTAAAACCTCCAGCTCCCTGCTTTGTTCCTTCACATCTTCCACGTCCTGTAATGGCCTTTAAACATGGACACCATGTCACCAGCATAACATGAGACCCTAGTGAAGAGCTGATGGGTGGCTGGACTCTTCAGTAACAGAATGACCTGCAACATCTGCTGAAGTATATGGCCAATGTCATGTCCGAGAGAGAAGAGGAAGAGCCAGATCTGTACAACGTGTCCTTCAGCGGTAAGTCCCAAAAGAATAAGAGATTCTCCACCCCAAATGAGCTCATGTTGTACATTCATCAAAATATCAAGGGCTATTGGAAAAATACATTTTCTAAGTATCTGATTTTGATCCAGGCCAAATTTTGGGTTGGGAAGGAATTTTAGCAGCCATGGATTTTGTTTTTTTTTTTGCCTTTTCCTGGGTTGACACTAATTTATGGACTGGAGTTAATGGAGGATGTGTCTTTACCCACCTTTTTCTACAATGATCATTTATCATATTGATGATATCTTGGGACATGATGCTCAAATCTTCTCAAGGGGTTACTAGCAGATATCAAACCCTCATCATCACATCATCCTGGAGTCGCCAGCGGAAATGAGGACCTCATCACCATCGCACCCTGGCATCACCAGAAGATATCAGGTCCTCATCATCACATAATCCTGAGTCACCAGCAGATATCAGGACCTCATCACCATCGCATCCTGGCGTCACCAGCAGATATCAGGCCCTCATCATCACATAATCTTGGAGTCACCAGTAGATATCAGGACCTCATCATCACATAATCTTGGAGTCACCAGTAGATATCAGGACCTCATCATCACATAATCTTGGAGTCACCAGTAGATATCAGGACCTCATCATCACATAATCTTGGAGTCACCAGTAGATATCAGGACCTCGTCATCACATAATCTTGGAGTCACCAGTAGCGATCAGGACCTCATCATCACATAATCTTGGAGTCACCAGCAGATATCAGGTCATCATCATCATCACATAATATGGAGTCACCAGCAGATATCAGTACCTCATCATCACAAAATCCTGGAGTCACCAGCAGATATCAGGACCTCATCATCACAAAATCCTGGAGTCACCAGCAGATATCAGGCCCTTGTCATCACAAAATCCTGGAGTCACCAGCAGATATCAGGACCTCATCATCACAAAATCCTGGCGTCACCAGCAGATATCAGGACCTCATCATCACAAAATCCTGGAGTCACCAGCAGATATCAGGACCTCATCATCACAAAATCCTGGAGTCACCAGCAGATATCAGGACCTCATCATCACAAAATCCTGCAGTCACCAGCAGATATCAGGAACTCATCATCACAAAATCCTGGAGTCACCAGCAGATATCAGAACCTCATCATCGCATAATCCTGGAGTCACCAGCAGATATCAGGACCTCATCATCACAAAATCCTGGAGTCACCAGCAGATATCAGGACCTCATCATCACAAAATCCTGGAGTCACCAGCAGATATCAGGACCTCATCATCACAAAATCCTGCAGTCACCAGCAGATATCAGGAACTCATCATCACAAAATCCTGGAGTCACCAGCAGATATCAGGAACTCATCATCACAAAATCCTGGAGTCACCAGCAGATATCAGGACCTCATCATCACAGAATCCTGGAGTCACCAGCAGATATCAGGACCTCATCATCACAAAATCCTGGAGTCACCAGCAGATATCAGGAACTCATCATCACAAAATCCTGGAGTCACCAGTAGATATCAGAACCTCATCATCACAAAATCCTGGAGTCACCAGCAGATATCAGGAACTCATCATCACAAAATCCTGGAGTCACCAGCAGATATCAGGCCCTTGTCATCACAAAATCCTGGAGTCACCAGCAGATATCAGGACCTCATCATCACAAAATCCTGGAGTCACCAGCAGATATCAGAACCTCATCATCACAAAATCCTGGAGTCACCAGCAGATATCAGGACCTCATCATCACAAAATCCTGGAGTCACCAGCAGATATCAGGACCTCATCATCACAAAATCCTGGAGTCACCAGCAGATATCAGGACCTCATCATCACAAAATCCTGGAGTCACCAGCAGATATCAGGACCTCATCATCACAAAATCCTGGAGTCACCAGCAGATATCAGGACCTCATCATCACAAAATCCTGGAGTCACCAGCAGATATCAGGACCTCATCATCACAAAATCCTGGAGTCACCAGCAGATATCAGGACCTCATCATCACAGAATCCTGGAGTCACCAGCAGATATCACAACCTCATCATCGCATAATCCTGGAGTCACCAGCAGATATCAGGACCTCATCATCACAAAATCCTGGAGTCACCAGCAGATATCAGGACCTCATCATCACAAAAAATCCTGGAGTCACCAGCAGATATCAGGACCTCATCATCACAAAATCCTGGAGTCACCAGCAGATATCAGGACCTCATCATCACAAAATCCTGGAGTCACCAGCAGATATCAGGACCTCATCATCACAAAATCCTGGAGTCACCAGCAGATATCAGGACCTCATCATCACAAAATCCTGGAGTCACCAGCAGATATCAGGACCTCCTCATCACAAAATCCTGGAGTCACCAGCAGATATCAGGACCTCATCATCACAAAATCCTGGAGTCACCAGCAGATATCAGAACCTCATCATCACAAAATCCTGGAGTCACCAGCAGATATCAGGACCTAATCATCACAAAATCCTGGAGTCACCAGCAGATATCAGGCCCTTGTCATCATAACACACTGGAGTCACCAGCAGATATCAGAACCTCATCATCACAAAATCCTGGAGTCACCAGCAGATATTCAACCTTCATCTCAATCACATCCTGGAATCGCCTGTGGATATTGGGCCCTCATCACCATCACATCCTGGAGTCACCAGCAGATATCAGGACCTCATCTCAATCTCATCCTGGAATCACCTGTGGATATTGGGCCCTCATCTCCATCTTATCCTGGAATCACCTGTGGATATTGGGCCCTCTTCTCCATCTCATCCTGGAATCACCTGTGGATATTGGGCCCTCTTCTCCATCTCATCCTGGAATCACCTGTGGATATTGGGCCCTCTTCTCCATCTCATCCTGGAATCACCTGTGGATATTGGGCCCTCATCTCAATCATATCTTGGAATCACCTGTGGATATTGGGCCCTCATCTCAATCATATCTTGGAATCACCTGTGGATATTGGGCCCTCAGCTCTATCTCATTCTGGAATCACCTGTGGATATTGGGCCCTCAGCTCTATCTCATTCTGGAATCACCTGTGGATATTGGGCCCTCATCTCAATCATATCCTGGAATCACCTGCGGATATTGGGCCCTCTTCTCCATCTCATCCTGGAATCACCTGTGGATATTGGGCCCTCATCTCCATCTCATCCTGGAATCACCTGTGGATATTGGGCCCTCATCTCAATCATATCTTGGAATCACCTGTGGATATTGGGCCCTCTTCTCCATCTCATCCTGGAATCACCTGTGGATATTGGGCCCTCTTCTCCATCTCATCCTGGAATCACCTGTGGATATTGGGCCCTCATCTCAATCATATCCTGGAATCACCTGCGGATATTGGGCCATCTTCTCCATCTCATCCTGGAATCACCTGTGGATATTGGGCCCTCTTCTCCATCTCATCCTGGAATCACCTGTGGATATTGGGCCCTCATCTCAATCATATCTTGGAATCACCTGTGGATATTGGGCCCTCATCTCAATCATATCTTGGAATCACCTGTGGATATTGGGCCCTCAGCTCTATCTCATTCTGGAATCACCTGTGGATATTGGGCCCTCATCTCAATCACATCCTGGAGTCACCAGCAAATATCCGGCCCTCGTCCTCATCACATCCTGAAGTCACCAGCAGATGTCAGGACCTCCTCATCACATAATCCTGCAGTCACCAGCAGATGTCAGGACCTCCTCATCACATAATCCTGCAGTCACCAGCAGATATCAGGACCTCCTCATCACATAATCCTGCAGTCACCAGCAGATGTCAGGACCTCCTCATCACATAATCCTGCAGTCACCAGCAGATATCAGGACCTCCTCATCACATAATCCTGCAGTCACCAGCAGATGTCAGGACCTCCTCATCACATAATCCTGCAGTCACCAGCAGATATCAGGACCTCCTCATCACATAATCCTGCAGTCACCAGCAGATGTCAGGACCTCCTCATCACATAATCCTGCAGTCACCATCAGATATCAGGAACTCATCATCACATAATATGGAGTCACCAGCAGATGTCAGGACCTCCTCATCACATAATCCTGTAGTCACCAGCAGATATCAGGACCTCCTCATCACATAATCCTGCAGTCACCAGCAGATGTCAGGACCTCCTCATCACATAATCCTGCAGTCACCAGCAGATGTCAGGACCTCCTCATCACATAATCCTGCAGTCACCATCAGATATCAGGAACTCATCATCACATAATATGGAGTCACCAGCAGATGTCAGGACCTCCTCATCACATAATCCTGCAGTCACCAGCAGATGTCAGGACCTCCTCATCACATAATCCTGCAGTCACCAGCAGATGTCAGGACCTCCTCATCACATAATCCTGCAGTCACCAGCAGATGTCAGGACCTCCTCATCACATAATCCTGCAGTCACCAGCAGATGTCAGGACCTCCTCATCACATAATCCTGCAGTCACCAGCAGATATCAGGACCTCTTCATCACATAATCCGGCAGTCACCAGCAGATATCAGGACCTCCTCATCACATAATCCTGCAGTCACCAGCAGATGTCAGGACCTCCTCATCACATAATCCTGCAGTCACCAGCAGATGTCAGGACCTCCTCATCACATAATCCTGCAGTCACCAGCAGATATCAGGACCTCTTCATCACATAATCCGGCAGTCACCAGTAGATATCAGGACCTCCTCATCACATAATCCTGCAGTCACCAGCAGATGTCAGGACCTCCTCATCACATAATCCTGCAGTCACCAGCAGATGTCAGGACCTCCTCATCACATAATCCTGCAGTCACCAGCAGATATCAGGACCTCTTCATCACATAATCCTGCAGTCACCAGCAGATGTCAGGACCTCCTCATCATATCTTGGAGTCACAAGCAGATATCAGGCCCTCCATTTCATCCTGGAGTTGCCTACGGATATTAGGCTTTCATCATCACATCTCCCAGGAGCCATCAGCAGTAATCACGACCTTGTTGTTAGTTCCTCCTGCAGTCACATTCTGGTATCATTCCTCTCTTTCTAACCTTGACCCAGTGTCACCAGAAAATTACTTCTTACTCTAACTGTACCTAATCTGTGTGACAGGCTGAGGGAATGGTAAAGGATGATGCCTAAATTAACCCAGACATGTATCCTTCAATCCTGGACTTTTCTGACAGGATCTAAAGGCTCTAGACCTCAGGACTTGTGCCTGGCGGATGGCCTAGAGTAGGAGTGACTGATCAGATACCTCTTACATACAGAATATCCACCTCAGCTTTTCCTGCCATACAACTGCTATCTGTTCCGACTGCAACACAAAGATCTACCAGGTGTGATTGTGCACTTGAGAAGATTGTGGATTTGGACCGTCTAGACAGTTTAATCTCAACCATTTCCCATTCTACTATCTCTTGAAATCTACCATCAGGGACTATTGGGAGGTCCTGTACACAGTAAACATCTCCAATGTTTGTATTTATTAATGGCCAATGGTTATCTCTATCTGCTGTAAGCTTGGCCTTACGTAGGCTGACGGGACAGGAGCCGGGACCAAACCCTGAGGGATCCTTTCTCGTAGATATCACTCAAACACTATATATAGGACATGACACCATGTGCCCCAGGAGCTTATATACTAAGTGCTTGCCATCGTGTCCGCCATGTAAACATTCTGGATAGATCTTCACAACCGGTTATCAGATTCTTCATTCGTTCCTGTAGTGACATAATGTTTCATAGACCTTGTTGATGATTGCCACCCCATTGATTTCTGGGATTGTAGAGCAGGCTGTATTCAGCAAGTATCTTCTGTTTGTTGTAGGTGATGATTTTCTGCTTTCCCATGAGATGAGACCCTCACCCTTATTCTCCTTCCACTCGGATGATGTACCTGATGACAGTGGGGAAAGTGATGTGATGGTGGGACCCTACGCAGGTGAGGACTGTGTCCATGGCCTCATCTTCCCATCATCTTTGACCTCCGCACATGTGCACTGGTTAAACGTCTTCAACTGTTGAGAATGTCGTTTAAATGCAAAAATTCTAAAATAATTGGCACAAAGGAGAGAGAACCTCGTCACAAAGGCTACCAGTCTACAAGGCAAGGTGCACAGAGACAGCAGAAAGGTGGAACCTTCAAAGATTTGTGTGATGTCAATATGTTCTGTGGTGAGTTTTCAGATATATGGGGAGGACAGGCTGTGGACTGGAGATTACATGTGGGGAGGTATCAGGAGATTAGGAGAGATGTATGGAGAGGACAGGGGGAGGACTGGAGATTACATGTGATATATATCAGGAGATTAGGAGAGATGTATGGAGAGGACAGGGTGAGGACTGGAGATTACATGTGATATATATCAGGAGATTAGGAGAGATGTATGGAGAGGACAGGGGGAGGACTGGAGATTACATGTGATTTATATCAGGAGATTAGGAGAGATGTATGGAGAGGACAGGGAGAGGACTGGAGATTACATGTGATATATATCAGGAGATTAGGAGAGATGTATGGAGAGGACAGGGGGAGGACTGGAGATTACATGTGATATATATCAGGAGATTAGGAGAGATGTATGGAGAGGACAGGGTGAGGACTGGAGATTACATGTGATATATATCAGGAGATTAGGAGAGATGTATGGAGAGGACAGGGTGAGGACTGGAGATTACATGTGATTTATATCAGGAGATTAGGAGAGATGTATGGAGAGGACAGGGGGAGGACTAGAGATTACATGTGATTTATATCAGGAGCTTAGGAGAGATGTATGGAGAGGACAGGGGGGGACTGGAGATTACATGTGATATATATCAGGAGATTAGGAGAGATGTATGGAGAGGACAGGGGGAGGACTGGAGATTACATGTGATATATATCAGGAGATTAGGAGAGATGTATGGAGAGGACAGGGGGAGGACTGGAGATTACATGTGATATATATCAGGAGATTAGGAGAGATGTATGGAGAGGACAGGGTGTGGACTAGTGATTACATGTGAGGAGATATCAGGAGATTAGGAGAGATGTATGGAGAGGACAGGGGGAGGACTGGAGATTACATGTGATATATATCAGGAGATTAGGGGAGATGTATGGAGAGGACAGGGTGAGGACTGGAGATTACATGTGATATATATCAGGAGATTAGGAGAGATGTATGGAGAGGACAGGGGGAGGACTGGAGATTACATGTGATATATATCAGGAGATTAGGAGAGATGTATGGAGAGGACAGGGTGTGGTCTGGAGATTGCATGTGAGGAGATATCAGGAGATTAGGAGAGATGTATGAAGAGGACAGGGTGAGGACTGGAGATTACATGTGAGGAGGTATCAGGAGATTAGGAGAGATGTATGGAGAGGACAGGGTGTATACTGGAGATTACATGTGAGGAGGTAGCAGGAGATTAGGAGAGATGTATGGAGAGGACAGGGTGTGGACTGGAGATTACATGTGATATATATCAGGAGATTAGGAGAGATGTATGGAGAGGACAGGGGGAGGACTGGAGATTACATGTGATATATATCAGGAGATTAGGAGAGATGTATGGAGAGGACAGGGTGTGGTCTGGAGATTGCATGTGAGGAGATATCAGGAGATTAGGAGAGATGTATGGAGAGGACAGGGTGAGGACTGGAGATTACATGTGAGGAGGTATCAGGAGATTAGGAGAGATGTATGGAGAGGACAGGGTGTATACTGGAGATTACATGTGAGGAGGTAGCAGGAGATTAGGAGAGATGTATGGAGAGGACAGGGTGTGGACTGGAGATTACATGTGATATATATCAGGAGATTAGGAGAGATGTATGGAGAGGACAGGGTGAGGACTGGAGAATACATGTGAGGAGATATCAGGAGATTAGGCAAGATGTATGGAGAGGACAGGGTGAGGACTGGGAGATTACATGTGAGGAGATATCAGGAGATTAGGAGAGATGTATGGAGAGGACAGGGTGTGGACTGGAGATTACATGTGATAAATATCAGGAGATTAGGAGAGATGTATGGAGAGGACAGGGTGTGGACTAGTGATTACATGTGATATATATCAGGAGATTAGGAGAGATGTATGGAGAGGACAGGGTGAGGACTGGAGATTACAAGTGATATATATCAGGAGATTAGGGGAGATGTATGGAGAGGACAGGGTGAGGACTGGAGATTACATGTGATATATATCAGGAGATTAGGAGAGATGTATGGAGAGGACAGGGGGAGGACTGGAGATTACATGTGATATATATCAGGAGATTAGGAGAGATGTATGGAGAGGACAGGGTGTGGTCTGGAGATTGCATGTGAGGAGATATCAGGAGATTAGGAGAGATGTATGGAGAGGACAGGGTGAGGACTGGAGATTACATGTGAAGAGGTATCAGGAGATTAGGAGAGATGTATGGAGAGGACAGGGTGTATACTGGAGATTACATGTGAGGAGGTAGCAGGAGATTAGGAGAGATGTATGGAGAGGACAGGGTGTGGACTGGAGATTACATGTGATATATATCAGGAGATTAGGAGAGATGTATGGAGAGGACAGGGTGAGGACTGGAGAATACATGTGAGGAGATATCAGGAGATTAGGCAAGATGTATGGAGAGGACAGGGTGAGGACTGGGAGATTACATGTGAGGAGATATCAGGAGATTAGGAGAGATGTATGGAGAGGACAGGGTGTGGACTGGAGATTACATGTGATAAATATCAGGAGATTAGGAGAGATGTATGGAGAGGACAGGGTGTGGACTAGTGATTACATGTGATATATATCAGGAGATTAGGAGAGATGTATGGAGAGGACAGGGTGAGGACTGGAGATTACAAGTGATATATATCAGGAGATTAGGATAGATGTATGGAGAGGACAGGGTGTGGTCTGGAGATTACATGTGAGGAGATATCAGGAGATAAGGAGAGATGTATGGGGAGGACAGGGTGAGGACATGAGATTACTTGTGAGGAGATATCAGGAGATTAGGAGAGATGTAGGGAGAGGACAGGGTGAGGATTGGAGATTACATTTGAGGAGATATCAGGAGATTAGGAGAGATGTATGGAGAGGACAGGGTGATGACTGGAGATTACATGTGATATATATCAGGAGATCTGAGATGTATGGAGAGGACAGGGTGAGGACTGGAGATTACATGTGAGGAGATATCAGGAGATTAGGAGAGATGTATGGAGAGGACAGGGTGTGTACTGGAGATTACATATGAGGAGGTAGCAGGAGATTAGGAGAGATGTATGGAGATGACAGGCTGTGGACTGGAGATTACATGTGAGGAGATATCAGGAGATTAAGAGAGATGTATGGAGAGGACAGGGTGTGGACTGGAAATTACTTGTGAGGAGATATCAGGAGATTAGGAGAGATGTATGGAGAGAACAGGGTGTGGTCTGGAGATTACTTGTGAGGAAATATTAGGAGATTAGGAGCGATGTATGGAGAGGACAGGGTGAGGACTGGAGATTATATGTGAGGAGATATCAGGAGATTAGGAGAGATGTATGGAGAGGACAGGGTGTGGATTACATGTGATATATATCAGGAGATTAGGAGAGATGTATGGAGAGGACAGGGTGTGGACTAGTGTTTACATGTGAGGAGATATCAGGAGATTAGGAGAGATGTATGGAGAGGACAGGGTAAGGACCGGTGATTATATGTGAGGAGGTATCAGGAGATTACGGTAGATGTATGGAGAGGACAGGGTGTATACTGGAGATTGCATGTGAGGAGGTAGCAGGAGATTAGGAGAGATGTATGGAGAGGACAGGGTGTGGATTGGAGATTACATGTGATATATATCAGGAGATTAGGAGAGATGTATGGAGAGGACAGGGTGAGGACTGGAGATTACATGTGATATATATCATGAGATTTGGAGAGATGTATGGAGAAGACAGGGTGAGGACTGGAGATTACATGTGAGGAGATATCAGGAGATTAGGAGAGATGTATGGAGAGGACAGGGTGAGGACTGGAGATTACATGTGATGAGGTATCAGGAGATTAGGAGAGATTTACTCTCCAGTCCTCACCCTGTCCTCTCCATACATCTCTCTTAATCTCCTGATACCTCCTCACATGTAATCTCCAGTCCCCAGCCTATCCTCTCCATACATGTGAGGAGATATCAGGAGATTAGGAGAGATGCATGGAGAGGACAGGGTGTGGTCTAGAGATTACATGTGAGGAGATTTCAGGAGATTAGGAGAGATTTATGGAGAGGACTAGGAGATTTCATGTGAGGAGATATCAGGAGATTAGGAGAGATGTTTGGAGAGGACAGGGTGTGGACTGGAGATTACATATGAGGAGATATCAGGATATTAGGAGAAATGTATGGAGAGGACAGGGTGTGGACTGGAGATTACATGTGATAGATATCAGGAGATTAGGAGAGATGTATAGAGAGGACAGGGTGTGGACTGGAGATTACATGTGATATATATCAGGAGATTAGTAGAGATGTATGGAGAGGACAGGGTGTGGTCTGGAGATTACATGTGAGGAGATATCAGGAGATTAGGAGAGTTGTATGGAGAGGACAGGGTGAGGATTGGAGATTACATGTGAGGAGATATCAGGAGATTAGGAGAGATATATGGAGAGGACAGGGTGTGGACTGGAGATTACATGTGAGGAGGTTTCAAGAGATTAGGAGAGATGTATGGAGAGGACAGGGTGTGGACTGGAGATTACATGTGAGGAGATATCAGGAGATTAGGAGAGATGTATGGAGAGGACAGTGTGAGGACTGGAGATTACATGTGATGAGATATCAGGAGATTAGGAGAGATGTATGCAAAGGACAGGGTGTGGACTGGAGATTACATGTGATGAGGTATCAGGATATTAGGAGAGATGTATGGAGAGGACAGGGTGAGGACTGGAGATTACATGTGATGAGGTATCAGGATATTAGGAGAGATGTATGGAGAGGACAGGGTGAGGACTGGAGATTACATGTGAGGAGGTTTCAGGAGATTAGGAGAGATGTATGGAGAGGACAGGGTGTGGACTGGAGATTACTTGTGAGGAGGTATCAGGAGATTAGGAGAGATGTATGGAGAGGACATGATGTGGACTGGAGATTACATATGAGGAGATATCAGGAGATTAGGAGAGGTGTATGGAGAGGACATGGTGTGGACTGGAGGTTACTTATGAGGAGATATCAGGAGATTAGGAGAGGTGTATGGAGAGGACAGGGTGTGGACTGGAGATTACATGTGATATATATCAGGAGATTAGGAGAGATGTATGGAGAGGACTGGGTGTGGACTAGTGATTACATGTGAGGAGATATCAGGAGATTAGGAGAGATGTATGGAGAGGACAGGGTGTGGACTGGAGATTACATGTGATGAGGTATCTGGAGATAAGGAGAGATGTATGGAGAGGACAGGGTGTGGTCTGGTGATTACATGTGAGGAGATATCAGGAGATTAGGAGAGATGTATGGAGAGGACAGGGTGAGGACTGGAGATTATATGTGAGGAGGTATCAGGAGATAAGGAGAGTTGTATGGAGAGGACAGGGTGTGGAGTGAAAATTACATGAGATTAGGATAGGAGATTAGGATAGATGTATGGAGAGGACAGGGTGTGGACTGGAGATTACATGTGATGAGGTATCTGGAGATTAGGAGAGATGTATGGAGAGGACAGGGTGTGGTCTGGAGATTACATGTGAGGAGATATCAGGAGATTAGGAGAGATGTAGGGAGAGGACAAGGTGTGGTCTGGAGATTACATGTGAGGAGATTAGGAGAGATGTATGGAGAGGACAGGGTGAGGACTGGAGATTTCATGTGAAGAGGTATCAGGAGATTAGGCAAGATGTATGGAGAGGACAGGGTGAGGACTGGGAGATTACATGTGATAAATATCAGGAGATTAGGAGAGATGTATGGAGAGGACAGGGTGTGGACTAGTGATTACATGTGATATATATCAGGAGATTAGGAGAGATGTATGGAGAGGACAGGGTGAGGACTGGAGATTACAAGTGATATATATCAGGAGATTAGGATAGATGTATGGAGAGGACAGGGTGTGGTCTGGAGATTACATGTGAGGAGATATCGGGAGATAAGGAGAGATGTATGGGGAGGACAGGGTGAGGACATGAGATTACATGTGAGGAGATATCAGGAGATTAGGAGAGATGTATGGAGAGGACAGGGTGAGGACTGGAGATTACATGTGATATATATCAGGAGATTAGGAGAGATGTATGGAGAGGACAGGGTGTGGTCTGGAGATTACTTGTGAGGAGATATCAGGAGATTAGGAGAGATGTATGGAGAGGACAGGGTGAGGACTGGAGATTACATGTGAGGAGATATCAGGAGATTAGGAGAGATGTATGAAGAGGACAAGGTGTGGTCTGGAGATTACATGTGAGGAGATATCAGGAGATTAGGAGAGATGTATGGAGAGGACAGTGTGAGGACTGGAGATTACATGTGAGGAGATATCAGGAGATTAGGAGAGATGTATGGAGTGGACAGGGTGTGGTCTGAAGTTTACATGTGAGGAGATATCAGGAGATTAGGAGAGATGTATGGAGAGGACAGGTTGTGGACTGGAGATTACATGTGATGAGGTATCAGGAGATTAGGAGAGTTGTATGGAGAGGACAGGGTGTGGAGTGGAAATTACATGAGATTAGGATATATGTATGGAGAGGACAGGGTGTGGACTGGAGGTTACTTATGAGGAGATATCAGGAGATTAGGAGAGGTGTATGGAGAGGACAGGGTGTGGACTGGAGATTACATGTGATATATATCAGGAGATTAGGAGAGATGTATGGAGAGGACTGGGTGTGGACTAGTGATTACATGTGAGGAGATATCAGGAGATTAGGAGAGATGTATGGAGAGGACAGGGTGTGGACTGGAGATTACATGTGATGAGGTATCTGGAGATAAGGAGAGATGTATGGAGAGGACAGGGTGTGGTCTGGTGATTACATGTGAGGAGATATCAGGAGATTAGGAGAGATGTATGGAGAGGACAGGGTGAGGACTGGAGATTATATGTGAGGAGGTATCAGGAGATAAGGAGAGTTGTATGGAGAGGACAGGGTGTGGAGTGAAAATTACATGAGATTAGGATAGGAGATTAGGATAGATGTATGGAGAGGACAGGGTGTGGACTGGAGATTACATGTGATGAGGTATCTGGAGATTAGGAGAGATGTATGGAGAGGACAGGGTGTGGTCTGGAGATTACATGTGAGGAGATATCAGGAGATTAGGAGAGATGTAGGGAGAGGACAAGGTGTGGTCTGGAGATTACATGTGAGGAGATTAGGAGAGATGTATGGAGAGGACAGGGTGAGGACTGGAGATTTCATGTGAAGAGGTATCAGGAGATTAGGCAAGATGTATGGAGAGGACAGGGTGAGGACTAGTGATTACATGTGATATATATCAGGAGATTAGGAGAGATGTATGGAGAGGACAGGGTGAGGACTGGAGATTACAAGTGATATATATCAGGAGATTAGGATAGATGTATGGAGAGGACAGGGTGTGGTCTGGAGATTACATGTGAGGAGATATCAGGAGATAAGGAGAGATGTATGGGGAGGACAGGGTGAGGACATGAGATTACATGTGAGGAGATATCAGGAGATTAGGAGAGATGTATGGAGAGGACAGGGTGAGGACTGGAGATTACATGTGATATATATCAGGAGATTAGGAGAGATGTATGGAGAGGACAGGGTGTGGTCTGGAGATTACTTGTGAGGAGATATCAGGAGATTAGGAGAGATGTATGGAGAGGACAGGGTGAGGACTGGAGATTACATGTGAGGAGATATCAGGAGATTAGGAGAGATGTATGAAGAGGACAAGGTGTGGTCTGGAGATTACATGTGAGGAGATATCAGGAGATTAGGAGAGATGTATGGAGAGGACAGTGTGAGGACTGGAGATTACATGTGAGGAGATATCAGGAGATTAGGAGAGATGTATGGAGTGGACAGGGTGTGGTCTGAAGTTTACATGTGAGGAGATATCAGGAGATTAGGAGAGATGTATGGAGAGGACAGGTTGTGGACTGGAGATTACATGTGATGAGGTATCAGGAGATTAGGAGAGTTGTATGGAGAGGACAGGGTGTGGAGTGGAAATTACATGAGATTAGGATATATGTATGGAGAGGACAGGGTGTGGACTGGAGATTACATGTGATGAGGTATCTGGAGATTAGGAGAGATGTATGGAGAGGACAGGGTGTGGTCTGGAGATTACATGTGAGGAGATATCAGGAGATTAGGAGAGATGTATGGAGAGGACAGGGTGTGGTCTGGAGATTTCATGTGAAGAGGTATCAGGAGATTAGGATAGATGTATGGAGAGGACAGGGTGTGGTCTGGAGATTACATGTGAGGAGATATCAGGAGATCAGGAGAGATGTATGGAGAGGACAGGGTGTGGGCTGGAGATTACATGTGAGGAGATATCAGGAGATTAGGAGAGATGTATGGAGAGGACGGTGTGAGGACTGGAGATTACATGTGATGAGGTATCAGGAGATTAGGAGAGATGTATGGAGAGGACAGCGTGAGGACTAGAGATTACATGTGAGGAGATATCAGGAGATCAGGAGAGATGTATGGAGAGGACAGGGTGTGGGCTGGAGATTACATGTGATATATATCAGGAGATTAGGAGAGATGCATGGAGAGGACAGGGTGTGGACTGGAGATTACATGTGAGGAGATATCAGGAGATTAGGAGAGATGTATGGAGGGGACAGGGGGAGGACTGGAGATTACATGTGATATATATCAGGAGATTAGGAGAGATGTATGGAGAGGACAGGGTGAGGACTGGAGATTACATGTGAGGAGATATCAGGAGATTAGGAGAGATGTATGGAGAGGACAAGGTGTGGTCTGGAGATTACATGTGAGGAGATATCAGGAGATTAGGAGAGATGTATGGAGAGGACGGTGTGAGGACTGGAGATTACATGTGATGAGGTATCAGGAGATTAGGAGAGATGTATGGAGAGGACAGCGTGAGGACTAGAGATTACATGTGAGGAGATATCAGGAGATCAGGAGAGATGTATGGAGAGGACAGGGTGTGGGCTGGAGATTACATGTGATATATATCAGGAGATTAGGAGAGATGCATGGAGAGGACAGGGTGTGGACTGGAGATTACATGTGAGGAGATATCAGGAGATTAGGAGAGATGTATGGAGGGGACAGGGGGAGGACTGGAGATTACATGTGATATATATCAGGAGATTAGGAGAGATGTATGGAGGGGACAGGGTGTGCTCTGGAGATTACTTGTGAGGAGATATCAGGAGATTAGGAGAGATGTATGGAGAGGACAGGGTGTGGACTGGAGATTACATGTGAGGAGGTATCAGGAGATTAGGAGAGATGTATGGAGAGGACATGGTGTGGACTGGAGATTACATATGAGGAGATATCAGGAGATTAGGAGAGGTGTATGGAGAGGACAGGGTGAGGACTGGAGATTACATGTGATATATATCAGGAGATTAGGAGAGATGTATGGAGAGGACTGGGTGTGGACTAGTGATTACATGTTAGGAGATATCAGGAGATTAGGAGAGATGTATGGAGAGGACAGGGTGAGGACTGGAGATTATATGTGAGGAGATATCAGGAGATAAGGAGAGTTGTATGGAGAGGACAGGGTGTGGAGTGGAAATTACATGAGATTAGGATAGGAGATTAGGATAGATGTATGGAGAGGACAGGGTGAGGACTGGAGATTACATGTGAGGAGATATCAGGAGATTAGGAGAGATGTATGGAGAGGACAGGGTGTGGACTGGAGATTACATGTGAGGAGGTATCAGGAGATTAGGAGAGATTAGGTATCACACAGCGTGTGGGGGCAGTGTTGCTGTCCCCGTTGATTGAGGTCCGAAAAAGGCAGATATTTTTTACTTTTAATTGGATTTGCCTCATATTTATATGATGAAACATTGTGTTCTTCCTCCTTCTCAGTGTCTTCAGACTTTCATATGAGAAGAGATGCACAGGATTTGGATAGAACCAAACTGGGGATTAATTCTTTACTCCAGACTCCAAAAAGGCGCAATCGTAGAACAATCTGTGAACCCATGAAGATGCCAAAAACTCTTTCTGTTGAAATTCCTTTTTCTGTCTCGACCACCCAGCGTAGAGACCTCCTCCATTCCGACCTCTGTTTTGAAAGCTTAGGATGTGAAGACAGCACAGAGTCGACCCCCACTATGAGCTTCAAGTCTTTTATCTGTATTGAGTGTGGAAAGAGCTTCTCCCAGCAGGCAACTTATGCAGAACACCAGAAGTTACACAGCCCGACAAACCTAGAGATTAATCCTAGGGCAGGGTCTACACTTCACTCTCACGAGCAAAAGCGAGCAGGTAGAGAGTTTGTCTGTGCAGATTGTGGAAAAACCTTTATTGGGAAATCCAACCTTATTGTCCACCAGAGGACACATACAGGGGAGAAGCCTTATGGCTGCATCTTCTGTGGGAAACACTTTGGAAGAAGTTCTGTGCTTCGAAAACATGAGCGGATCCACACGGGAGAGAAGCCCTACTCTTGTGTCTACTGTGGGAAGCAGTTCAGTCAGAATTCTGGGCTGAAGAACCATGAGAGGATCCACACCGGAGAGAAACCTTATGCCTGTATGGAGTGCGGCAGGAGGTTCAGTCAGAGTGCCGATCTGATGGTTCATTATAGGACTCACACTGGGGAGAAACCTTTTATTTGTATAGAGTGTGGAAACAGCTTCATCCGCAGCTCAGACCTCGTCATACACCAAAGAACTCACTCCGGGATCAAACCTTTCTCATGCACTGAATGTGGCAAGAGCTTTAGCCAAAGGTCCCAGATTATACGACACAGGAGAACCCACACAGGTGAGCGCCCATTTACCTGTGATGTCTGTAGAAAAAGCTTTATCCTGAGCTCGGAGCTGAAGAAACATCACCGGGTCCACACAGGAGAGAAGCCTTATAAGTGCAAAGGGTGTGGCAAATCCTTCCGGCACTGCTCTAACATGAGCCGCCACCAGAAGATGCACGCCGAGCTTGATGCTCTCTAGCCCGTATCGCTGGCCCATTGGTTGTCCTCTAGAACACTAGAGAAAGACTGATGTGGAGCAGCTGTTGGCCATTGCTGGAATCTCTAATGCGGTTCCCACCAGACGATTACGTGTCTTTCACTTCTTTGTTGCTTTCTAATAATAAACATCCGTTGCTTGAAATGTACGAAACCTTGAATGAACATGACCATAGAAATGGGCCCTATGATCGTGGCGTTTCTACTAGAGAAGGGGGTCAAAATCTTTTTTCACAGGGGACACATAAGCCTCATTGTTGTAATTTTATTTCTGTATAAATGCAGCCAGTAGTCGTAGTGCCCTCACAGCAGCCAGTAGTCGTAGTACCCCCACAGCAGCCAGTATTCAGAGTGCCCCTGTAGAAGTCAGTAGTCGTAGTGCCTTAACAGCAGCCAGTAGTCGTAGTCCCCCTGGAGCAGTCAGTAGTCATAGTACCCTCACAGCAGCCAGTGGTCGTAGTGCCCCCGTAGCAGTCAGTAGTCAGAGTGCCCCCACAGCAGCCAGTAGTCGTAGTGCCCCCGGAGCAGTCAGTAGTCGTAGTGCCCCCGGAGCAGTCAATAGTCCTAATGCCCCCACAGCAGCCAGTAGTCGTAGTGCCCCCGGAGCAGTCAGTAGTCGTAATGCCCCCACAGCAGCCAGTAGTTGTAGTGCCCCCACAGCAGCCAGTAGTCAGAGTGCCCCCATATCAGCAAATAGAGGTTTCCACCCCTCCTTGATAGTAGCTAAAGAGCCCCCTCCATAGCTTCCCCTGTTCTTTCTCTGCTGTATATCAAATTGTGGGAAATAAAGCTAAAAAAATATTTACTCACCTTTCCCCAACCCCAGCCCCCTTCTTTACTCCTGTGTGCGGTGGCTGTACGCTCAGGAACAGAAGCCTGCAGATGTAAAAGTGCATACAGTCGCCACACACACAACTGCTGCTGCTTAGCGGGAGCAATGAAAGGCGAGAATAGGGGTAGGCTAGCTTATATAGGTGGGAATACAAGGTGAGGACACTATCTATATGGAGGGTAGATGGAGAAACGAGGTGAGGACACTATCTATATGGAGGGTAGATGGAGACACGAGGTGAGGACACAATCTATATGGGGGGTAGATGAAGCCACGAGGTGAGGACACAATTTATATGGAGGGTAGATGTAGACACGAGGTGAGAACACAATCTATATGGAGGGTAGATGGAGACATGAGGTGAGGACACAATCTATATGGAGTGTAGATGGAGACATGAGGTGAGGTCACAATCTATATGGAGGATAGATGGAGACACGAGGCGAGGACACAATCTATATGGAGGGTAGATGTAGACACGAGGTGAGAACACAACCTATGTGGAGGGTAGATGGAGACAAGAGGTGAGGACACAATCTATATGGAGAGTAGGAGACACGAGGTGAGGTCACAATCTATATGGAAGGTAGATGGAGACATGAGGTGAGGACACACTGGGGGTCATTTACTAAGGGCCCGATACGCGTTTTCCCGACGTGTTACCCAAATATTTCCGATTTACGCTGATTTTCCCTGTATTGCCCCGGGATTTTGGCGCATGCGATCGGATTTTGGTGCATCGGCGCTGGCATGCACGCGACGGAAATCGGGGGGGCCTGGCCAAACGAAGACCCGACGGATTCGGAAAAAACGCTGCATTTAAAAAACAAAAAGCTTGCACTTACCTTTACCATGAGGTGAGGACACAATTTATATGGAGGGTAGATGGAGACACGAGGTGAGGACACAATCTATATGGAGGGTAGATGGAGCCACGAGGACACAATCTATATGGAAGGTAGATGGAGACATGAGGTGAGGACACAATCTATATGGGGGGTAGATGAAGCCACGAGGTGAGGACACAATTTATATGGAGGGTAGATGGAGACATGAGGTGAGGACACAATCTATATGGAGGGTAGATGGAGACATGAGGTGAGGACACAATCTATATGGAGTGTAGATGGAGACATGAGGTGAGGTCACAATCTATATGGAGGATAGATGGAGACACGAGGTGAGGTCACAATGGATAAGGAAGGTACATGGAGACTCGAGGTGAGGACACAATCTATATGGAGGGTAGATGGAGACATGAGGTGAGGACACAATCTATATGGAGTGTAGATGGAGACATGAGGTGAGGTCACAATCTATATGGAGGATAGATGGAGACACGAGGCGAGGACACAATCTATATGGAGGGTAGATGGAGACACGAGGTGAGGTCACAATGGATAAGGAAGGTACATGGAGACACGAGGTGAGGACACAATCTATATGGAGGGTAGATGGAGACACGAGGTGAGGGCACAATCTATATGGAGGGTAGATGGAGACACGAGGTGAGGTCACAATGGATAAGGAAGGTACATGGAGACACGAGGTGAGGACACAATCTATATGGAGGGGAGATGGAGACACGAGGTGAGGTCACAATCTATATGGAGGGAATATGGAGACACGAGGTGAGGTCACAATCTATATGGAGGGTAGATGGAGACACGAGGTGAGGTCACAATCTATATGGAGGGTAGATGGAGACACGAGGACACAATCTATATGGAGGGTAGATGGAGACACGAGGACAGAATCTATATGGAGGGTAGATGGAGACACGAGGACATACTCTATATGAAGGGTAGATGGAGACACAAGGTGAGGTCACAATCTATATGGAGGGGAGATGGAGACACGAGGTGAAGTCACAATCTATATGGAGGCTAGATGGAGACAAGAGGACCCAATCTATATGGAGGGTAGATGGAGACATGAGGTGAGGACACAATCTATATTGGGGGTAGATGAAGCCACGAGGTGAGGACACAATTTATATGGAGGGTAGATGGAGACATGAGGTGAGGACACAATCTATATGGAGGGTAGATGGAGACATGAGGCGAGGACACAATCTATATGGAGTGTAGATGGAGACATGAGGTGAGGTCACAATCTTTATGGAGGATAGATGGAGACACGAGGCGAGGACACAATCTATATGGAGGGTAGATGGAGACACGAGGTGAGGTCACAATGGATAAGGAAGGTACATGGAGACACGAGGTGAGGACACAATCTATATGGAGGGTAGATGGAGACACGAGATGAGGGCACAATCTATATGGAGGGTAGATGGAGACACGAGGTGAGGGCACAATCTATATGGAGGGTACATGGAGACACGAGGACACAATCTATATGGAGGGGAGATGGAGACACGAGGTGAGGTCACAATCTATATGGAGGGAATATGGAGACACGAGGTGAGGTCACAATCTATATGGAGGGTAGATGGAGACACGAGGTGAGGTCACAATCTATATGGAGGGTAGATGGAGACACGAGGACACAATCTATATGGAGGGTAGATGGAGACACGAGGACACAATCTATATGGAGGGTAGATGGAGACACGAGGACACAATCTATATGGAGGGTAGATGGAGACACAAGGTGAGGTCACAATCTATATGGAGGGGAGATAGAGACACGAGGTGAAGTCACAATCTATATGGAGGGTAGATGGAGACAAGAGGACCCAATCTATATGGAGGGTAGATGGAGACACAAGGACACAATCTATATGGAGGGTAGAAGGAGACACGTGGACACAATCTATATGGAGGGTAGATGGAGACACGAGGTGAGGACACAATTTATGTGGAGGGTAGATGGAGACACGAGGTGAGGTCACAATCTATATGGAGGGTAGATGGAGACAAGAGGACCCAATCAATATGGAGGGGAGATGGAGACACCAGCTGAGGTCACAATCTATATGGAGGGTAGATGGAGACAAGAGGACCCAATCAATATGGAGGGGAGATGGAGACACGAGGTGAGGTCACAATCTATATGGAGGGGAGATGGAGACACGAGGTGAGGTCACAATCTATATGGAGGGTAGATGGAGACACGAGGTGAGGACACAATCTATATGGAGGGGAGATGGAGACACGAGGTGAGGTCACAATCTATATGGAGGGTAGATGGAGACACGAGGTGAGGTCACAATCTATATGGAGGGTAGATGGAGACACGAGGTGAGGTCACAATCTATATGGAGGGTAGATGGAGACACGAGGTGAGGTCACAATCTATATGGAGGGTAGATGGAGACACGAGGACACAATCTATATGGAGGGTAGATGGAGACACGAGGACACAATCTATTTGGAGGGTAGATGGAGACACGAGGACACAATATATGGAGGGTAGATGGAGACACGAGGACACAATCTATATGGAGGGTAGATGGAGACACAAGGTGAGGTCACAATCTATATGGAGGGGAGATGGAGACACGAGGTGAAGTCACAATCTATATGGAGGGTAGATGGAGACACGAGGACACAATCTATATGGAGGGTAGATGGAGACACGAGGACACAATCTATATGGAGGGTAGATGGAGACACGAGGACACAATCTATATGGAGGGTAGATGGAGACACGAGGACAAAATCTATATGGAGGGTAGATGGAGACACAAGGTGAGGTCACAATCTATATGGAGGGTAGATGGAGACACGAGGTGAGGTCACAATCTATATGGAGGGGAGATGGAGACATGAGGTGAGGTCACAATCTATATGGAGGGTAGATGGAGACAAGAGGACCCAACCAATATGGAGGGGAGATGGAGACACGAGGTGAGGTCACAATCTATATGGAGGGTAGATGGAGACACGAGGTGAGGACACAATCTATATGGAGGGGAGATGGAGACACGAGGTGAGGTCACAATCTATATGGAGGGTAGATGGAGACACAAGGTGAGGTCACAATCTATATGGAGGGGGGTAGATGGAGACACGAGGTGAGGACACAATCTACATGGAGGGTAGATGGAGACACGAGGTGAGGACACAATCTATATGGAGGGTAGATGGAGACACGAGGTGAGGACACAATCTATATGGAGGGGAGATGGAGACACAAGGTGAGGACACAATCTATATGGAGGGGAGATGGAGACACGAGGTGAGGACACAATCTATATGCAGGGTAGATGGAGACATGAGGTGAGGACACAATCTATATGGAGGGTAATTGGAGACACGAGGTGAGGACACAATCTATATGGAGGGTAGATGGAGACACAAGGTGAGGGCACAATCTTTATGGAGGGTAGATGGAGACACGAGGTGAGGGCACAATCTATATGGAGGGTAGATGGAGACATGAGGTGAGGTCACACTCTATATGGAGGGTAGATGGAGACATGAGGTGAGGGCACAATCTATATGGAGGGTAGATGGAGACACGAGGACACAATGTATATGGAGGGTAGATGGAGACACGAGGACACAATGTATATGGAGGGTAGATGGAGACACGAGGACACAATCTATATGGAGGGGAGATGGAGACACGAGGTGAAGTCACAATCTATATGGAGGGTAGATGGAGACACAAGGTGAAGACAATCTATATGGAGGGTAGATGGAGACACGAGATGAGGACACAATCTATATGGAGGGTAGATGGAGACAAGGGGACACAATCTATATGGAGGGTAGATGAAGACATGAGGTGAGGTCACAATCTATATGGAGGGGAGATGGAGACACAAGGTGAAGTCACAATCTATATGGAGGGTAGATGGAGACACAAGGACACAATCTATATCGAGGGGAGATGGAGACACGAGGTGAGGTCACAATCTATATGGAGAGGAGATGGAGACACGAGTTGAGGTCACAATCTATATGGAGTGGGGTAGATGGAGACAGGAGGTGAGGACACAATTTATATGGAGGGGAGATGGAGACACGAGGTGAGGACACAATCTATATGGAGGGGAGATGGAGACACGAGGTGAGGTCACAATCTATATGGAGGGTAGATGGAGACACGAGGTGAGGACACAATCTATATGAAGGGTAGATGGAGACATGAAGTGAGGACACAATCTATATGGAGGGTAGATGGAGACACGAGGTGAGGACACAATTTATGTGGAGGGTAGATGGAGACACTAGGTGAGGTCACAATCTATATGGAGGGGAGATGGAGACACGAGGTGAAGTCACAATCTATATGGAGGGTAGATGGATACACGAGGACACAATCTATATGGAGGGGAGATGGAGACACAAGGTGAGGTCACAATCTATATGGGGGGTAGATGGAGACACGAGGACACAATCTATATCGAGGGGAAATGGAGACATGAGGTGAGGTCACAATCTATATGGAGAGGAGATGGAGACACGAGGTGAGGACACAATCTATATGGAGTGGGGTAGATGGAGACACGAGGTGAGGACACAATCTATATGGAGGGTAGATGGAGACACGAGGTGAGGACACAATCTATATGGAGGGGAGATGGAGACACGAGGTGAGGCCACAATCTATATGGAGGGTAGATGGAGACACGAGGTGAGGACACAATCTATATGAAGGGTAGATGGAGACATGAAGTGAGGACACAATCTATATGGAGGGTAATTGGAGACATGAGGTGAGGACACAATCTATATGGAGGGGAGATGGAGACACGAGGTGAGGCCACAATCTATATGGAGGGGAGATGGAGACACGAGGTGAGGCCACAATCTATATGGAGGGTAGATGGAGACACGAGGTGAGGACACAATCTATATGAAGGGTAGATGGAGACACGAGGTGAGGACACAATCTATATGGAGGGTAGATGGAGACATGAGGTGAGGCCACAATCTATTTGGAGGGTAGATGGAGACACGAGGTGAGGACACAATCTATATGGAGGGTAGATGAAGACATGAAGTGAGGACACAATCTATATGGAGGGTAATTGGAGACACGAGGTGAGGACACAATCTATATGGAGGGTAGATGGAGACACGAGGTGAGGACACAATCTATATGGAGGGGAGATGGAGACACGAGGTGAGGACACAATCTCTATGGAGGGGAGATGGAGATACGAGGTGAGGACACAATCTATATGGAGGGGAGATGGAGACACGAGGTGAGGCCACAATCTATATGGAGGGTAGATGGAGACACGAGGTGAGGACACAATCTATATGGAGGGGAGATGGAGACACGAGGTGAGGACACAATCTATATGGAGGGGAGATGGAGACACGAGGTGAGAGCACAATCTATATGGAGGGGAGATGGAGATACGAGGTGAGGACACAATCTATATGGAGGGGAGATGGAGACACGAGGTGAGGCCACAATCTATATGGAGGGGAGATGGAGACACGAGGTGAGGTCACAATCTATATGGAGGGTAGATGGAGACACGAGGTGAGGACACAATCTATATGAAGGGTAGATGGAGACATGAAGTGAGGACACAATCTATATGGAGGGTAGATGGAGACACGAGGTGAGGACACAATTTATGTGGAGGGTAGATGGAGACACTAGGTGAGGTCACAATCTATATGGAGGGGAGATGGAGACACGAGGTGAGGGCACAATGTATATGCCCACTTTGACCTCTGGTGAAGCTGTCGTAATGCTTTACCATAGTCCCAGACTGCAATGATCAGCTGTAAGGTGTCTGTAATGAGGCTTTCTTGATAATCCTTGGTCCCATTAGAACAAAAAAGTTTGATACTCCCATTGCCACTGGGGCAAAACAATTTTTTTTGTCTGAATTTACACTTATAAAATATACAGTTATGACTTACATACAAATTTAACTTAAAGGGGTATTCCGGGAATATGAACGTCTGATACAAAAACCCATGATGATATAAATAAATGAATACAACAAAACTCAATGTCATTAGTCACAAAACGGAGCTTAAATAAATTGATTTTATGATTTACAAAATTTATGGCCTCTCTAAAGTAGGTGGAGTTATCACCAAGATGGCCGCCACTGGAAAATACAAGTCCCATGATCCTTTAGTTCTCAGTAACTCCTCCTACCTCTTTTGCTCTGCTCCCCTAACAGGTTTTCTAGCTCTGTTACCATAGTAATGATGTGTAACTGCCATTACCACAACACTGTCCATACTGGATGCGCTGCAACCAACCAACTACAGCTAAATGTAGTGGTGATCACATGACCTGCCCAGGCAGGTGCAGGACATGTGATGTGGACATGTCTATATCACCAGCATTTTTCTGCTAAGGGGAGCAAAATTTTAAATAACAACCAATTACACATTAGCTTATATTTTGAGTATCCATTTGCATATGAATTGTGCTGATTCCTGGAATACCCCTTTAAGAACAAACCTATGGAACCTATCTTGTTTGTAACCCGGGAACTGTCTGTAATGTCCATTTCCTTAACCCCTTAAGGACGCAGCCATTTTGTAGCTTAAGGCTCAGCCCGATTTTTTGGATTCGGACTTGCTTCGCTTTATATGGTTATAACTTTTGAACACTGTTACTTATCAAAGCGATTCTGAGATTGTTTTTTCCCCACATGTTGTACTTCATTTTAGTGGTAAATTTTGGCAGATAAGTTTTGCGTTTATTTACAAAAAAAAAGAAAATATGATAATTTTTTTGAAAAATTTGCCATTTTCGAAATTCTAAATCATTGCGTTTTCAGGCAGATAGATTTACCACCTAAATAAATTGCTGAATAACATTTCCCATTTGTCTACCTTACATTTTCATAATTTCTGAAATGTCTGGATAATTTATTTTGATGTCACGCGGCTTACAAATAGAATATCGCTTTTCCGGATTTTCAGAATTGACTATTTTGGGGATAAATACAGTTTTGAATGAAATTTTACATATTTAGCATCAAAACCCCCTATATAATCTACCCATTTTCAAATCTGCACCCCTCAAGCTATCAGAAACAGCTTTTACGAAGATTGTTAACCCCTTGAGATCTTCATAGTAATTGAATCAAAATGGAGGTGAAATTTAGAATGGTCAAATTGTTCCCTTATACGTTCATTTAGCCCTAAAATTTACACATTTCCAAAATATAAAAAGAGAAAACCCACCATACAATTTGTTCTACAATTTCTCCTGAGTACAGAGACCCCCCACATGTGGCCGTTACTTCTCCCGAGTGCAGAGACCCCCCACATGTGGTCGTTAATTCTCCCGAGTACAGAGACCCCCCACATGTGGCCGTTACTTCTCCCGAGTGCAGAGACCCCTTACATGTGGCCGTTACTTCTCCCTAGTGCAGAGACTCCCCACATGTGGCCGTTACTTCTCCCGAGTGCAGAGACCCCCCACATGTGGCCGTTACTTCTCCCGAGTGCAGAGACCCCTTACATGTGGCCGTTACTTCTCCCGAGTGCAGAGACCCCCCACATGTGGCTGTTACTTCTCCCGAGTGCAGAGACCCCTTACATGTGGCCGTTACTTCTCCCGAGTGCAGAGACTCCCCACATGTGGCCGTTACTTCTCCCGAGTGCAGAGACCCCCCCACATGCGGCCGTTACTTGTTTTATGGGGGCACAGCGAGGTGCAGAAGGGAAGGAGGGCGCTGCAGCTGCCAGGATTTTAGTTTCCTCATTGGCCCCTTTTGAAGGCTATAAAATTTTCGCTTTTTCGTTATTGGGGCCATGTGACGGCATTTTTTTTGCGGGATGAGATGCTTTTTCCATTGTTACCATTTTGGGGTTGGTATCACCTATTGTTGAAAATTTAGGAACTTTTTTTGAGGGCAGGAGTAGAAAAGCATCAATTCTGTACTGGATTTTTTACTTTTTTTTTTTTTGGTGTTCACCGTATAGACTAATAATCATATTATCTTTATTCTATGGGTCGATACGATTACGGGGATACCAGACATGAATATATTTTCTTACGTTTTACTAAATTTGTCAAACAAAACCCTAATGTGGGGAAAAATCTATCATTTATGTATTGCCGTCTTCCAAGTGGCATAACATTGTTACTTTTTTGGCTACGGAGCCGGTTGATGGCTTGTTTTTTACGGGACATGTTGTACTTTGCACCCGTATCATGTCTGAGTACATATGGTTTTTTGATCGCATTTTATAGCATTTTTTGAGGGATTGAAAAGGTAAAAATCATAATTTTTGGAGGGTTTATAACAGTTTTTTTTTACGGCGTTTATCGTGGGGGTTCAATAATGATTTACTTTTATTCTACGGGTTGTTACGGACGCGGTGATACTATATATGTGGGGTTTGTGTTATGATTTAGACTTTTTTTTGAGTTATATGTCTCTTTATATGTTTTGGGAGTTTGGGGCATTTTTAGTGATTTATGACTTTATTTTTTTTACTTTTTCACTTTTATACCATGTGATATGAACAAGCAATCATCTGATTGCTTCTTCATGATAATATTCTGCAATACTCATGTATTGCAGAGTATTATCAGTGTCAGCCTATACACTTGCATAGGCTGGCACTGTGCCAGTAAGATGACGTCACAGACGCCATCTTACCAGCAATTCTTGCAAGTAACTCTGGGGTCCAGATCGGACCCCAGAGTTGCTATAGCAACGATCGGCGCCCCCCGAAAACGGTTCGGGGGGGGCCGATCGTGGGGGAAAGACCCCCCAGATGCATGTTAGATGCCGCGGTCGCGCTGACCGCGGCATTTAACGGGTTAGGCACCCGCGATTGGAGACAACTCCGATCGCGGGTGTTACACTGGGGTGCCGGCTATTAGTTACAGCCGGCACCCCGTGTTTCCCGATGCCGGTTCGGCTCTGATCCAGAGCCGAGCCGGCATAAGCGCCGTGGCGGATATATCCGCCACTGAGCGCTAAGTCACTGCGCTCCGTGGCGGATATATCCGCCACGGAGCGTGAAGGGGTTAATTGTGCTTCTGCAATGTTTCGAAGGTGTGATAAATGTGACCATGGGGAGGGGGGCCTTAACCTACTTTCCCCCAGCCTCAGCTTAATTGGCCTAGGTTGTTTATGATCACTACAAGAGGGGTGGCTTCAAAGGTCCTCTGCAGCCGAAGCGTCTCCATGCATCTCCTCCCATTTTTAAACAAGAGACAAAGAGCCATAAAACCTGTTAAACCAATAGGTTCAATAGGGACAGTCATAGAGTTCTGGTCCATCTCACCCCAAAGGCCAACTACATTTTGGATTTTTTATGGTCAGGAAATCACAATGGTCCACTTCCTGAGGCTCTAGCAACCTTGGGTCCAGAGATATCAATATCTCTGGATAGGACCATAGCAAATGGATCAGGTTTGGTATCAATGGGATCCAGGGATTCACCCAGATCCAACGATACCAGAACCCTGACCCCACGACTTCCCCTGAGAAGCTATGGTGGTATGTTTTGCATTTATTTATGGGAAAATCAGATATTTGGTGAAAATTTGGAAAAATTCTCAATTTTCGAAATTCAAAATGTTCTACTTTTTCCACACAAAGTCATAACAGCAAAAACCATAATGACTAACATTCCCCGAACGCCTAGTTTATGTCTCCGTGGTTCTTTATGCATACTCTCATGTTTGTAGGATGTTCTGGGGCTTTGAACGTTCGGTGCAATTTTTCACATTTTTATAAAAAACGCAAAATCCTGAGGGACCTGCTCTGGTTTCAGGTCACTGTGAGAGGCCTAAATAATAGTGACACCCCATAAATTACCCCAATATAGAAACTACACCCCTCAATGTACGTAAAACAACTTTTATGAAGCTTTTTTTTTTAACCCTTTAATTGTTTTACAGGGGTTAAAACAAAATCCGATGCAATTTCGAAATTTAAATTTTTTGGCTAAATGAATGTGTTTTTCATAAAATGTACAAATTCTCAGTGGATACAATACTAAAACGCTCCACAAAGTTTGATCCCCAATCCCTCACGCATATAATAATCCCCCATATGTGGTGGTGACTGCTGTATGGGCACACGCCAGGGCATGGGGGGAGCTGCGCCATTCACAGCAGATTATGCATTGTCACTTTTTATTGGCTATACAATCTTTATTTTTTTGGTAATTTGCATATATAAGGGGCTTATTATCTGTGACATGAGATGTACTTTACAAATATTTCATGTTAGTAGGTCTGTAGCTTATTGATGAGATTTTATTAACTTTATTGTATGTATGGAGGAAAAGAAAATTGTAAATTTTGGGTTTCCTTTTTTTGTATCTTTTTGGGGGTCTTACACCGTACACTAAAAATACTATATTATCTTTATTCTACAGATCACTACGATTATGGTGATACTTCATTTATTTAGGTTTTCATTTATTTTTACAATTTTACTGGATAAAAACTAATATAGAGAAAATCTCATTTGTTTTTGTATCGCCATCTATTCGGAGACGTAACTTTAATATTTTTTGGCTGCCAGAGCTGGTTTAGGGCTTATTTATTACGTGTTGAGTAGTCCTTTTCAGTGATACCATTTTGGCGCACATAACTTTTTTTAATCACTTTTTGGAACATTTTTGTGAAGGGATTTTATGAAAAATTTACATTTTTGGCGAGTTTTTCGGGTTTTGTTTTTACAGAGTTCACCGTACAGGTCCAATAATGGTTCTGAGTTATTGTACAGATTGTTACGGACGCGGCGATACCAAAGTTGTGGGGGGTTTCAGTGAATTTCAGTTTTTTTTAACTTTATTAGATTTGTGTAGGGAATGTTTGTGTTTAGGGGACTTTAATTATTTTTAATAAAAAGTGTGTTTTATTTAATGCTTTTAACTTTTCTTCTTTACTTTTACAGGTTAGCTTGATTTTCTGATCACTTGTTCAAGCTCTTCTCCACCTAATACAGTGTAATACAGATGTGATACACTGTATTGTGTGCTGCGCATGCTCAGTGTGTCACAGCCGGGTCCTGCCAGAAGGAAGATCATCGCGCAGCCCCGGGACACTGGCAGATTGGAGCCACGGACCCCCGGTAAGCGCCATGGGGGGGGGGTCCGATTCCTGTAAAATGCCCCTGACACACCGCGGTCAGCGCGTCTGCGGCGTGTTAGGGGTTAGCACCCGCGATCTGAGAAATCTTCGATTGCGGGCGTTAGAGGCCGGTGTCGGTAGTTCTACATGTGTATTTTGTACTCTGTGTAACTGTATCCCAACTGTATATATCTATTGTGTCTACCATATTGTCTAGTGCGCCCTTAAGTCAAATAAATACCTGCATTACTCTTTTATCTCGATATCGAATCCAAATGTCCGTGCGTCGCTCATTTACATGCTACCGGGTTGGTTCCTCACCCTTTATAATCCCGATATGGACCGAACTGGTGGCAGCTTCCAAGGGTTGATAAGGTTCTGTCTCACTGAGGCTAGTGCAAGGAGCCCTATAGCCTGTGATTTATTGTTGTGCCATATCCGGAAGTTGTGTGGACAACTTTAAATCAGTTCCTACGCCTCTCAGAGCCCGTGCGTTCTGGGAGTGTCTAAAACGGATAACTAAAGGCGTCCAAAACGTTGCGGTTTCCTTCATAGAAGGTGCATGAAAGTGTTTTATGTTATGTTCACTTTATTAAACATTATTTGTAAATTTTAACAAAAGGTAATGTATATACAAGTAGAACAGTCAAATAAGAAAAAATGGGGAAATTATGTAGGTGTACAAAGGTTACATTACACCCCCGTGTGGCAGTAACAAAACATTGTATCGCAAGAAAGTCCAACCTGTGGAGAAGCAAAGGCATAGATATACGACTTCCTCTGCCTCTGCGATGAAGTGTGTAAGAGAAAGGAGCATCTGGAAGGCCTGGTGTCTGGAGACAGAACAAGTCTGGAACAGAGTGTGCAATCTCCTCTTCCCCGGTAGTGCTCCCAGCCTCCGAGTCCTCCTCTGCTCTCTCGAGCTTTGGTTCCCGGCAGAAATTGGAGCTTCTTAAGCCGATATTGATAGAGGTCATCTGATTTTTAGCGGTCCCCGTCGGTGCCGGATGTTGCCTGGGACACACATCTCTTCCCCGGTAGTGCTCCCAGCCTCCGAGTCCTCCTCTGCTCTCTCGAGCTTTGGTTCCTGGCAGAGATTGGAGCTTCTTAAGCCGATATTGATAGAGGTCATCTGATTTTTAGCGGTCCCCGTCGGTGCCGGATGTTGTCTGGGACCGTTACCTCCGTATTTTACCACGGTCTTTCTTTCGGGCAGCAGCCATGAGGAGGTGAGGTCTCAAGCAGCCATCACGGTTCGCGGCCCCCGGATTTGTTATTTCATGCTGTTATTCAGGTGCGCAGATCTTCTCGTAAGACCATTGGAAGAAGATCTGACATAATAAGGAAAATGTCCCCAACTTTCCAGCTTGATTCAGGTGGAGCCATGCAAAGAATCACATAGACACAGCCCTGGTCTCCAAGATTCTCTCATTTATTACTGAACTACAGGGAATTTATCTAGGCCAAGAGGGAGGAGCCTGTTTGGTACTATGCTTAGTTGTGATTGGCTTATCGAAAAATATCATGCGATTTATTGATATACATAAGGGTCCAGTCTTCATGGTGGTGCTTGGGGGGGGGAGGGTAAGTGATGGAGCCTCTCCAAGGCCATGTTGGAGACGATGATGTCCTGAAGGCCATAGCACACAGACGCCATCCTGCATAGCTTCATAATTAGAGATGAGCGAACACTAAAATGCTCGGGTACTCGTTATTCGAGACGAACTTTTCCCGATGCTCGAGTGCTCGTCTCGAATAACGAACCCCATTGAAGTCAATGGGAGACTCGAGCATTTTTCAAGGGGACCAAGGCTCTGCACAGGGAAGCTTGGCCAAACACCTGGGAACCTCAGAAAAGGATGGAAACACCACGGAAATGGACAGGAAACAGCAGGGGCAGCATGCATGGATGCCTCTGAGGCTGCTTAATCGCACCATTATGCCGAAATTATGGGCAACAGCATGGCCATGACAGAGTGACAGAATGAAGCTAGATAGCATGTAAAACATCCAATAATTGACCCTGACACTATAGGGGACGGCATGCAGAGGCAGAGGCAGCGGCAGCAGGCTAGAGAGTGGCATGGCGACATACCCTAATTGGACTCAGGCTTCAAACCAATGGGTGTCAGAGAGGAACCAAAGGAGGTGAGCAAGAAGCGCTCAAATAATATCGGTACATGATAAAAGTTTGCCAGTATATTTTGTGGATTACACAGCAGGGTGGCGACAAAGTTAACATGGAAGCCATGAAAACAACCCAAAATTCTGCCTGACACAGCTCGTTTGATAAGGGGACCATGTATGCTTACAGTTCATGCCAGTCGCTGCACTGGCTGCCAGTCTCCTTTCGAATACAGTTTAAAATAATAATAACCCTCATCCATAAAGCTCTGTATAATGCTGCACCCCCCTACCTCTCCTCTCTTATCTCAGTCTATCGCCCAACCCGTGCTCTTAGATCCGCCAGTGATCTTAGATTAACCTCTACCCTAGTGCGGACCTCCCACTCGCGTCTCCAAGACTTCTCTAGAGCTGCACCAATTCTATGGAATGCTCTGCCCTGGACTATCAGACTAATACCTAACCTCCAAAGTTTCAAACGTGCTCTTAAAACCCATTTCTTTAGGCAAGCCTATAACACTCATTAACTGCATGAAGTTTTAACTCTTCTACTAACCCGTCCTGTGTCGTCCTCCCATCTGTTATCCAGCAACCAACAGGCACCAGACTTCTCTGCAGTCCCATTCACCCTGGACCTGGTATATAAGATGACGGCTGAGTGGTTCAAGCGACAGCAATTCCATTTATTATATTTTGTTCTATTCCCTAAGAAGAATGGCTTGACCGTTAAATATTCTTTTACCTCGTGTTACCCCATCATCTTCATAAACCGTAAGCTCTGGCGAGCAGGGACCTCACTCCTGTTGTTCCATACAAATGTTGTGCTCTGTTACATTACATTTGTATTTGTTTCCTATGATTTGTAAAGCGCTACAGAATATGATGACGCTATATAAATAAAGATTATTATTATTATTATTATGGAGGCAGTGAACTAGTAGTAGATTAAAGGTGCTGCAGTTAAAACTATGTTAGTTGGATCTTGGGATGGAGCTGGCGCTCTGCAGCCAGGCGAGCTTTTGCCAATCCAAGCCCCTGTCTCTAGGCTACTCCCCAAACAGCACTTCTAAGAACCTTTTGTATAAGATCAAGTGTAGTAGCGTTCTTATAAGTTTAGGATATGGCGGGTGAGGGGAATGTAAACAGATGCGCAAGAAGCGCTGAAATAATATCCCTAAATGGTAAAAGTTTGCAAGTATATTTTGTGGATTACACAGCAGGGTGGCGACAAAGTTAACAACTTTGATGTGGAATGCCCTGTAATAGCTCTTGGGCGGTGTGCCTTTTATCGCCTAGGCTCAGCAGTTTCAGCACCGCCTGCTGTCGCTTAGCGACGGCACTGCTGCTGTGCCTAGAGCTACCGACTGATGGCGCCATGCCCACGGATGGTAATTCGGAGGAGGAGGAGGTGGAGGAGGGGTGGGAGGAGGTATAGTAGGCCTTTGAGACCTGGACCGAGGTAGGCCCCGCAATTCTCTGCGTCGGCAGTATATGACCAGCCCCAGGGTCAGACTCGGTCCCAGCCTGCACCAAGTTAAGTGTAGTAGCGTTCTTATAAGTTTGGGATATGGCGGGTGAGGGGAATGTAAACAGATGCGCAAGAAGCGCATGATGCGCATGGAGCTGGCGCTCCGCTGCCAGGCGAGCTTTCGCCAATTCAAGCCCCTGTCTCTAGGCTACTCCCCAAACAGCACTTCTAAGAACCTTTTGTATAAGATCAAGTGTAGTAGCGTTCTTATAAGTTTAGGATATGGCGGGTGAGGGGAATGTAAACAGATGCGCAAGAAGCGCTGAAATAATATCCCTAAATGGTAAAAGTTTGCCAGTATATTTTGTGGATAACACAGCAGGGTGGCGACAAAGTTAACAACTTTGATGTGTAATCCATGAAAACAACCCAAATTTCTGCCTGACACACCTCGTTTGATAAAGGGACGATGTATGGAGGCAGCTATATGGACGACTTTTGGAGGTAGCAATGGAGACAACGTGTGGAGGCTGCTATGGAGACAATTTAATTTGGATAGTGCCTGTATGTGGCAGTCCCAAACATTTTTCAAACCAGAGGAGCAGGTAGGTGGCCCTCCAGTAAAATGGAATAGATTGAGTGCCTGTATGTGGCAGTCCCAAAAATGTTTCAAACCAGAGGAGCAGGTAGGTGGCCCTGCAGTAAAATGGAATAGATTGAGTGCCTGTATGTGGCAGTCCCAAAAATTTTTCAAACCAGAGGAGCAGGTAGGTGGCCCTCCAGTAAAATGGAATAGATTGAGTGCCTGTATGTGGCAGTCCCAAAAATGTTTCAAACCAGAGGAGCAGGTAGGTGGCCCTGCAGTAAAATGGAATAGATTGAGTGCCTGTATGTGGCAGTCCCAAAAATGTTTCAAACCAGAGGAGCAGGTAGGTGGCCCTGCAGTAAAATGGAATAGATTGAGTGCCTGTATGTGGCAGTCCCAAAAATGTTTCAAACCAGAGGAGCAGGTAGGTGGCCCTGCAGTAAAATGGAATAGATTGAGTGCCTGTATGTGGCAGTCCCAAAAATGTTTCAAACCAGAGGAGCAGGTAGGTGGCCCTGCAGTAAAATGGAATAGATTGAGTGCCTGTATGTGGCAGTCCCAAAAAATTTTCAAACCAGAGGAGCAGGTAGGTGACCCTCCAGTAAAATGGAATAGATTGAGTGCCTGTATGTGGCAGTCCCAAAAATGTTTCAAACCAGAGGAGCAGGTAGGTGGCCCTGCAGTAAAATGGAATAGATTGAGTGCCTGTATGTGGCAGTCCCAAAAATTTTTCAAACCAGAGGAGCAGGTAGGTGGCCCTCCAGTAAAATGGAATAGATTGAGTGCCTGTATGTGGCAGTCCCAAAAATGTTTCAAACCAGAGGAGCAGGTAGGTGGCCCTGCAGTAAAATGGAATAGATTGAGTGCCTGTATGTGGCACTCACAAAAATTGTTTCAAACAGAGGACCGGGTAGGTGGCCCTCCAGAAAAATTAAATGCATGAAGTACTATAGCAAGAGCCAGTGGGCCCTGTCAAAAAATAGCCATTTTCCTCTGCTTTACTGTACAAAGAGGAGGAGAAGGAGGAAAATGAGGAGGAGGAGGAGTGGATCAATTATTCAGGTTGAGCTTCCTTCACCTGGTGGAGATTGGAAATTCTGAGAAATCCAGGCTTTATTCATCTTGATAAGCGTCAGCCTGTCAGCGCTGTCAGTCGACAGGCGTGTACGCTTATCGGTGATGATGCCACCAGCTGCACTGAAAACCCGCTCGGACAAGACGCTAGCGGCAGGGCAGGCAAGAACCTCCAAGGCGTACAGCGCCAGTTCGTGCCACATGTCCAGCTTTGAAACCCAGTAGTTGTAGGGAGCTGTGTGATCATTTAGGACGATGGTATGGTCAGCTACGTACTCCCTCACCATCTTTCTGTAAAGATCAGCCCTACTCTGCCGAGACTGGGGACAGGTGACAGTGTCTTGCTGGGGTGACATAAAGCTGGCAAAAGCCTTGTAAAGCGTACCCTTGCCAGTGCTGGACAAGCTGCCTGCTCGCCTACTCTCCCTCGCTACTTGTCCCGCAGAAGTAGCTAGCGCTGTCAGAAGGGAAATACTGTTTCAGCTTGTGCACCAGGGCCTGCTGGTATTCATGCATTCTCACACTCCTTTCCTCTGCAGGGATGAGAGTGGAAAGATTTTGCTTGTACCGTGGGTCCAGGAGAGTGAACACCCAGTAATCGGTGCTGGAATAAATTCTTTGAACGCGAGGGTCACGGGATAGGCAGCCTAGCATGAAATCTGCCATATGCGCCAGAGTACCAACGCGTAAGAATTCACTCCCCTCACTGGCCTGACTGTCCATCTCCTCCAACTCCTCTTCTTCTGCCCATACACGCTGAACAGTAAAGGACTCAACAATGGTCCCCTCTTGTGTCTCACCAACATTCTCCTCCTCTTCCTCCTCATCCTCCTCCACCTCCACCTCCTCCGATATGCGCTGAGAAACAGACCTGAGGGTGCTTTGGCTATCAACAAGGGAATATTCTTCCCCTGTCTCTTGTGACGAGCGCAAAGCTTCCGACTTCATGCTGACCAGAGAGTTTTTCAACAGGCCAAGCAGCGGGATGGTGAGGCTGATGATGGCGGCATCGCCACTGACCATCTGTGTTGACTCCTCAAAGTTACTCAGCACCTGACAGATATCAGACATCCACGTCCACTCCTCATTGTAGACTTGAGGAAGCTGACTGACCTGACTACCAGTTCTGGTGGAAGTTGACATCTGGCAGTCTACAATCGCTCTGCGCTGCTGGTAAACTCTGGATAACATGGTCAGTGTTGAATTCCACCTCGTGGGCACGTCGCACAACAGTCGGTGAGCGGGCAGTTGGAGGCGGCGCTGCGCTGCCCTGAGAGTGGCAGCATCTGGGCTGGACTTCCTGAAATGCGCACAGATGCGGCGCACCTTCGTGAGCAAATCAGACAGATTGGGGTATGTCTTGAGGAAACGCTGAACTATCAGATTTAACACATGGGCCAGGCATGGCACATGTGTCAGTCTGCCGAGTTGCAGAGCCGCCACCAGGTTACGGCCGTTGTCACACACAACCATTCCCGGCTTGAGGTTCAGCGGTGCCAGCCACAGATCAGTCTGCGCCGTGATGCCCTGTAATAGCTCTTGGGCGGTGTGCCTTTTGTCGCCTAGGCTCAGCAGTTTGAGCACCGCCTGCTGTCGCTTAGCGACGGCACTGCTGCTGTGCCTAGAGCTACCGACTGATGGCGCCGTGCCCACGGATGGTAGTTCGGAGGAGGAGGTGGAGGAGGGGTGGGAGGAGGAGGAGGCATAGTAGGCCTGAAACACCTGGACCGAGGTAGGCCCCGCAATCCTCGGCGTCGGCAGTATATGAGCAGCCCCAGTGTCAGACTCGGTCCCAGCCTCCACCAAGTTAACCCAATGTGCCGTCAGCGATATATAGTGGCCCTGCCCGGCAGCACTCGTCCACGTGTCCGTGGTCAGGTGGACCTTGTCAGAAACGGCGTTGGTCAGGGCACGGATGATGTTGTCTGACACGTGCTGGTGCAGGGCTGGGACGGCACATCGGGAAAAGTAGTGGCGGCTGGGGACCGAATACCGAGGGGCGGCCGCCGCCATGAGGTTGCGAAAGGCCTCGGTCTCTACTAGCCTATAGGGCAGCATCTCCAGGCTAAGCAATCTGGAGATGTGCACATTAAGGGCTTGGGCGTGCGGGTGGGTTGCACTATATTTGCGGGGAGGGGGCAGACTGGGGGGGGAGGAGGCTGAGGTGCAGGAGCTGGAGGAGTGGCGATTTCGGTGACATGGGTGGACTGCGTGGAAGACTGACTGGTGGTGGACAAATTGCTCGAAGCATTGTCAGCAATCCACGACATCACCTGTTCGCACTGTTCTGGCCTCAACAGTGCTCTACCACGAGTCCCAGTAACTTCAGACATGAACCTAGGGAGTGTAGCTCTGCGGCGTTCCCCTGCTTCCTCATCAGCAGGTGGTGTCTCACCCCGCCCAGGACCACGGCCTCTGACCCCTGCAGTAGTTGGACGCCCACGTCCCCGCCCTCGTCCTCTACCCCTAGCCCTCGGGTTAAACATTTTTAAAATGAGAGTTATAACTTTATTTTTTTTTTTACTTTTTTTTGTTTTTTTTTGTGTGTTTTTTTTTTGTGTGTTTTTTGTTTTTTTTTGAGTTTTTAAAACCAAACAATGCTATCCTATTGCTATGGCTATTTTCTAGCCAAGTATCAAAGCACACTACTATGCCAGATGAGATGACACTGAGTTAGTGCCTAATTGAAATCCAACCCCTACTAAATTTTCCCACTTCGGTCTTTGCTATGGATATGTGCGTCACTAAGCGCAGAACACAGCGGTCGCAAGTCTCACTACAAATTGCTCAGAATTGGCTAGTACATGCACTGCAGAAAGTACAGCCACCAGCAGATCAACCAGAAATCAAATATATAGAACGCTACTGTATGCGTAAGTAAGCTCTTTGTATTCTCCTATGGCTATTTTCTAGCCAAGTATCAAAGCACACTACTATGTCAGATGAGATGACACTGAGTTAGTGCCTAATTGAAATCCAACCCCTACTAAATTTTCCCACTTCGGTCTTTGCTATGGATATGTGTGCCACTAAGAGCTAAACACAACGGTAGCAAGTCCCCCTGCTAATTCCTCACAAAATGGTACTAGATGCAAATTAAAATAAAAAAAGTATAACGTTATTGTAGCCCTAAGAAGGGCTGTTGGGTTCTTGTAGAATCACTCCTGCCTAACAGTAAGCTAATAGAACACCCTAACGCTTTCCCTGACCAGCAGCAGCTCTCTCCCTAGCGGCATCCAGACACAGAATGATCCGAGCAGCGCGGGCAGCGGCTAGTCTATCCCAGGGTCACCTGATCTGGCCAGCCAACCACTGCTATCGACGTGTAAGGGTACCACGTCATGCTGGGTGGAGTGCAGAGTCTCCTGGCTTGTGATTGGCTCTGTTTCTGGCCGCCAAAAAGCAAAACGGCGGGAGCTGCCATTTTCTCGAGCGGGCGAAGTATTCGTCCGAGCAACGAGCAGTTTCGAGTACCCTAATGCTCGACCGAGCATCAAGCTCGGACGAGCATGTTCGCTCATCTCTATTCATAATATAAAACTGAGTGAGGTCCGTAAGTTAACTCTTTCTTGAATAACTTCAACCAGAAAGCATAGTCATAACCAGAACACCCGTTATGGAGGAAGCAACCACCTGCCCACAGCTGGAAAGTGTCCACATATCTGGAGTCTACAATTTCTGGAGCATAAATCTGGGTGAGAGTGTTCAATCGCCGATTACTATGAGCAGCTCTAGCCCTAAGCTCTCGCCCACACAGGTGGAGGGGAACAGCCACCGGCTCGGAGGAGCAGGAGAACGGGTACAGACAGCAGGGACTTCGTATTCCACTGCAGCCTTTGTTTTTTGACTTGTTGGTTTAATGCACAGAGAAAGAGAAACAGATTTTCAAATTAAAATCTTATTGATATTTATTAAAATATAATGAAAAGCCACAGGGGCCAATAAGCTTTTTATTCAGAATTTTTTGTAACTTTTTTTAATAACTATAATATAACAAACAAAATAATTAATTTGTGACATCCATCTTGGCGTGTCGGGTGCGGGTCCTCATCTGAGGAGGTGGCAGACGACCACTGAACCCTTCCATTTCAGCCCGAAATTCATGACCTTTCCTGGAAGCTGCTACAGATGAGGGACTGGAAGCAAAATGGGTAAGACATGACTGGGAGGTAGATGGGGTGGGATAAGGCACGGCAGCAGGTGTCTGGGACAATTGATGCGAGTGGGTGGAGTCTGGTGCCTGGGATAGGTGATAGGAATGGGTTGGGGGTTGGGTGTGGGGTTTGGGATAGGGATGGAAGTCAGGGTGGTGTAGCATTTCCCAGGAAAGTTCGGACAATGCCATCCGCGCTTCATGCGCCCGCTGGGGCGTCATTTGGTCAAGCACAGGGATGAGAGTCTGGACAAATAGACGATTGACAGACGGTTCACCCGCCAGTCCAGCCCCTGCCAGCTGTCGCATCACATTGTCCTCAAATCGCATAATCCGCTTGTCTAATCTCAACAGGGCCTCACCAGTGACCCTCGTAAGATCCTCCCATACTCTGTGCCTTCTCCTGCCAGACCGCTCCCGCCTTAGAAGTTGGGCAAATCTAGATGAAACAGTCTGTCTGACCACCACAGGAGGAGAGGACTCTGGTAGAAGACCTGGGGTGTCCTCAGTGGGTGCAGAGCCACCAGAGGAGCCGGCTGTGGGCTCTAGTACAGGGGCTGCTTCAGGAGGGACTTCAGGCTCCCGAGTGCTTGTGCTGGTCCTAAAAATGTCAGAGTAAATAAGAAGACATTTTAGAATTTGACGCATTTTTGATACCAATAAATGTCAGGACTAGAACTCTGAATGTTGTGTTCTGGGTGCGATGGGTCGACTCACGTTGGGTTGTTGGTTGTGGGGTGGACGATCATTAGAGCAGAATATGGAAAACTTCACTCTCTGCTACAGTATCAAAATAAATGTTACAGCCAGTTCAGAGATCGTTGCTCGCTAAAGTTTTGGGGACAAGTCAAGTTTCTTAAATGTCCTCAGGATAACAAAATATCACATTCTCTAATTCACTGTTATTAACAAAAATCCAGCATTTCACAGATAGAAGTCAAGTCTGTCTCTATCAGTCCTGGTGTCCACAATTTCAGTTGCCCCTAGACACGACCCTGTAACTTCTGACTTGGGGTCGGAGAAGACAGCATTCTAGGACGGAACTTACAGACACTAACTCACTTCCTGCCAGCAAACACCACATCCTGGGGAGGGGGGGGGGGAGAAGCTGCAAGCTACAGGCAGATAAGTTATCCGGGGGAAAGGGGAGGCACAGGAGCTCTCATAGTGTGAGAACAGGTATGTAGCAGAGCTGACAGTGTGTAATAGGCATCTCATCTCTCTTTCTATGTGTCAGATACTAGTACAATGTTTAGAAGCTAAATGAAAGTGTATATAACCCTGGACCCTGATAATCTCACCACACTGTCAGCTCACAGAACTAGATGGATCATGAAATGTCTGCTGAGGGAGGCCACATCCTGGAATGTGATAGCTAAAACAGCAATAAAACTGAGTAAAATTGTAAAGTAAGGGGTTAAAAATTATCTTTATTGTATAAACATCACTAGGGGATTGAGAGAATTTTCTTTCATGGAAAAACTTGTTAAAGGTAGAGATTAATCTAAGATCACTGGCAGATCAAAGAGCATGGGTTGGGTGATAAAGAGGTGCAGCATGATGCAGAGCTTTGTGGATGAGGGTTACTAATTGTAAACTGCATTTGGAAGGAGACGGGGAGCCAGTGCAGTGATTGGCACAGACTGGAGGCATCCGTGTAGCGTTTGGTCTGATAGACCAGCCTGGCTGCTGCATTACGTATAGATTGTAGAGGAGAGAGTTTAGCGAGTGGAAGATGATTAGTAGGGAGTTACAGGAGTCTAGACGAGAAAGAATCAGAGCAACAATTAGCATTTTATAGGTTTCCAGTGTAAGAAATGGGCAGATTCTGGAGAGGTTTCTGAGATGCATCCGGCAAGAGATTGAATAAACAATGCAAATAAGAAGAGGTCAGAGTCCAGCACAACCCCAAGACAGCGGCCCCGGGGCTATAGTGACCCCACAGACTGAGATGGAGAGGTCAGAGTCCAGCATAACCCCAGGACAGCGGCCCCAGGGCTATAGTGGCCCCACAGACCGAGATGGAGAGGTCAGAGTCCAGCACAACCCCAAGACAGCGGCCCCGGGGCTATAGTGATCCCACAGACTGAGAAATCATCATGGGCTTGTTTAGTAGATGGTGGAAAGAGAAGTTCAGTATAAGAAAGAAAAGAGAGGACATGATGTTGGCAGAGTTACAGGTTTTGAGCACAAAGTCGGCAGATGGGTGTGATTCTCTCCACAGACGTTTAGCAATCCTGGAGCACTGCTGAAGGAAACAAGTTTTTTCCGTGTGCCAAGGTCGCCTGCGTCTGTGTTGATAATTTCAGATAGTGAGTGGTGCCATCTCATCTAGGGCTTCTGACCTAGTGTGATTATAGGGGTTAGTAGCCGGGGAGGACGGGGGAAGAGAGGCGATGGGGGACAGGGGCGATGGGGGACAGGGGAGGCTGTAAGGTGTCTATCTATTGCACGTGGGTTCCGGGATGAATGATGGGTGGAAGGATTCTGAGAAGGTGAAGGATTATTGAAAGTAAAAGAAAGGAGGTTGTGACCTGATAGTGGAAAGGAAGAATTAGTAAAATTATATATTGAAGATGTTTCCCTCAATTTGAGTGGGGGTTGTGAGATACCTAGAGAAGTAGTTAGTGCTAAGAGCTGAGAGGCCAGAGGGGAAATGGGAGTGTTAACAGGGATGTTGAAGTCTCCCATGATGATGGTTGGAACGTCACAGGATAGAAAGTAAGAGAGCCATGAGGCTAAGTGGTCAAGGAACTGATAGGGTGAGCCAGGAGGACGGTATACTACAGCCACACGGAGAGAGAATGGGTGGAAAAGTGAGAACCTCAAAAGTTAGGAAAGTAAGAGAGGGCACAGGAGGAATGACCTGGAAAGTGCCTTCCCCTCCTCCCTGCCTATTCTCAGGTCTGGAGCAGAGTGAGAAGAGTGTAAGCCACCATAAGACAAAGCAGTGAGGGAGGCAGAGTCATCCTGCTGGATCCATGTTTCCGTGATGGCCGCACGTCAAAGGTCATGAACAGATTTTAGTTTATTACACACAGAGCGGGCGTTCCATAGGGCATATTTACAAGGGGTTACATTCTTAGACTAATCTTTTTGCCAGGTTGGCGCCACTTCTTGTGGCCGGCAGTTGCTGGCCCGTATAGCAGGTTCTGGGCTGTTATAATCACAGCAGGATAGGAGGTTCCTTTGTCTTTAGATGCTACTGGAGGGGGTGAGGCACCTGGTCGGCAGCACTTTCACATTGCAGGACAGCGATGAGCACCACAGAGCGATCACACAAACTTTCACTTGTCACTTTCAAAGGTTTGAACCTCTGGAAAAAGCTAAAGCTGAACTGCAGCAAACCCCAGATAGAAAAGATGAAAAACTTACTGGCGATGCTCCGCCGCTCTCCGGAGGAACTGGAGGGATGACGCATAGCGATAAGTTCTTCTTCTAGCGGCGGGGGGTCCGCTCGGGGACAGGCTCTCACGAAGGTCCCTCATGAAGCGGTCTCTTATGGACCTCCAGTTTATCCGGATGTTTTTCCCTGTGACATAAATCTATTCTTATAAATGTAGAATATAAAACCAGAAACCTAGAAAAGAGGAAGAAGCGAAAGTCCAGACTGACAGCAAGCGTCACGCTCCTCCGCCGAGAGGCTGCCCCACTCCGCAACCAGATCCCTGGCGATGCGCTCCCAGACCTGCTGCACGTGGACGTAGTCTGAATGGCGCTCATTAGACGGGTCCCAGAGGCATGGCTCCGCCTCCACCAACTGGATGAGGAGGATTTTGTCTACATGTGCAGCGTAATCCTCCTCACCCCGGGCGGATGCCCCAGGGGCTGTTTGGCCCTAAAACGAAAAAAAAAGATATAGATCCTTTAAAATAATATCATATTTTTTTATAAATGATGGATCAATAGACCCGGATTTACCAAACTGAAGAAAATCTGCACATTTACTATAGGTTTCACCCGATATTTTATCTATAAGAAGGTCACTAAATGTAAGGAAACAAAAAGGAACCCACCCGTCCTCGCCCACGACCGCGTCCACGACCACGTCCTCGACCACGCCCCCGCCCAGAGAAGGTCCGGCCCAGAGGCGGAGCTGGCATTCTCTGGAAACAGGAATTATTAGTGGTTTGTGATCACGTCACCAAAGGTGCATTCTGGGGGTGAGGGGATCATTATAGTAACTAATGCTACATGTATCATAGGGATCATTATTATTGACTAATGCTACAGGTATGATGTGGCTCATTAAAGTGACTGTGGAGATCATACAGAGTCATTATTCAGGGTGGTCCATTAAAGGGCCAGGATTAATCTCAGCCTTGAGAGGCAGCGGAATGTTGATGCCCCTGTGATGGCGCTCTATGATCCGGGGGCCAGCAGAGTGTTGCTGCCCCTGTGATGGCGCTCTATGATCCGGGGCCAGCAGAGTGTTGCTGCCCCTGTGATTGCGCTCTATGATCCGGGGGCCAGCAGAGTGTTGCTGCCCCTGTGATGGCGCTCTATGATCCGGGGGCCAGCAGAGTGTTGCTGCCCCTGTGATGGCGCTCTATGATCCGGGGGCCAGCAGAGTGTTGCTGCCCCTGTGATGGCGCTCTATGATCCGGGGCCAGCAGAGTGTTGCTGCCCCTGTGATGGCGCTCTATGTTCTGGGGCCAGCAGAGTGTTGCTGCCCCTGTGATGGCGCTCTATGATCCGGGGCCAGCAGAGTGTTGCTGCCCCTGTGATGGCGCTCTATGTTCTGGGGCCAGCAGAGTGTTGCTGCCCCTGTGATGGCGCTCTATGATCCAGGGGGCAGCATTACCAGCTCTATACTTACATAAGGCCGGTCTGCGGCTTCCATGTGCTGGAATTCCTGAACTTTCTGAAAAATTAAAACACTTAATAATAAGGAAGTGATGTTATAAATATAAAGAAGATAGAATTGAGCAGATGATACCTCCGCCTCCAGGGAGCAGGGACCCTCCACATGTGACGACGACAGCAGACGCTAAACAATAAAATAAAAAAACTAATTTTAAAATATTCCTGAAAAAAATTAATAAATAAAAACAAAGAAAAAGGCCCCTCACACGATGGCGCTTCAGGAGTCTGTGGACTCGGCTGTCGGCCTCCTACAAAGGAAAGAAGAGAAAATGGGTCACCACATCCAGTATATACATATATATATATACACACATACATATAGTCAGGGCCATAAGTTCTGAGAATGACACAAATGATAATTGTTACAAAGTCTCCTGCATAAGGGTTTTATAATGGTAATTTGCATATTCTCTAGAATGTTATAAAGAGGGATCAGCTTAACAGCAATTCATTGCAAAGTCAATATTTGCCCAGAAAATTAACTTTTCCCCCCAAAACACATTTCCCCTTCATTCCAGGCGCCTTAGGCGGAGCAGCTGCCATGGTGTCAGTGATGTCTCCAGTAACACAGGTGCGGGGGCTGGTGAGGACAGGGCTGGAGATCAATCTGTCAGGATTAAGTAACAATCACACCCCTGGACACTTTACAAGGAGGCTGGTGCTTGGCATCATTGTTTCTCTTCTGTTACCCATGGTTATCTCTAAAGAAACACGTGCAGTCATCATTGCACTGCACAAAACTGGCCGAACAGGGAAGAGTATCGCAGCGAGAAAGATTGCACCTCAGTCACCGATCTATCGCATCATCAAGGAATCCAAGGAGAGAGGCTCCATTGTTACCAAAAAGGCTCCAGGCGCCCAAGAAGGACCAGCAAGTGCCAGGAGCGTCTCTTACAAGTGTCTCAGCTTGGGGATGGGGCTCCCAGCATCGCAGAGCTCAGGAATGGCCGCAGCAGGTGTGAGGCATCTGCACGCACTGTGACACTGCGGAGACTCCTGGAGCAAGGCCTGGTGTCCAGGAGGGCAGCACAGAAGCCGCTTCTCTCCAGGACCCATCAGGGACAGACGGATATTCTGCAGGAGGTGCAGGGAGAGGACGCTGAGGACTGGGGGACAGACGGATATTCTGCAGGAGGTGCAGGGAGTGGACGCTGAGGACTGGGGGACACACGGATATTCTGCAGGAGGTGCAGGGAGTGGACGCTGAGGACTGGGGGACAGACGGATATTCTGCAGGAGGTGCGGGGAGTGGACGCTGAGGACTGGGGGACAGACGGATATTCTGCAGGAGGTGCAGGGAGTGGACGCTGAGGACTGGGGGAAAGGCATTGTCTCTGATGAATCCCCTTTCCGATTGTTGGGAGAAGACAAGGTGAGCGATGCCCCCAGTCCTGTCTCCTGCACCTGTAAAGCTCCTGCAGCCATTCATGTGGGGGGGGGGGGGGGGCTTCTCAGCCAAGGGAATCGCCTAAAAACACCTCCATGAATAAAGAATGGAGCAGAATGTCCCCCAGGAGCCGCTTCTCCCGACCCTCCAGGAGCAGATGGTGATGAGCAGAGCCTCCTCCAGCATGATGGAGCACCGGCCATAAAGGGGAGAACTAAATGGCTCCGGGAACAGAACACAGAGATTCTGGGTCCATGGCCCGGGAACAGAACACAGAGATTCTGGGTCCATGGCTCCGGGAACAGAACACAGAGATTCTGGGTCCATGGCTCCGGGAACAGAACACAGAGATTCTGGGTCCATGGCTCCGGGAACAGAACACAGAGATTCTGGGTCCATGGCTCCGGGAACAGAACACAGAGATTCTGGGTCCATGGCTCCGGGAACAGAACACAGAGATTCTGGGTCCATGGCTCCGGGAACAGAACACAGAGATTCTGGGTCCATGGCTCCGGGAACAGAACACAGAGATTCTGGGTCCATGGCTCCGGGAACAGAACACAGAGATTCTGGGTCCATGGCTCCGGGGACAGAACACAGAGATTCTGGCTCCATGGCCTGGAAACTCCCCAGATCTTATCCCATTGAGAACTTGTGGTCAATCATCAGGAGACGGGGGACAAACAAAACCCAACACATTGTGACAGAATGCAGCAGTGATTGTGCAGGAATGGACGGGATCAGTCAGGACCTGGTGCAGGAGGTGAGTGAGAGCTGCCAGGGAGAATTGCAGAGGTCCTGGAGAAGAAGGAGAGGTCCTGCAGATACTGACTCGCTGCAGTAACTCCTCCCACCTGACTATAAAAGCTTCTGCTCCCCATAATATGATTGCACTTGTATCTCTGTATGTGATAAACATCTGACAGACCAGAGGGACACATCATGTGACAAGAGGAGATTGTGTCATTCTCAGATCTTATGGCCAGGACTGTATATACTGTATCCTCTGTATACAGGGCTGTATATACTGTATCCTCTGTATACAGGGCTGTATATACTGTACCCTCTGTATACAGGGCTGTATATACTGTACCCTCTGTATACAGGGCTGTATATACTGTACCCTCTGTATACAGGGCTGTATATACTGTACCCTCTGTATACAGGACTGTATATACTGTGTCCTCTGTATACAGGACTGTATATACTGTGTCCTCTGTATACAGGACTGTATATACTGTACCCTCTGTATACAGGACTGTACCAGAACCACAACTTCATTTACAAAGTAGAGAAATAAACTTACATTTTGAAGGAGAATTTTCGCAGCTGTTGAGAAAAAAACAAAGAAAACTTGGATGTAATGGGAGTAGTAGGACGTCCTCTACGCGTTGTACAGATGCTGCTGCAGGGGTTAAATATAGGACACTATGCTCTACAACATGCGGCCTGCAGATAGGACACTATGCTCTACAACATGCGGCCTGCAGATAGGACACTATGCTCTACAACATGCGGCCTGCAGATAGGACACTATGCTCTACAACATGCGGCCTGCAGATAGGACACTATGCTCTACAACATGCGGCCTGCAGATAGGACACTATGCTCTACAACATGCGGCCTGCAGATAGGACACTATGCTCTACAACATGCGGCCTGCAGATAGGACACTATGCTCTACAACATGCGGCCTGCAGATAGGACACTATGCTCTACAACATGCGGCCTGCAGATAGGACACTATGCTCTACAACATGCGGCCTGCAGATAGGACACTATGCTCTACAACATGCGGCCTGCAGATAGGACACTATGCTCTACAACATGCAGCCTGCAGATAGGACACTATGCTTTACAACATGCAGCCTGCAGATAGGACACTATGCTCTACAACATGCGGCCTGCAGATAGGACACTGTGCTCTACAACATGCGGCCTGCAGTTAGGACACTATGCTCTACAACATGCAGCCTGCAGATAGGACACTATGCTCTACAACATGCGGCCTGCAGATAGGACACTATGCTCTACAACATGCAGCCTGCAGATAGGCCACTATGCTTTACAACATGCAGCCTGCAGATAGGACACTGTGCTCTACAACATGCGGCCTGCAGATAGGACACTATGCTCTACAACATGCAGCCTGCAGATAGGACACTATGCTCTACAACATGCGGCCTGCAGATAGGACACTATGCTCTACAACATGCAGCCTGCAGATAGGCCACTATGCTTTACAACATGCAGCCTGCACATAGGACACTATGCTCTACAACATGCGGCCTGCAGATAGGACACTATGCTCTACAACATGCAGCCTCAAGGCAGAATTATCAGGTTCCCCGCTTCTGAATCGCTCTTTAGGGCCGAGTGGATTGTAGGATTCATAGCATCCTTCCTGCACTCTGCATAACATCCATCACTTCCGGGGTGTTACTGTAATGTCACCAAGGAGGAACCAACCTCTATATCCACTTCTCCCTCCATTATCACCTACCTGTGGTGTCACCTCCAGGAATGTCCTCCACCACTTCCCTCTTACACGGGTGATCACCCCTCATCCTCTCTTCTCCCCCCATTATCACCTACCTGTGGTGTCACCTCCAGGAATGTCCTCCACCACTTCCCTCTTACACGGGTGATCGCCCCTCATCCTCCCTTCTCACTCCATTATCACCTACCTGTGGTGTCACCTCCAGGAATGTCCTCCACCACTTCCCTCTTACACGGGTGATAGCCCCTCATCCTCTCTTCTCCCTCCATTATCACCTACCTGTGGTGTCACCTCCGGGAATGTCCTCCACCACTTCCCTCTTACACGGGTGATCTCCCCTCATCCTCTCTTCTCCCTCCATTATCACCTACCTGTGGTGTCACCTCCAGGAATGTCCTCCACCACTTCCCTCTTACACGGGTGATCGCACCTCATCCTCTCTTCTCCCTCCATTATCACCTACCTGTGGTGTCACCTCCAGGAATGTCCTCCACCACTTCCCTCTTACACAGGTGATCGCCCCTCATCCTCTCTTCTCCCTCCATTATTACCTACCTGTGGTGTCACCTCCGGGAATGTCCTCCACCACCTCCCTCTTACACGGGTGATCACCCCTCATCCTCTCTTCTCCCTCCATTATCACCTACCTGTGGTGTCACCTCCGGGAATGTCCTCCACCACTTCCCTCTTACACGGGTGATCGCCCCTCATCCTCTCTTCTCCATCCATTATCCCCTACCTGTGGTGTCACCTCCAGGAATGTCCTCCACCACCTCCCTGTTACACGGGTAATCGCTCCTCATCCTCTCTTCTCCATTCATTATCCCCTACCTGTGGTGTCACCTCCAGGAATGTCCTCCACCACCTCCCTCTTACACGGGTGATCGCCCCTCATCCTCTCTTCTCCCTCCATTATCACCTACCTGTGGTGTCACCTCCAGGAATGTCCTCCACCACTTCCCTCTTACACTGGTGATCGCCCCTCATCCTCTCTTCTCTCTCCATTATCACCTACCTCTGGTGTCACCTCCAGGAACGTCCTCCTCCACTTCCCTCTTACACGGGTGATCGCCCCTCATCCTCTCTTCTCCCTGCATTATCACCTACCTGTGGTGTCACCTCCAGGAATGTCCTCCACCACTTCCCTCTTATACAGGTGATCGCCCCTCATCCTCTCTTCTCCCTCCATTATCACCTACCTGTGGTGTCACCTCCAGGAATGTCCTCCACCACTTCCCTCTTACACGGGTGATCGCCCCTCATCCTCTCTTCTCCCTCCATTATTACCTACCTGTGGTGTCACCTCCGGGAATGTCCTCCACCACTTCCCTCTTACACGGGTGATCGCCCCTCATCCTCTCTTCTCCCTCCATTATCACCTACCTGTGGTGTCACCTCCAGGAATGTCCTCCACCACTTCCCTCTTACACGGGTGATCGCCCCTCATCCTCTCTTCTCCCTCCATTATTACCTACCTGTGGTGTCACCTCCAGGAATGTCCTCCACCACTTCCCTCTTACACAGGTGATCGCCCCTCATCCTCTCTTCTCCCTCCATTATCACCTACCTGTGGTGTCACCTCCAGGAATGTCCTCCACCACTTCCCTCTTACATGGGTGATCGCTCCTCATCCTCTTCTCCATCCATTATCACCTACCTGTGGTGTCACCTCCAGGAATGTCCTCCACCACTTCCCTCTTACACGGGTGATCGCCCCTCATCCTCTCTTCTCCCTGCATTATCACCTACCTGTGGTGTCACCTCCGGGAATGTCCTCCACCACTTCCCTCTTACACGGGTGCTCGCCCCTCATCCTCTCTTCTCCCTCCATTATCACCTACCTGTGGTGTCACCTCCAGGAATGTCCTCCACCACTTCCCTGTTACACGGGTGATCGCCCCTCATCCTCTCTTCTCCCCCCATTATCACCTACCTGTGGTGTCACCTCCAGGAATGTCCTCCACCACTTCCCTCTTACACGGGTGATCGCCCCTCATCCTCTCTTCTCCCTCCATTATCACCTACCTGTGGTGTCACCTCTGGGAATGTCCTCCACCACTTCCCTCTTACACGGGTGATCGCTCCTCATCCTCTCTTCTCCCTCCATTATCACCTACCTGTGGTGTCACCTCCGGAAATGTCCTCCACCACTTCCCTCTTACACGGGTGATCGCCCCTCATCCTCTCTTCTCCCTCCATTATCACCTACCTGTGGTGTCACCTCCAGGATTGTCCTCCACCACTTCCCTCTTACACGGGTGATCGCCCCTCATCCTCTCTTCTCCCTCCATTATCACCTACCTGTGGTGTCACCTCCGGGAATGTCCTCCACCACTTCCCTCTTACACGGGTGATCGCTCCTCATCCTCTCTTCTTTAGCCTCTGATATAATATAAGTCCCATCTTCTCCCTGATTTGTCAGTACATTACAGGAGACAGGAGGAACAGATGACACAAGAGCCCCCACAATCTATGAGCACAGGACCCTCCACCTCCTGTATAGATAAGGTCCCAGGCTCAGCTCCATCTACCTGATGACTCTCTGGGACATTGGGCGTCTCCTCTGGACCGTCCTGGGGATACAGAAGACTGGGACATCTCTCTGGTGGATTTCCATCAATTATTCCATCTGTGGAGACACAGTAATAGAGAAATGATGGGAGAAGTATCTACAGAAGTTGTTCCAAAACTTGATGAAGACAGGACCCAGTTTTGAGCATCAATTATTTGAAACACATGATATCATTCATAGATGACATTGCAAGAAAACCCTGGGCCCTTTGGGTGACTCACAATGATGTCCTCTTCAGGCTCGTATATATTCTCTTTCATACATTGGTTTTATTCAAAAATGGTCTTAACAGAGAAAAATATGGTTGTCAAGGTCCTCTCAGATCAGAGAGAATTTCTTCAATTGCTGCTAGCTGAGCACCAACAGAGCTCCGGAGGATTGAGGAGTGCCCATCCGACCCCCATCTCCTGAGCACCGGTGGTTACACGCTTGATTTATCCCCGAGCTGACATCCCTCTGTTCAACTGGTCTCTCAGATCAGGTCTATGTTGCTCTATGAGCTGGACTGCTGACCACCAGGAGGTCCGGGTGAGGTCACTACAGGTTTTCTGAAGGGGAGGTTTGGGAATGTTGCACAATTCCCATCTACACTCACCGGCCACTTTATTAGGTCCACCATGCTAGTAACGGGTTGGACCCCCTTTTGCCTTCAGAACTGCCTCAATTCTTCGTGGCATAGATTCAACAAGGTGCTGGAAGCATTCCTCAGAGATTTTGGTCCATATTGATATGATGGCATCACACAGTTGCCGCAGATTTGTCGGCTGCACATCCATGATGCGAATCTCCCGTTCCACCACATCCCAAAGATGCTCTATTGGATTAAGATCTGGTGACTGTGGAGGCCATTTGTGTCCAGTGACCTCCTTGTCATGTTCAAGAAACCAGTCTGAGATGATTCCAGCTTTATGACCTGGCGCATTATCCTGCTGAAAGTAGCCATCAGATGTTACAGGGTACATTGTGCTCATAAAGGGATGGACATGGTCAGCAACAATACTCAGGTAGGCTGTGGCGTTGTACCAAGGGGCCCAAAGAGTGCCAAGAAAATATTCCCCACACCATGACACCACCACCACCAGCCTGACCCGCTGATACAAGGCAGGATGAATCCATGCTTTCGTGTTGTTGACGCCAAATTCTGACCCTACCATCCGAATGTCGTAGCAGAAATCGAGACTCATCAGACCAGGCAACATTTTTTCAATCTTCTACTGTCCAATTTCGATGAGCTTGTGCAAATTGTAGCCTCAGTTTCCTGTTCTTAGCTGAAAGGAGTGGCACCCGGTGTGGTCTTCTGCTGCTGTAGCCCATCTGCCTCAAAGTTCGACGTACTGTGTGTTCAGAGATGCTCTTCTGCCTACCATGGTTGTAACGGGTGGCGATTTGAGTCACTGTTGCCTTTCTATCAGCACGAACCAGTCTGCCCATTCTCCTCTGACCTCTGGCATCAACAAGGCATTTCTGCCCACAGAACTGCCGCTCACTGGATGTTTTTCCTTTTTCGGACCATTCTCTGTAAACCCTAGAGATGGTTGTGCGTGAAAATCCCAGTAGATCAGCAGTTTCTGAAATACTCAGACCAGCCCTTCTGGCACCAACAACCATGCCACGTTCAAAGACCTTTCTTCCCCATACTGATGCTTGGTTTGAACTGCAGGAGATTGTCTTGACCATGTCTACATGCACTGAGTTGCCGCCATGTGATTGGCTGATTAGAAATTAAGTGTTAACGAGCAGTTGGACAGGTGTAACTAATAAAGTGGCCGGTGAGTGTAGTTCTATATATACACTGACAAACAGTAGGGAACTTTGTTTCCTTGTTTTAACTCGATGGTGTTTTTTTCCCAACTGTATAAATGATGATAATATAATGAAAACCTGACTGTTGGTTACTACATTAGACCTACGTTTAGTTAAAGACAATTTTCCACAAACCACGCCCCTTCCTATTAAGATCGTGCCCATTTTGAGGTCACGTCCCCTTAGTTGGAAGTGGAAAAAGTGCCAAAATAAAAAGACTAAAAGCCTTGATAACCCAAGATTATAGGTTATTAAAAAAAGTGTGTTAATAATTTCCCCACAGCCTCCCCGGGGTGTCATTAGGTTGATCCCAGAGTGAAAAAGTAATTGGATGGAATTAAAGAGCAGTCAACCAGCACAAGTCCATCCCAAAGCCAAAAGGTGGACGTCCAGACTAATAACACAAGCCGCACTAATGCTTCATAATAGTGAGATCACCGACGTCCAAGTACAAATCACGGGCATCACAAGTCGAATGGTGGGCCGAGATAGATAAGGGTCTCAGCATCAATATCATCATAAGAAGAATAGGCTCCCATTTACAAAAACGTATGAAGAAGACAATTGGAACTGAGCGAAGCAGTGAGACTAAAGTCAGCAGACTGGACATTGATGGGTACAAAGGGCTCTCGAAGAGTCAAGAGGCTAATAGATCAAGAAATTACAAGAACTCTGAACCCCTTAATAAGCATATGCTAGGAAGTAGAAGGTCAAATGTATGTGCGAGAGGATTGTCTGCAACATGACAGTGGTCACATGCTCAACGATGTAGGGCCCGGACCTTGTTGCCCATCTTCTGCAGAATCTCTATTGTTTTCAATGCAGGATTTCCAGTTTGGGTCGGACGTTCCGCTTCTATTTATGGTTATAATTCTAGGATGTGCGTTTCAGTAGAATGTAATATGGTTACAAAGAAGCTGACAAGTTGTGTACCGTATTTGCCAGTTAGTTGAAGAAATTCCTGTTGCTTTTGATAGGTCAAATAAATTTGTTTTCTTGAGATTGTGATAGTATTAATGGCTACTGAAATATAAGATGTTTCAAGCTTTCGGGGTATCTTGGGTCTCTTCATCAGACAGGTATAACAGGATAACTGAAGTGACACAGATCTTATACACCATGGACAGAGAAGTGATGCAAAAAATGGAAACAAAAGGACAGAAACAAAATGTTGAGACAACAGGTCGTGAATTAGAAGACTTGGGCAGTGTGATGGTTTATTGTCTCCATGAACCATTATCTCAAGATAACATCTTTTAGAGGTTGTATTGAGCCATGAATCCCTTTGATAGATTGATTCCTGTGTGGAGGAGGTCAAAGAGGGTAATATACCTGTATTCCCAAATTCGTCTCATTTTTTGACGGGAAATTGCCCTTTAATACTAGAACCTTTATATCCAGGGTGTCCTGGCCAGGACTGCAGAAGTGTTTGGCCACACTGTTTATTGTGTGGTGATGAGACCTTAACCGGGCTTTAATTTCGCCCCGTTTCTCCAACATAAAGACCCCCATAGGTTATTCAATAGACAAAATCAGGTAGACCATATTGGAAGTGGAACAAGAAATTTCCCCTTGATGTTATATCCCTGCTGTGCTGGGGATCTGTATCCCGTCACCATCAGAGAGCAGGGGAAAGTTCCTTTCTGTGGTGTCCTAGAGGAAGCTGGTGGTATTTCTCACTAGTGGTTTGAGGATACCCTCCACCATCTCCAGCGCCACCAGCATACCCAGGAGCCACCATCTCCAGCAGGATACCCAGGAGCCACCATCTCCAGCACCACCAGGATACCCAGGAGCCACCATCTGCAGCACCACCAGGATACCCAGGAGCCACCATCTGCAGCAGCACCACCAGGATACCCAGGAGCCACCATCTGCAGCAGCACCACCAGGATACCCAGGAGCCACCATCTGCAGCACCACCAGGATACCCCGGAGCCACCATCTGCCGCACCACCAGGATACCCAGGAGCCACCATCTGCAGCATCACCAGGATACCCAGGAGCATCTTCTCCAATACAAAGAAAAAGTGAACAACAATCGGGTACCACTGGTTGTGACTTACAATCCACATTTGGAAATACTAAGAATCTCAAGAAAACTCCACCACATGCTCCACAAACATGACGGCCTGAAGACAATGTTCCCAGACCCTCCATTGCTGTGCTGCAGGCAACCCCCAAACCTGAGGAACATTGTGACCAGGAGCTCCCGACCACCTGACATACAGAAAGGAACTTTCCCCTGTAATGTCAAGAGCGGCAGGACCTGCTCTCTGATAACATCCCGGGGACATTCTCATGTGATCTACCTGATTGTATACACAAAATGTCCTATGGGGGTCTTTATGTTGGAGAAACGGGAAGCCCTGATAAGGGCTCATCACCACACAATAAAAGAAGAGCAGAAACATCTACCTGTGGCCAAACACTTCTGTAGTCCTGGCCAGAACACCCTGGATATGAAGGTTCAAATATTAAAGGGCAATTTCTGAACACAAAAAGAGAGACAAATTTGGGAATACAAGTATATTACTGTCTATGACCACCCTGACCACAGGTGTTACTCGGGGATGTCAGCGGTAGATTACCGCTGACTCCCGATGATGTCTCAGCTCCGGTGCAGAGCCGAGCACTGAGCGCGAATAGCGGGAGCCCACGCAAGACTAGAACAGCAATGAGCAGTAAGGGGTTAAGGACCTGTTGTCTACACTTCTTTTTCCATGTCTTTTCTGTCCATGGTGTACAAGATCTGTGTCGCTGATGAAGGGACCATAGACGTCCTGAAAGTTTGTAAAATTAAAGGTATCACAATCTCAAGAAGGTTTACAAAAAGCTGAAACATAACAACCAGTCCAGACGCTCCATCTGTATGAAAGTGCTTTTTTGTAGTTTTTTTTTTTTTTTTTTTATGTAATGAGCTTTTCTTAAATCATCAATTCCAAATTGCAACATCTACATTCATATCCGGGACGTGGGGCAATCCCTGCTTCAGCTCAGATCTGCTCACCCTCCCTTCTGCATTCGCATTTATAAAACCAGCCTCCTTCCCTTCTCCTGCGTTTTACATAGACTGAAAAATATTTTTATTCAAAAGCATTTTATATCTCTTACATTACTTACAGTGAAAGAGAAAAGAATGAGCAGATGATTTCCTGAGGGAGAAAAGCAGCAGGATTGCGCAGTATTAGACTGGGCTATGTGCTGTGAGATGTGAGGGAAGCGGCAGGATGGAGCTGTATTACACTGGGCTATGTGCTGTGAGATGTAAGGGAAGCGGCAGGATGGAGCTGTATTAGACTGGGCTATGTGCTGCGAGATGTGAGGGAAGCGACAGGATTCAGATGTATTACACTGGGCTATGTGCTGTGAGATGTAAGGGAAGTGACAGGATTGAGCTGTATTAGACTGGGCTATGTGCTGTGAGATGTAAGGGAAGCGTCAGGATGGAGCTGTATTAGACTGGGCTATGTGCTGTGAGATGTAAGGGAAGCGGCAGGATTGCGCAGTATTAGACTGGGCTATGTGCTGTGAGATGTAAGGGAAGCGGCAGGATTGAGCTGTATTAGACTGGGCTATGTGCTGTGAGATGTGAGGGAAGCGACAGGATTGAGCTGTATTAGACTGGGCTATGTGCTGTGAGATGTGAGGGAAGCGACAGGATTGAGCTGTATTACACTGGGCTATGTGCTGTGAGGGAAGCGACAGGATTGAGCTGTATTACACTGGGCTATGTGCTGTGAGATGTAAGGGAAGCGACAGGATTGAGCTGTATTACACTGGGCTATGTGCTGTGAGATGTGAGGGAAGCGACAGGATTGAGCTGTATTAGACTGGGCTATGTGCTGTGAGATGTAAGGGAAGCGGCAGGATGGAGCTGTATTAGACTGGGCTATGTGCTGTGAGATGTGAGGGAAGCGACAGGATTGAGCTGTATTAGACTGGGCTATGTGCTGTGAGGGAAGCGACAGGATTGAGCTGTATTACACTGGGCTATGTGCTGTGAGATGTAAGGGAAGCGACAGGATTGAGCTGTATTAGGCTGGGCTATGTGCTGTGAGATGTGAGGGAAGCGACAGGATTGAGCTGTATTAGACTGGGCTATGTGCTGTGAGATGTGAGGGAAGCGGCAGGATTGAGCTGTATTAGACTGGGCTATGTGCTGTGAGATGTAAGGGAAGCGGCAGGATGGAGCTGTATTAGACTGGGCTATGTGCTGTGAGATGTAAGGGAAGCGGCAGGATTGTGCAGTATTAGACTGGGCTATGTGCTGTGAGATGTGAGGGAAGCGACAGGATTGAGCTGTATTACACTGGGCTATGTGCTGTGAGATGTAAGGGAAGCGACAGGATGGAGCTGTATTACACTGGGCTATGTGCTGTGAGATGTAAGGGAAGCGACAGGATTGAGCTGTATTACACTGGGCTATGTGCTGTGAGGGAAGCGACAGGATGGAGCTGTATTACACTGGGCTATGTGCTGTGAGATGTAAGGGAAGCGACAGGATTGAGCTGTATTACACTGGGCTATGTGCTGTGAGGGAAGCGACAGGATTGAGCTGTATTACACTGGGCTATGTGCTGTGAGATGTAAGGGAAGCGACAGGATTGAGCTGTATTACACTGGGCTATGTGCTGTGAGATGTAAGGGAAGCGACAGGATGGAGCTGTATTACACTGGGCTATGTGCTGTGAGATGTGAGGGAAGCGGCAGGATTGCGCAGTATTAGACTGGGCTATGTGCTGTGAGATGAGGGAAGCGGCAGGATGGAGCTGTATTAGACTGGGCTATGTGCTGTGAGATGTAAGGGAAGCGGCAGGATGGAGCTGTATTAGACTGGGCTATGTGCTGTGAGATGTGAGGGAAGCGACAGGATTGAGCTGTATTAGACAGGGCTATGTGCTGTGAGATGTGAGGGAAGCGACAGGATTGAGCTGTATTAGACTGGGCTATGTGCTGTGAGGGAAGCGACAGGATTGAGCTGTATTACACTGGGCTATGTGCTGTGAGATGTAAGGGAAGCGACAGGATTGAGCTGTATTAGGCTGGGCTATGTGCTGTGAGATGTGAGGGAAGCGACAGGATTGAGCTGTATTAGACTGGGCTATGTGCTGTGAGATGTGAGGGAAGCGGCAGGATTGAGCTGTATTAGACTGGGCTATGTGCTGTGAGATGTAAGGGAAGCGGCAGGATGGAGCTGTATTAGACTGGGCTATGTGCTGTGAGATGTAAGGGAAGCGGCAGGATTGTGCAGTATTAGACTGGGCTATGTGCTGTGAGATGTGAGGGAAGCGACAGGATTGAGCTGTATTACACTGGGCTATGTGCTGTGAGATGTAAGGGAAGCGACAGGATGGAGCTGTATTACACTGGGCTATGTGCTGTGAGATGTAAGGGAAGCGACAGGATTGAGCTGTATTACACTGGGCTATGTGCTGTGAGGGAAGCGACAGGATGGAGCTGTATTACACTGGGCTATGTGCTGTGAGATGTAAGGGAAGCGACAGGATTGAGCTGTATTACACTGGGCTATGTGCTGTGAGGGAAGCGACAGGATTGAGCTGTATTACACTGGGCTATGTGCTGTGAGATGTAAGGGAAGCGACAGGATTGAGCTGTATTACACTGGGCTATGTGCTGTGAGATGTAAGGGAAGCGACAGGATGGAGCTGTATTACACTGGGCTATGTGCTGTGAGATGTGAGGGAAGCGGCAGGATTGCGCAGTATTAGACTGGGCTATGTGCTGTGAGATGAGGGAAGCGGCAGGATGGAGCTGTATTAGACTGGGCTATGTGCTGTGAGATGTAAGGGAAGCGGCAGGATGGAGCTGTATTAGACTGGGCTATGTGCTGTGAGATGTGAGGGAAGCGACAGGATTGAGCTGTATTAGACTGGGCTATGTGCTGTGAGATGTGAGGGAAGCGACAGGATTGAGCTGTATTAGACTGGGCTATGTGCTGTGAGGGAAGCGACAGGATTGAGCTGTATTACACTGGGCTATGTGCTGTGAGATGTAAGGGAAGCGACAGGATTGAGCTGTATTAGGCTGGGCTATGTGCTGTGAGATGTGAGGGAAGCGACAGGATTGAGCTGTATTAGACTGGGCTATGTGCTGTGAGATGTAAGGGAAGCGGCAGGATGGAGCTGTATTAGACTGGGCTATGTGCTGTGAGATGTAAGGGAAGCGGCAGGATTGTGCAGTATTAGACTGGGCTATGTGCTGTGAGATGTAAGGGAAGCGACAGGATTGAGCTGTATTAGACTGGGCTATGTGCTGTGAGATGTGAGGGAAGCGACAGGATTGAGCTGTATTACACTGGGCTATGTGCTGTGAGATGTAAGGGAAGCGACAGGATTGAGCTGTATTACACTGGGCTATGTGCTGTGAGATGTAAGGGAAGCGACAGGATGGAGCTGTATTACACTGGGCTATGTGCTGTGAGATGTGAGGGAAGCGGCAGGATTGCGCAGTATTAGACTGGGCTATGTGCTGTGAGATGTGAGGGAAGCGGCAGGATTGAGCTGTATTAGACTGGGCTATGTGCTGTGAGATGTAAGGGAAGCGGCAGGATGGAGCTGTATTAGACTGGGCTATGTGCTGTGAGATGTGAGGGAAGCGACAGGATTGAGCTGTATTAGACTGGGCTATGTGCTGTGAGATGTGAGGGAAGCGACAGGATTGAGCTGTATTAGACTGGGCTATGTGCTGTGAGGGAAGCGACAGGATTGAGCTGTATTACACTGGGCTATGTGCTGTGAGATGTAAGGGAAGCGACAGGATTGAGCTGTATTAGGCTGGGCTATGTGCTGTGAGATGTGAGGGAAGCGACAGGATTGAGCTGTATTAGACTGGGCTATGTGCTGTGAGATGTGAGGGAAGCGGCAGGATTGAGCTGTATTAGACTGGGCTATGTGCTGTGAGATGTAAGGGAAGCGGCAGGATGGAGCTGTATTAGACTGGGCTATGTGCTGTGAGATGTAAGGGAAGCGGCAGGATTGTGCAGTATTAGACTGGGCTATGTGCTGTGAGATGTGAGGGAAGCGACAGGATTGAGCTGTATTAGACTGGGCTATGTGCTGTGAGGGAAGCGACAGGATTGAGCTGTATTACACTGGGCTATGTGCTGTGAGATGTAAGGGAAGCGACAGGATTGAGCTGTATTAGGCTGGGCTATGTGCTGTGAGATGTGAGGGAAGCGACAGGATTGAGCTGTATTAGACTGGGCTATGTGCTGTGAGATGTGAGGGAAGCGGCAGGATTGAGCTGTATTAGACTGGGCTATGTGCTGTGAGATGTAAGGGAAGCGGCAGGATGGAGCTGTATTAGACTGGGCTATGTGCTGTGAGATGTAAGGGAAGCGGCAGGATTGTGCAGTATTAGACTGGGCTATGTGCTGTGAGATGTAAGGGAAGCGACAGGATTGAGCTGTATTAGACTGGGCTATGTGCTGTGAGATGTGAGGGAAGCGACAGGATTGAGCTGTATTACACTGGGCTATGTGCTGTGAGATGTAAGGGAAGCGACAGGATTGAGCTGTATTACACTGGGCTATGTGCTGTGAGATGTAAGGGAAGCGACAGGATTGAGCTGTATTACACTGGGCTATGTGCTGTGAGGGAAGCGACAGGATGGAGCTGTATTACACTGGGCTATGTGCTGTGAGATGTAAGGGAAGCGACAGGATTGAGCTGTATTACACTGGGCTATGTGCTGTGAGGGAAGCGACAGGATTGAGCTGTATTACACTGGGCTATGTGCTGTGAGATGTAAGGGAAGCGACAGGATTGAGCTGTATTACACTGGGCTATGTGCTGTGAGATGTGAGGGAAGCGGCAGGATTGCGCAGTATTAGACTGGGCTATGTGCTGTGAGATGAGGGAAGCGGCAGGATTGAGCTGTATTAGACTGGGCTATGTCCTGTGAGATGTAAGGGAAGCGGCAGGATTGAGCTGTATTAGACTGGGCTATGTGCTGTGATAGATGGGACTGGTGTGGTGAACTGCTTGACATACTGCAGCTAGCCTACACTTATTGAGACAAGCCTAAAGTCCTGCACTCCTATGGATCAGATAATCTGTTTGGCACAAACCACTCCTTCCTCCCCCTTGATTTTGTGGCCATATCCTCTTCCTGCAATCCAATAGCCCTGATGGAGGCCATTGTGACATGAAGCAATGCAGTGATCATAATATGTTAGACAGGGGATCGAGGGTAACGGGGGAGGGGGTTGGACACCCACACTGAAAGCCTTACACTGCTGATCAGCCCAAAAATCCATCTCTTCTTCCGCTTCATCTTTGAGTTCAACCTTAACATCGGTCACATCTTCAGCCTAATTAGAAAAGTGAAAAGTGTTAAAGATGTAAAATGATGTTTATGGCATCAACCAATTCATTTACATATTTTGGCAAAACTTTTTACCTGATGAAAACTGGGACATCGCTCTGTGGGATTTCCATCAAGGATCCGGTCTGTAGGGGACACACAGTGATGGGACAGCTGATCTACGGGTGATGGAGAGATGGTGGGAGTAGGACTACCCCATGTATCGAAACCCAATACCCTTATTGTGGAAATGGTGTGATACAGGGAACATGGAAGTTGCAATTCTCTTGTCAGGATTACATGAAGTGGCAGAGACTGTGGGGGGTGGCCCCGGTCTCCTACGAGCTCCGCGTGACTGCACTTACAGTGAATGAAGCGTTCACCGCGCGGTTATCCGCCAGTAAGCAGTTTTTCATTATCGAAAATATTTAATTTGTTACCAGCATTTTAGGCAACACATAATCACCCAAGTCTATAGAATCCGGCTTGAACTCCAGGGGAACGGGCTGAGCTTTGGAAAAATCCAATACACTGGAGGGTATAATCAGAGGTCCATAATTAAAAAATGGGTTATTTTTTAACCCTAACCCCAATGGTCATTCTGGTGTCTTCTTGTTGTGGTCGGGTGGAGTTTGCTGATATTCTGAATATTTGGTAAATGACCTCTGAATATGAATTGTTACTTATGTATCGCGCCGCTTCTATTTCTTATTGCCAATGGTTTCTAAATCTTTGTGTCTTTTAGAGCAATTTGCATATTGGCCGCTGTATTTCTATTGGTGGTGGGATTGTCTGAAGAAGGGGCCACGCCCCGAAACGTCACACGATGTGCTGGATGCCGCCCCCCTTAATGGAGTAACCGCATGCTGTGCTCAGCCCGTTCCCCTGGAGTTCACGCCGGATTCTATGGACTTTCACAATTATATGTAACAATTTAAGTATTTTCGATAAAGAAAGACGGCTTAATAGTGAATAACAGCGCGGTGAAACCTTTACAAACCATCAGGTCAGTAAGACACACAGAGAATAGTTTCATTACGTATCAGAGCCACTTGGTAAATTTGGGTAGTAAAACAACTTTAGTTGTGAGGACCCGACAGACACAAAGTTCTTCTCCTTACACTGCTGATCGGCCCATGAATCCGGCTCTTCTGCTTCTTCTTTCACCTCAACTTTAATATCAATCAGATCTTCAGCCTAAACAGAGAAGAAGGAAATATGAAACGACTCAATCCCTTTATGGTGAGACGTTGGCGAGACCTGAGCTCCATCTACCTGATGACTCTCGGGGCCGTCCTGGGGACATCTCTCTGGTGGATTTCTCCTACTGGTTCCATCTGTGGAGACACAGACACCATGATGGATGCACAAGCTCCTCTACTCCAGACCCTTCCATCAGCATCTTTAGACAAGACACTGAACTGCTGAAGACAAAGGGGGACATTTACTATGGCGTTTCCGCCAGTTTTGTGGCGCTCTCACCACATGTTCTGCTCTCAGACCTATTTATTAGTTGGCGGCGCCAGAAAAAAATGCCTTTTTCCGTCTGCTCCGACTCTTCTCCGAAAAGGGGCGTGGCTTTGGCGGAGTGGAAACTCAGACACAATTAATATGTGTCGCAGCCCTTTTTGGGCGCTGAAAACTGGCGTTAAGTAGACCAAAAGAAAACTGGTCTAGCAGGGACTGTTGGACATATTTTTGGTGCTCGGGACAGATTTTCGTCCCAGGGACAGAAAATGGTCTCGGCGCCAGAAATGCACAGCTCTACAATATTACATGTGTATCTTCTTTCCCAGAGCAGGTCGGTAACAAAGCCAATGCAGACACCGACACTAAGTAAATGTCCCCCAAAAGGTTTAGAAATTCCACATTTCCAGCAAAGGACAGCAATGAAGAGCGTCTTCTCCCATCTTCTCCAGAGATTGGTTATAAAGACGGTTGCTGTATTTTTTGGGAAATATGATGAAGTACTTAGAAAATGGGAGATAATAGCGATCTCCCAGAGACAGAGTAATGGCAAATATTTGGGGAAAACCTCATGGTGGTCATGGCTTCACTATTGATGATCAGCAGTTCAGGTCATCAGCCTTTCCTGGTGAAGATATGTAGAGATGCCAAAAAGTAGAAGACCATATAGCAGAGGCCTCGTCACTGTCCTGTCACAGCTCCTGCTGCTCCTTGCACACCATTCAACTTCTGGCTCCTAAGTCTCCACCACACACCAGTTCCCTACATTTTATTTTTTTATTAATAAAAATTTTAACAATATACAAAAAACATCAATACATTTTTTAAAAGCAAAAATAGCCTTATGACGACATATCATACAGTACAAGTTCCAGACAATTTTGATTGCTCCATATTTTCATATTCCTCCCACCCCAGACCCTCCCTCTGGCGGTTGACAATATTTATTTAAACCATTTTGTATCCAACAGAAAGAATTTAAATTTATATTTAAGATTCCAAATGGCAACCTACTGTAATGATCTATTTATCCATTCCTCCCAAATCTTTCCTGGCATTTTGCCTCTCATTCCTTTACCTTCGGTGGTTCCCTATTCTTCCACAAATATAAGATTGATTGCTAACAAAATACCTTTTAATATGCAACTGATGTGGCCAGCTGATCCCAAAAGTGGCCATTTTTGAGCCCAAAAGACACACCTGTGTATTCCATGGAATATCGCACTTCAATACTGACTGCAATCTATCTAGTACTCCCTGCCAATAACGAGGTAGCTTTGAGCAATTCCAAAGCATATGTGTAAGATCCACATCAATCAAGTCCCACCTAGGACATTTTTCCACCTTCTTCCTCCCAAATTGGTTTAATCTTTTTGCTGTATAATGCACCCTATGTATTATGAACAACTGTGAAACAATATGGGAATTTTTTTGGTGTTTTTTTTATCGTCTCCAGTGCATCCACCCACTCATAGCATGTCTTTGCAGGGAGGGTGTCTCGATCTTCTGTCAATACCTTATATACTTTGACATAATACCTTTATTATTGGGTTGTAGACAAAGAAGAACTTCCATTGGGTGAGGCAATTGCTCATACTGATCTCCCCTTCGACACCCACTGAAGATGTTTCTCAGCTGGGCACAGAAGAACCAGTCCCTTGATTCCAAGCCTAAATCCACCGTCGGATCTTCATAAGACTTCAAAGTACCCCGCTTCATTACCTGATGTATGAAAGTATCCCTCTCTCTCGTATAGCCCTTGAATAGCCAGTCGGAACTAAAGTATACTTTTTAAATCCCCACAAGTGATACCCTCAAATATCCCTTACACCCTCTTATTTTAAATCATCTCCCATACCCACTGCATAAAAATACAGATAGAAAATTGGGCTTTAAATTACACCAGGTGAAAAACCCCTGCTTCCAACACTCCCCATATATCATACATTTTAACAAAATCATATTTTTCCTACTATATAATCTATTATTCCCTAATCCCTATCAATAATATTCAACCACTGTGCAGCCAAAAAATAACTGAAAAGGTCAGGGATCCCCAATCCCCTTTCTCTATCCGTGCATATAGTTTCTCTAACTTTATTCGTGCCCCTTTTCCGTTCCATATGAGATCTCGCAAGAGAGAATCTACAATCCTAAAAATTTTCTTTTGAAAACAAAACAAAATCTGTGGTAACACCATCATTTTGAACACCACTATCCTCGCGGCTAACGATAGGTTCATCTTTTTCCATACAGTCATCCTTTTCCTTAGTTTTAAAATTAGAGGTTTAACATTGAGCTCCACATAATCCCTGGGGTCTTTGCGGATTATGATTCCTAAATATCGCAGCTTTTCCGCCGCCGGGAGGTTCTTTATATATTCCACTTCTGGGACCCTGTCAAGTGGCAAATATGAGGATCTCCCCCAATTTATTTTAATTCCTGAGGATTATCCAAATTTTTCTATTAACTCAACTACTACCTTTAAACCCTGTTCCGAATTACCCAAGAACAGGAGCAGGTCATCAGCGTATAGCAGAAGTCTAACTTCCCTTTGTCCCCATACGAAAACTTTTAGGGTTTTGGAGGCCCTAATGCTACATGCTAACGGTTCTAATGCCACTGCAAATAACAAAGGGGAAAGAAGGCACCCCTGTCTAGGCTGCTGATGCCTTGCCATTTATACTTATTCTAGCGGAGGCCCCTTTATAGAGCAATTTAACCCATCCAGTAAACTGAGTTCCAAAACCCATCCTTTCTAGGACATCAAAGTCTCACTCGACGCGGTCAAAAGCTTTAACTGCGTCGAGTGAGACCACCGCCCGCATCCCTGTTGTTTCACCAGGAGTCTGTAGATACCACCAGATACGCAAGATATTATTTCTGACTGATCTCCCCGGCATGAACCCCGACTGATCTTCATGCACTACTGATCGCACAACCGTTTGCAATCTGGTAGCAAGTACTTTTGCTAACAATTTATAGTCAGAATTCAGCAGGTAGATCAGTCTGTATGACTCAAGTTCCTGTGGACATTTCCCTTCTTTTAGAATTAAAACGATAATTGCCTCTTTCATGGAGTGTGGCAACCAACCCCCCGAGAATGAATGATTATAAACCCTCAGTAGCAAGGGGAGTAACACTTCCCTATATTCAATAAATACCTCTGGTGGAATCCCATCCGAACCCACCGCTTTCCCCCTTGTCATGTTCCTCAGGGCATCTGCCAATTCTTCCAACCTCAAGGGTCTCTCCAACATTTCTCTTTCCACGTGAGATAGACTGGGAACAGGGACCGAATGCAGAACCTCACTCAATCCCCCTCCCCTGAATCTCTCTCCGAGGTATATAACTTTTCAAAAAAATATCTAAACTCTTCCCTAATTCCTTCCTGTGATACCACTAATACACCACTCCTCCCCTTAATCGCTCCTATTTTATTCCTCGAGTTCTGACTTTTCAGTATATTTGCTATTTGTTTCATAGATTAGTATTGCCCTAATACTGCCTTCCCAGAATGCCGTTTGGCATCCTGTGTGGATCTTCTGAGACTTTCCTGTGTCTCTAACCATGCCCGTCTGGTTTCATCTGTGGGATTATTTTTTCGCCTTTTTTAATTGATTAATCTGGTCACAAATTTGCCCCCTGAGGAAAGCCTTCAATGCATCCCAGACCACTACAGCCCCCAAATTATTACTGAGGAAGAACTGGATTTCTCTATCGAGGTCGATTTCATCTTTCACAAGACTGAACCAAAAGGGCTTCACCTTATAAAACTGTGATCCCCGTTGGCCTGGCCCTTTTTAATGTGAGGCAAACCGGGGAGTGGTCTGAGAGACCCCTTGCCCCAAAAGTTATCCCATCAACCAGGTCCATACCCACTTCATTGACTAGTACCAGGTCTGTCCGTAGCAAGTGAAGGCTCTTCTATCAGGGTTCCTCTCTCTCCATACATCTCTGTATCCCAGCTCACCAATTAATCTACCAAATAGTAGGACTCGGCAGAGATGGAGTATGTTGATTTCTACCCTTCAGTCGATCTAACCCCTCGTTAACCACAAAATTAAAATCCTCTATTAAGAATATGCTTATCTCTTCAAATTTTCTCAATTTATTTACAATGTTCACTAGAATGTCTACTGGAGCCGCAGGAGGAAGATAAATTCCGACTAGAACCACCTCCAATCCATATACAATCACATATCTACCACTTCTGTCAATTATAACCTCCTTTTCCTGAAAGTTTACTTTATTACAAACCAGTATGCTCACCCCACGGGAAAAAGAAGAGAAGGTTGCGTGATAGTAGTGGCTCAACCAGGGCTTTAACACTTTCTTACAGGTTTCATCTAACAAGTGTGTTTCTTGAAAACAAGTCACATCTGGCTGGTAAGAAGAACTCAAATCAAATAGCGCTTTCCTTTTTAGCCTATCATTTAAACCACGCACATTCCAAGATGATAAAAAAAAAAGGGGGAGCAGAGGAGCGCAGGTAATGTCAATATACACGTGGTTAGATGAAGAACACGACAACAATCGCCAATTCCACTGAAGGTCAGAGGATAAATGCACATAAGCAAATTGGTTAATACGCTGCACCCATTATCTACCCAATGACCTCTGCAATAGAGTGGCATAAAATGCGGGAGAAAGGCAATGAAAAAGAAAAAAACTGATAGTTTACAGGCAGAAAAAAAAAACACCTCCACAGTCAATAGTTCCACTAATAAGGTCCAAAGGGTGAGCACACATACGCACCAACTAAACTGCTCATCCCAAACTCCACTGATCAATATCTGAAAAAAAAAGAATATTGACTACAGTGGGGAGTCTTACGGTTGATACCCACACACGCACATGAAGATGTTAGCAGACCAAGGATTGGGTCACAGCTGAGGACCGTGGTAAACTTTAACACAGCAATGGAACCGATCCTTTAATAATTGGAGTTGAGTAGATGATTAGACAGTTAGTCTTGCAGGGAAGGTGTTAGGCTGTGTTCACACGTTGCAGTTAAAACTGCATTGCAATCAGCTTTGAGGCGGTTTTAGGCGCAGTTTCGTCAATTTAACAGGTGAAAGACATGAACTGAACGAGTGAATGACATTTGTGGAGCAGGTTTTCCCTTCAAAATCAAATTCACTCATTCAGTTCATGTATTTCACCTGGTAAATTGACAAAACTGCCCCTAAATCCGCCTCAAAGCGGATTGCGATGCAGTTTTATCTGCAACATGTGACCGCAGCCTCAGTCACAGCAGCTCACTAGTCGCACAATGTCATTAAAGGATCCATATACAGTCTCTTGCTACACATAATCAGGAGAATTTAGACCAGTGATTACTCATCCACATGGAACCCCACCAGTCCCAGGAGACAAGATTACTCAACAATTTGGGAGATTTTACAGTCCGGATAGCATCCAGGTAGATACCATCCCCACCACAGCATCTGTACTAATGTAGACAACGTGGTTCCTATAGCTCAGCCGGGCATCTCCAGCTCTGAACACTAGCCAAGGGTCCGCTCATCCGTGGCATTCCATGTTGGCTATCAGCGCTTCTCCACCCTCCCACAAAATCTTGGCGGTCAGTGCTCTGTCACTCAATGCACGGGAGGTACGGAGTGGGCATCCAGCGAGGCTGTCTCAGCGTGCAGCTCCATCGCTCCAGCTACGTCCGCACGCCACCCGTACCATGCTCCTCCCTGCCATCATGCCTTGGCCAGTTCCCTACACTTTAAGGACCAGTGCCTACACATATCCTCCGTCCCCACCAACCGGTGCACCTTCCCCGTTGGTAGGTGCCTCAGCAGGTGGTTCTAAAGGGGGGATCAGGGGTGCACAGGCCGCGCTGCACGCCACGCTCCATCAGAGTTGGTTGGTGCAGGAGAAGTCCTCGCTGCTGCCGGGTCCTCTCCGGACACGGCTTGTATGCCCCACACTAAACTGTAGCAGCCCCTCAGGTGCAGAGGGTCCGAGCCGTAAATACTAAAATACAAGTTCCTTTTACTGCACCGAACATCAGGTCCACAATGAGAGGAGATACTGAACACAGAAATATTTCTCAGTACTATTAAGTGCACAAGTAGAAGAGACCAGAAGGATCCAGATATATATACATATACATATACACACACACACACACACACACACACACACACACATACATATGCACTCACCGCTCACTTTATTAGTTACACCTGTCCAACTGCTCGTTAACACTTAATTTCTAATCAGCCAATCACATGGCGGCAACTCAGTGCATTTAGGCATGTAGACATGGTCAAGACAATCTCCTGCAGTTCACACCGAGCATCAGTATGGGGAAGAAAGGTGATTTGTGGCCTTTGAACGTGTCATGGTTGTTGGTGCCAGAAGGGCTGGTCTGAGTATTTCAGAAACTGCTGATCTACTGGGATTTTCACGCACAACCATCTCTAGGGTTTACAGAGAATGATCCGAAAAAGAAAAAACATCCAGTGAGCGGCAGTTCTGTGGGCAGAAATGCCTTGTTGATGCCAGAGGTCAGAGGAGAATGGGTAGACTGGTTCGAGCTGATAGAAAGGCAACAGTGACTCAAATTGCCACCCGTTACAACCAAGGTAGGCAGAAGAGCATCTCTGAACACACAGTACGTCGAACTATGAGGCAGAGGGCTACAGCAGCAGAAGACCACACCGGGTGCCACTCCTTTCAGCTAAGAACAGGAAACTGAGGCTACAATTTGCACAAGATCATCGAAATTGGACAGTAGAAGATTGGAAAAACGTTGCCTGGTCTGATGAGTCTCGATTTCTGCTGCGACATTCGGATGGTAGGGTCGGAATTTGGCGTCAACAACATGAAACAACAACAACAACATGGTCAAGGTTTCTTGGGGCATGTGTCACACTGATAAATGGTTTGCCTCCTTATGCCTCTTTTGGAGCAAACCCTGCACCTCTTCTGTGTCCTTCCCTTGCTGACAATTTGGGGAACTTCTCCTGGAAAGAGCTGCATTGGTACAATCCGTGTTGTTTCATCACTTCCAGAAGTTGCTGGCTCCCCCCTTCCTGGTCTCCATACAGCAAATGCTTGACTACCACCTCTTGAAATTCCAGGACAGTTCCCCTCTGGCCGGCACATCGATGTAACACATAAGCATTATATAGTGCTATCTGCATGATGTGCACGGAAAGCTTCTTGTACCACACCCTCGACTTCCACATGGCGTTATATGGCTGAAGCACCTGATCCGACAAGAACACCCCTCCAATGTACTTGTTATAATCTATAGTACAGTCCGGCTTGGGGGTTTCTGTACTGGTACCCCGAACTGGGACAGGGGTGGTGGTGTGTACACACAGTACAGAGGCGCTGCACAGTGCCCGGCTCTCCCGTACAGAGGCGCTGCACAGTGCCCGGCTCTCCCGTACAGAGGCGCTGCACAGTGCCCGGCTCTCCCGTACAGAGGCGCTGCACAGTGCCCGGCTCTCCCGTACAGAGGCGCTGCGCGGGGTCTGGCTCTACCGTCTCTAAAGTTTTTCTCAAAGCAGCGACTGGGGACCTCTCTGATTTCTTCTTACAGTGCCGCATGCCGCAGTATTTCTGGAAGGGAGGCTATTGAATAGTGTAGTGTTGGTGTAGAAATTGTCCAGGTAGAGGTGTTAGCCCTGGTCTAGTAAAGGGTGCACCTACTCCCAAACTACTTTTCCAGCAATTCCCAGAAGGGAAGGCATTCTGGGGGCTCTATTCTGGAGTCCTTCCCTTCATACACTCGGGACCTATAAGTGCACCTGGATGCCCTCTGCACGCCAGACCTTGACCTCTTATCCGCCAGTAACTGCCCAATTTCTCCCCAGGGACTCGTCAATAGATAGGTGGCTCTCGGGGGTGTATACTTCCATAAATTTGGCACTTACACGGTCTGTCCTTTATATACACAATCATATCTGGGGTAATTTCTGGGTGGGCGCTTTGTGTTGTCCACATAATGTAACAATCTTATGGATGGCTTCCAAGCGCTTCCTGCTCATCCCCAGGCAGAACATAGGGTCTTGGCTCATAAGAAGTATTATCCCCAATATTTCAGCGCTGGAGCACGGAGGGGTAAGCGAGTCTGCAGCAGAGGGGCCCAGGTGCGAGACCTGGGTGGCAGGGCCCCCCCGTGACTAAACCCTTCTGATCAGATAGCAAGTTTCGGTCTCTGGGTTATTACCAAAACCCTATAAATTTTGATTGGAAGATATCACAAGTGTGCCATTGCTTCCAATCATCAGGGTACCTAGCTACCTCTTACCCCATACCAAGCATGGGGTGTCCAGACCTAACATTAGGAGTTCCTGGCAGGGTTCGCCTGTAGCTAGACTTTTGATAGTTGAGCCATGGCGGTATCTAGATCCCATAAGTCTGGGATAAGCAACATGGGGACCCATAATTTTGGCTCAAGTCCTAGTTGTGGAGCAGCTATGATCTGAGCTGCAGACCAGGCTTTCCACCAGCCATGGTCACAGAGACCTCCTGGGGTGGTCGAGGCTCAGCCAACACCTCCCTTCCTGGCTGCTCCGCCAAATGGAGTCTCAGGACTGGACTCAAAGCTGATGTTTAATTGCTTACCCGTAATGGGTCATGTGGCCAGGGGACGACTGCTCTTGGGCCGGTCTAAAAATAAACCATGTACTTACCTTTCTGACGCTCCCCCGCAGCTCCGCTGATGCAGTCCAGCCAGGAGTGAGAGCTCCGCTTGCCAACGTCATCATCTGTGCAATGTCGGCACACACGGAGCAGTCACTGCCGGCCGTGCATCAGCGGAGCTGCGGGGGGAGCGTCAAAAAGGTAAGTACATCGTTATATTCTTGTACATAGGAGGCAGTATTATAGTAGTTATATTCCTGTACATAGGGGGCAGTATTATAGTAGTTATATCCCTGTACATAGGAGGCAGTATTATAGTAGTTATATTCCTGTACATAGGGGACAGTATTATAGTAGTTATATTCTTGTACATAGGGGGCAGTATTATAGTAGTTATATTCCTGTACATAGGGGGCAGTATTATAGTAGTTATATTCCTGTACATAGGGGGCAGTATTATAGTAGTTATATTCCTGTACATAGGGGACAGTATTATAGTAGTTACATTCTTGTACATAGGGGGCAGTATTATAGTAGTTATATTCTTGTACATAGGGGGCAGTATTATAGTAGTTATATTCCTGTACATAGGGGGCAGTATTATAGTAGTTATATTCCTGTACATAGAGGGGCAGTATTATAGTAGTTATATTCCTGTACATAGAGGGGCAGTATTATAGTAGTTATATTCCTGTACATAGAGGGGCAGTATTATAGTAGTTATATTCCTGTACATAGAGGGGCAGTATTATAGTAGTTATATTCCTGTACATAGAGGGGCAGTATTATAGTAGTTATATTCCTGTACATAGAGGGGCAGTATTATAGTAGTTATATTCCTGTACATAGAGGGGCAGTATTATAGTAGTTATATTCCTGTACATAGGAGGCAGTATTATAGTAGTTATATTCCTGTACATAGAGGGGCAGTATTATAGTAGTTATATTCCTGTACATAGGAGGCAGTATTATAGTAGTTATATTCCTGTACATAGAGGGGCAGTATTATAGTAGTTATATTCCTGTACATAGAGGGGCAGTATTATAGTAGTTATATCCCTGTACATAGGGGGCAGTATTATAGTAGTTATATTCTTGTACATAGGAGCAGTATTATAGTAGTTATATTCTTGTTTATCGGATAAGGTATTGTAGTAAGGTGTTTTGCATAGACTGCGTTCTAGCAGATGCAGTGGAAACACTAATGTAACCTCAGAAGTGATCAAGGCCAAAGCCTTTGGAATGTGTCAAAACCCCATTAAAAAAAATACGACGCATGGTGTGAACGCGCCCTGAAATGTAACCCTTTTGCTGCATGGAAATAAACCTGAAGAAATAATGTCTTCTCTGATCCCGAGGGCAGGTGACAGTCTGCAGGAGTGTAAGGAAGTGGCATCGAAGAAATAGATGATTGGACCCGAATATCTACCCGCCTGAGGTCAGTGAGTGACCGTGGATGGCATATGATCATATCCTGGGGGGGGGGGGCAGTGACTCCTGTAAAACAGAGGAGGCTCTATCCCGGAGGGGGGGGGGGGGGAGGCAGTGACTCCTGTAATACAGAGGCTCTATCCCGGGGGGAGGCAGTGACTCCTGTAATACAGAGGCTCTATCCCGGAGGGGGGGGGGGCAGTGACTCCTGTAATACAGAGGCTCTATCCCGGAGGGGGGGGGGGCAGTGACTCCTGTAATACAGAGGCTCTATCCCGGAGGGGGGGGGCAGTGACAAGTGGCTTTGGCCTCTTGTAGTGTATTTCTGGAACTGTAATGTTATATCTGTAACCTTTGTTAAGGATATCACACTGGTCTTGGACGCCATCTTACATACTGTCAGACATTTTAAACACTGAGGCATTTTGTTTATGTGAAGACAGCCAATGGTTCTACATTCCTTCGTGTGCTTACATCCAATAGTGTTGCATTTCCAGGGTCACACCACCCAATAGTATCGCCCACTTGTGTACTTGCACGCCCCTTGCAGAGTGTGTTATGACTTTCCATATTTTCAGGTTAAAGCCTCGTGTATTCAAATACCCTTATGGTCATCTCTCATATTTTGACGCCCAAATCGTGGGGCTCGGGTGTGGACAGCTTACCAAAAGGTAAGCAAACTTTGTCTACCTTAATATTTCACCTCTTTTTCACGGTCTGGTTGGATAGAGCAAGCTTGCCTCTGTGTGTAATATATTCAAACTGTTCACTATAACCTGGGCTCATTCTGATGGCAAAGAACCCTTGCAAGGTGAGATGACCTTTGAGACCTGGCAGTGACCATATATATTGTAGAAAAAGGTCTGCAGTGCCCTATTGTGGATTGTTGAGGCAGTTCAGCGAGCTTTTGTAATTGTGTTGAGTTATGTTTCTTCAAGCGTTTGCAGAGACAAACCCTGGCCAGGTTTACGTACCTTTCCTCCGGGATTGGTATCGGCCCCGTGATGCGGTAAGGGACAGTAGAGACTCAGGGACAATGATAGAGATTTTACAGTTGAGCGCCAACTCCTTGATTTCTGAAACATTGTGTGAAGGTCTCTAATTTGTACTTCCTGATAGGTAGCGGGGTAGTCTGGAGCTGTATTTACGGAGGATATCTATAGCCCTTGAACAAAACAGGTATTCCACAGATCACAATATGGGTATTGATCAAAGCAAGACAGCTGGGTATTGTGGTCCTAAAAAGGCAACTGACAGTGTCACAAAGGAAAGGAAAGTGGATGGGGTTGATTACTGGAAACTTGGACTAGTGACTACGGATGTACCAGGACAGAGAGTGTCAGGTATCCTACAGAGTGCCCATTGAGAAAGAGATGGGCAATAAGGGACATTTCAAAGTGTTTGATGTGGAAAGAACGAGGGGAAAAAAAAAAAAAAAAGTAAAAAAAAGAAAGATGGCGTCGTCTGGAATGCAGACCAGCACCCTCTTAGACTCCACCCCCGTATCTGGCTCTGTTGGCAGCCATAAAGGCTGGTTGTGGGTTTTCTTGCAGTTTAGCAGCTGAGCACCCTTGAAGGGGCTGGACAGATGGCCGACGTTTATTTCAGACGAGATGATTTCATCTTATTTCAGCTCTCTGTTCGGATTATTCTTGGATGTGTGACGCTGTTTGTTTGGGTATGGTCTAGTTAAAACTTATTTGACCCTGACATTTTCAGAAAAATTATTTCTGCCGTTTAAAGGGTTAAACAGGCAGAGAACGGGAATGGGGGATGAATCTGCATTTTGTTATGTGAAGAACTGACATGCAAGTGGCCTTTACGTCCAAATTTCTCCATAGAGCTGCTTGGAATCTGTGTTTTGTTATCACGTAGTTCAAAGACAGTGGTAATGCAGTATGCCCGGTAATGTGCTGGTGATGTCCCACTGTGTACCCCAAGAACAAGCCCCCCAACTGTATTACAGAGCCTGTGACTGACTTTTATTCCTTTATGACTAAAAAACCCAACACAAAAGTGTACCTGACTTCTGTTTGAGACGTTGGAGTCTAGCCAGAACTTTATAGAAAGCTGAGCTAGAGATGGTTAAGAGAGTTCCGTGTGTCTGGATGAGATAAAGCGGAGATGTCATGGAGGAGATCCACGGTAACCATTTACAGCTTTAGGACACATGGGGGATGACCTGACAGTGTAGTGTACATCTGTTTTGTAAAGAGATGTTACCAAAGCTGTTAATGGACTAGAGACATCTCTGCCAGACTTGTGTACAGAGGGACTGAGAAGACTGACAAAGCCAGGAAGAACAGAGACTAGTTTCATAGACCACGCCAAAGTAAGACAGAGAAAGTTGCAGTCCGCTGACAGCCCAACCCAAACGAGCGTTACGGGTAGGAGACATTACTGAAGTAACTTCCCACACTCTAAGGAGACGGCCCCAACAGGGCGGGACAAGGGGGAGGGTGGTAACGATCTCGGAGCAAGTACACCAGACAGAGTTAGCTCCTCTCATTGTAGAGATGAAAGTGTGACTCCTCCCCTGCTAGCCTGACGATTTTAACCCATTCGCAGTCAAGAAAAAGACCCAGAAAGAACAGCCGGATACATGTAGGATGGTCCATGACTAGAGATGGGCGAATTGATTCTAAAGATTCTAACTTCGGTTAGAATTTCAGGGAAAATTTGATTCGTGACAATCCGAAGTTTATGCTGATTCGCGGGAACAAAGTTGTTATTTTTTCCTCTTTTTTTCAGCTAAATGGGCGTGAGAACAACGTGTTACATGGGGCAGAGAACTCTGGGAAGGAGAAAGGAACACCCCCAATGACATCTGCAGACCTGTAAGCCAATCAGCGACCGGCAGTCTTATGCGATGTCACACAGCCCTATAAAACCAGCCTTTTTTACATCTCGCACTTCATACTTCATGTGCTGCCTGTAGCGTCCAGCTGCTTGTTCTGTGCATGTGCTGTCTGTAGCCTCCAGCTGCTTGTACTGTGCATGTGCTGCCTGTAGCGTCCAGCTGCTGCTACTCTGCTGTGTAGTAACGATTCTTGCTGCAATCCCTGGTTGTTCTTTAACCCCTTAAGGACGCAGCCTGTTTGCACGTTAAGGCTCGCTACTTTTTTATGAAATTTGACCAGTGTCTCTTCCTGTGGTAATAACTTTTCAACGCTTTAAGATATCTCTGTGATTTTGAGATTGTTTTCTCGTGAGACATTGTAGTTTATGTCAGTAGTATCATTTCGGTGATCCGTTCCTTTTTTGGGGGGTAAAAATTCAAAAATTTAGGAAAAATTTGAAAAAAAACGACTATTTTCAAAGTTTCAAATGTTATACTTTTTAGACAAAAAGTGATACCACAAATTTTTTTTGATAGAAACCTTTTTCCATTGGTCTTCTTTTTATATCCATTATTTGTTTTACGTTTCCATTTTTTTAATGGATGTGATAAGGTTTGAAGTTTTAGTAGCAACTTCTCAGATTTTCTTGAAATTTGAAAAATGCTAACTTTTTGGTGATCAATTCAGTTTGGAAGTGCCCTACAAAGGCTTATGTACTATATACCCCCACAAGTAACACCATTTTATCTACCGAACATCTCAACCTATTCAAATCAGCATTTAAGAAGTCTGTTAACCATTTAATTATATGAAAATGGATTGGAAATTTTGAAATTTCAATTTTTGATTTCAATCTTTCTAATTTAGCCCTAAAATGGATACATTCAGAAGGAATTTGAGATAAATATATATTCCTAATTTCTTGCCCTGCTTCTTCCGAGTACGGCAATACCAGACATGTGGATGTCAGCTGCTGTTTCCCCGCACAGTGATGTCCAGGACAGGGTTAGCGATACTGGGAATTTGGAAGGCCAATTTGGCTGCAATTATTTTGTGGTGCCACAGTGTAATTGAAGAGCCCCTGAAGTAAAAGTACAATAGAAAACCCCCCAAAATGTCACCATTTCGAAAACTAGACCCCTCAAAGAATTTATCGGTGGTTGTGGTGAGCATTTTAACCCCCAACACGCTGGTCAAAATTGAATGCAAAGTAAATGGTGCAGAGTAAAAATTGTGTTTTTATCTCAAAAATGTCATTTTAGTGCCTCATATACTGTGCCCAACCCATGCCACTTTAGACAAACACCCCAAAAATCATTCTGCGGGTTGTCCCGAGTACAGCTATACCACACATGTGCCAATAATTTACAGGCTGGGCACACGGCAGGGGTCAGGAAGAAAGAAGCACAATTTAGGTTTTCAAGCTTCGTTTTCACTAGATTGGTAATGGGGGGTACCCCCGAGGTACCAGTACAATAGAAACCCCCAAGTAGTGACCCCATTTTGGAAAGGGCACCCCTCAAAGAATGTATGTAGGCTTGTATGAGCATTTTAACCTCTAAGGTGCGGGCTCAAATGTAATACAAAGTGAGTAGTGCAGAGAAACAATTGTATTGCAACTTATCAAATCTGCCATTGTAGTGCCCAACTCCTGCCACTGGGGAAAAACGCATCCGGTTAGGGCAATACCCCATAGGAGGCAATAATCTGTAGGATGGAGACACGGCAGGGCTCAAAAGGGAATAACTTGTTGGAGCACAGACATTGTACATTTTTTTTCTTTTTGGCATCATGAAAGATTTGTAGATGCCAATAGGGGCCAGTACAGTAGAAACCCCTAAGAACTGACCCTATTTTGGAAACTACACCCCTCCATGAATTAATCTAGGGGTATAGTTAGCATTTTAACCCCACAGGTGGACCCCTGAAAAAGTGCATAATGGATAGTGCATAGTAAAAAATAACCATTATGTTATGTGCCCAGCTGCTGCCATGGGAGACAAACACCCTAAAAATCATGATGCATGTTTTCCCGGGTAAAGCATACGGGGCAGTAATCTACAGGCTGGGCACATGGCAGGGCTTAGAAGGGAAGGTGCGGCATGTGGCATGATGTATAAGCTGTGCGTCAGGGTAACAACAGGGTACTCTAAAATCCAGGGATGTATGATAAATTCGGAAGCAATCTTTCATACATAACCCTGGTTTTTCTGGGCATGTCTCACAGTGATGAATGGTGTCCTTCCGAATGCCATTTTTGGAGCACACCCTGCACCTCTTCTGTGTCCTTCCCTTGCTGGCTGTTTGGGGAACTACTCCTGGAAAGTGCTGCCCTGGTACAATACGAGATGTGGCCTCACTTCCAGATGTGCTAGCACTCCCCCCTTCCTGGTCTCCAAAAAGAAAGTACTTTATTACCACCTCTTGAAATTACAGGAAAGTTCCCCTGGCCTCGGAGGTGTGGCTATTTTTTGTAAAGACACCAGAGGAGCCGAGAGTGGGTAGATGTCGTATCTGCGGGCAGAAAGTGAAGCGTGGCCAGGGAGCTAACCTTGGCACCACAGCCCTACGCCAACACATGCAGCGCTACCATCCAATGGCCTGGGAGAAACGGGTGTCAGATGTGGTCCATCCTGCAGGCGCAGCAACGCCTAGTGGCACACATGCCGTTTCAGCAAGTCAAGGCTCCAGCACCTCTGCCGAAGGGAGCTGTTTGTCTTTGACATCATCTCCCGGTCCAGATGCTCTTGCTCCTCCCTACGCATGGCGCCAGCAGTCGTTGAGCGAGGCGATTACAAAAGAAAAACTCTATGCGTCCAGCCATCCTAAGGTGCAGAAGCTGACTGTGCTCAACACCAAAGGTGTTGGTACTGTAGTCTCTCCCTTTCCAAGTTGTGGACTCTGCACCCTTCAGAGCTAATGGCTTGTGCCGAACCGAGGTGGAGAGTTCCAAGCTGCAATTTTTTTTCCAAAAAGGCACTGCCAGCCCTTCACCAATATGTACAACAGAAGGTGGGCCAGTCCTTGAGCTCATCAGTTTCTTCCAAGGTGCACGGCAGCGGCTGTCCAGGCGGTAAGAACCATGACAGGAGAAGTGCCCGGAGCGGAGGATGATGCTGCCTGTTTACAAACCTGTGAACTATGGAAACACAATTATGTAATTTGAGTGTGCAGGCCTGTAACCCCCGAGTGACTGGCCTCCAGGGGATCTGGTGAAGAGTTAACAAGTCCAGCAGGTAAGGGCTTAGCCTACCTGTGGGTACCTGGAGTTTGAGGAGGTCTCCCTGGACAAACTGTCAGACAATTTAAAGAGCATTCATTTCACATAACTTTGTGTAGTGAAAACTAAAGTTTGGGTGGGGTTCATCCATAAGCAAAGCACACAAAGACTTAGCGCTCGCTAGCACCACCTAGGGGAAGGTATCCAGGGGAGCACCGGGGCATTTGGTTTATGTGAAGACAGCCAATGGTTCTACATTCCTTTGTGTGCTTACATCCAATAGTGTTGCATTTCCAGGGTCACACCACCCAATAGTATCGCCCGCTTGTGTACTTGCACGCCCCTTGCAGAGTGTGTTATGACTTTCCATATAAGAGTTTCAGTGCCAGGAGAATAAAGCAGTCTAGAGCTAATCTTCAGAAAGGACAGTGCGTCTTTCCTGTGTTACTCCATTCCAAAGCTGGAAACCAGACTCATATAATTCGAAACTCACCTTTACAACGCGGACGAGGACGGATAAAGCCTCGTGTATCCAAAGACCCTTATGGTCATCTCTGATACCTTGTAAATCAATAAAGTTGTATCGATTTGTATCCTGTAGCAATAGCAGGTGGGAGGCGTCACAGTCACATGACCCTGAGTCTCCTCTTACCGTGTGATGTGCGGGGCCGGGGGTCCTCCATCATGACGTCCTGGTACCGGTCCTTGTGTCCCTCTATATACTCCCGCTCCTCCATGGAGAAATACACAGCCACATCCTGACACCTTATAGAAACCTACAAGATGGCCACCAGTCACATGACATTGTCACAGGTCCTTCAGCCTATCACCAGTACTCCGCCCCCTGTGTACTGGTCACATGGTGGTGACATCGTCACAGGTCCTTCAGCCTCTGTTGTCACTGCTGAGCTCCGCCCCCATGTACTGGTCACATGGTAATGACATCATCACAGGTCCTTCAGCCTCTGCTCTCACTGCTGAGCTCCGCCCCTCATGTACTGGTCACACGGTGGTGACATCATCACAGGTCCTTCAGCCTCTCCTATTACTGCTGAGCTCCGCCCCCATGTACTGATCACATGGTGGTGACATCTTCACAGGTCCTTCAGCCTCTGCTCTCACTGCTGAGCTCCGCCCCCATGTACTAGTCACATGGTGGTGACATCATCACAGCTCCTGCTGCCTCTCCTGTCACTGCTGAGCTCCGCCCCCATGTACTAGTCACATGGTGGTTACATCGTCACAGGTCCTTCAGCCTCTCCTCTCACTGCTGAGTTCCGCCCCCTGTACTGGTCACATGGTGGTGACATCATCACAGGTCCTTCAGCCTCTCCTGTCACTGCCGAGCTCCGCCCCCGTGTACTGGTCACATGGTGGTGACATCATCACAGGTCCTTCAGCTGTTGCAGTGTAGGTGCTGGTGGGTGGTCGGGGCTGTTGTCTCTCTGTTATCAGCCATTATCAGAGGATATATATATACACATATACAGCACCGGCTGCCGGCGCCTCTCACACTCACACCTGCCCCCAGTGACCCCGCTATAAGGTAAGAAGACACCGGGGCAGGGGATATTATACACCGGGGAGGGGCTGGAGGATATTATACACCGGGGAGGGGCTGGAGGGGGAGGATATTATACACCGGGGAGGGGCTGGAGGGGGAGGATATTATACACCGGGGAGGGGGAGGATATTATACACCGGGGAGGGGCTGGAGGATATTATACACCGGGGAGGGGCTGGAGGGGAGGATATTATACACCGGGGAGGGGCTGGAGGGGGAGGATATTATACACCGGGGAGGGGCTGCAGGGGGAGGATATTATACACCGGGGAGGGGCTGGAGGGGGAGGATATTATACACCGGGGAGGGGCTGGAGGGGGAGGATATTATACACCGGGGAGGGGCTGGAGGGGCAGGATATTATACACTGGGGAGGGGCTGGAGGGGCAGGATATTATACACCGGGGAGGGGCTGGAGGGGGAGGATATTATACACCGGGGAGGGGCTGGAGGGGCAAGATATTATACACCGTGGAGGGGCTGGAGGTGGAGGATATTATACACCGGGGAGGGGCTGGAGGGGGAGGATATTATACACCGGGGAGGGGCTGGAGGGGGAGGATATTATACACCGGGGAGGATATTATACACCGGGGAGGGGCTGGAGGGGGAGGATATTATACACTGGGGAGGGGCTGGAGGGGGAGGATATTATACACCGGGGAGGGACTGGAGCGGGAGGATATTATACACCGGGGAGGGACTGGAGCGGGAGGATATTATACACCGGGGAGGGACTGGAGCGGGAGGATATTATACACCGGGGAGGGGCTGGAGGATATTATACACCGGGGAGGGACTGGAGCGGGAGGATATTATACACTGGGGAGGGGCTGGAGCGGGAGGATATTATACACCGGGGAGGGGCTGGAGGGGGAGGATATTATACACTGGGGAGGGGCTGGAGCGGGAGGATATTATATACCGGGGAGGGGGTGGAGGGGGATGGATATTATACACCGGGGAGGGGCTGGAGGGGGATGGATATTATACACCGGGGAGGGGCTGGAGCGGGAGGATATTATACACCGGGGAGGGGCTGGACGGGGAGGATATTATACACCGGGGAGGGGCTGGTCGGGGAGGATATTATACACCGGGGAGGGGCTGGTCGGGGAGGATATTATACACCGGGGAGGGGCTGGAGCGGGACGATATTATACATCGGGGAGGGGCTGGAGTGGGAGGATATTATACACCGGGGAGGGGATGGAGGGGAGCATATTATACACTGGGGACGGGCTGGAGCGGGAGGATATTATACACTGGGGAGGGGCTGGAGCGGGACGATTTTATACACCGGGGAGGGGCTGGAGGGGGAGTTTATTATACACCGGGGAGGGGAGGATATTATACACTGGGGAGGGGCTGGAGGGGGAGGATATTATACACCGGGGAGGGGCTGGAGGGGGATGGATATTATACACCGGGGAGGGGCTGGAGGGGGATGGATATTATACACCAGGGAGGGGCTGGAGCGGGAGGATATTATACACCGGGGAGGGGCTGGACGGGGAGGATATTATACACCGGGGAGGGGCTGGACGGGGAGGATATTATACACCGGGGAGGGGCTGGACGGGGAGGATATTATACACCGGGGAGGGGCTGGACGGGGAGGATATTATACACCGGGGAGGGGCTGGACGGGGAGGATATTATACACCGGGGAGGGGCTGGACGGGGAGGATATTATACACCGGAGAGGGGCTGGAGCGGGACGATATTATACATCGGGGAGGGGCTGGAGTGGGAGGATATTATACACCGGGGAGGGGATGGAGGGGAGCATATTATACACTGGGGACGGGCTGGAGCGGGAGGATATTATACACTGGGGAGGGGCTGGAGCGGGAGGATATTATACACTGGGGAGGGGCTGGAGCGGGACGATTTTATACACCGGGGAGGGGCTGGAGGGGGAGTTTATTATACACCGGGGAGGGGAGGATATTATACACTGGGGAGGGGCTGGAGGGGGAGGATATTATACACCGGGGAGGGGCTGGAGGGGGAGGATATTATACACCGGGGAGGGGCTGGAGGGGGATGGATATTATACACCGGGGAGGGGCTGGAGCGGGAGGATATTATACACCGGGGAGGGGCTGGACGGGGAGGATATTATACACCGGGGAGGGGCTGGACGGGGAGGATATTATACACCGGGGAGGGGCTGGACGGGGAGGATATTATACACCGGGGAGGGGCTGGACGGGGAGGATATTATACACCGGGGAGGGGCTGGAGGGGGAGGATATTATACACCGGGGAGGGGCTGGAGGGGGATGGATATTAGACACCGGGGAGGGGCTGGAGGGGGAGGATATTATACACCGGGGAGGGGCTGGAGGGGGAGGATATTATACACCGGGGAGGGGCTGGAGGGGGATGGATATTATACACCGGGGAGGGGCTGGAGGGGGAGGATATTATACACCGGGGAGGGGATGGAGGGGGATGGATATTATACACTGGGGAGGGGCTGGAGCGGGAGGATATTATACACTGGGGAGGGGCTGGAGGGGGAGGATATTATACACCGGGGAGGTGTTGGAAGGGGGAGGATATTATACACTGGGGAGGGGCTGGAGGGGGGAGGATATTATACACCGGGGAGGGGCTGGAGGGGGATGGATATTATACACCGGGGAGGGGCTGGAGGGGGATGGATATTATACACCGGGGAGGGGATGGAGGGGGATGGATATTATACACTGGGGAGGGGCTGGAGCGGGAGGATATCACACCTGCCCCCAGTGACTCCGCTAGAAGGTAAGAAGACGCAACTATTGGATTATAAAAAGCTTGTGACTGAATCCCATAAGTCTGAGGCCTCTGCAGCGGCTTCTGCTTCCTGTAATGTGCAGGGACCATTGCGGAGAGGTCCTTCTGGGCTGTGGGATACAGGACCCTCATATAGAAGGGGCTATTTCTCATAACCCAGAAAGAGCTCATTGAAGATTATATTGGCCTCTCAGCCGCCAATCAGAGCTCAGCTGTCATTTCCCACAGCAGGTTGTATAATGAAAGCTCAACTGTGATTGGCTGCATTGAACAACTTGAACCTTTTTGCTCTCAGACACTTGATAAATGCGGCCGTGTCTCTCTCTCTCTCTCTCTCTCTCTCTCTCTCTCTCTCTCTCTCTCTCTCTCTCTCTCTCTCTATATATATATATATATATATATATATATATATATATATATATATATATATATATATATATATATATATATACACATATACTGTGTGTGTGTGTATATATATATATATCTATATAGTGTCTTCAGATAATCTTTCTTGTGGTTCATGTCATGTAGACACAGTTGTCTTCCTTATAGTGATTCACCGGAGCTGTCACTATTCTAGGCTGTACAGAGACAGATACACCAGTGCTGTCACTATTCTAGTCTGTACAGAGACGGATAGACCGGAGCTGTCACTAGTCTAGTCTGTACAGAGATGGATACACCGGAGCTGTCACTATACTAATCGGTACAGAGATGGATAGAGCAGAGCTGTCACTATTCTAGTCTGTACAGAGACGGATAGTCTGGAGCTGTCACTATACTAGTTGGTACAGAGATAGATAGACCAGAGCTGTCACTATTCTAGTCTGTACAGAGACGGATAGTCTGGAGCTGTCACTATACTAGTTGGTACAGAGATAGATAGACCAGAGCTGTCACTATTCTAGTCTGTACAGAGACGGATAGTCTGGAGCTGTCACTATACTAGTTGGTACAGAGATAGATAGACCAGAGCTGTCACTATTCTAGTCTGTACATAGTTGGATACACTGGAGCTGTCACTATTCTAGTCTGTACAGAGACAGATACACCAGAGCTGTCACTATTCTAGTCTGTACAGAGATGGATAGACTGGAGCTGTCACTATTCTAGTCTGTACAGAGATGGATAGATTGGAGCTGTCACTATTCTAGTCTGTACAGAGACGGATACACCGGAGCTGTCACTATTCTAGTCTGTACAGAGACGGATACACCGGAGCTGTCACTATTCTAGTCTGTACAGAGACAGATACACCAGTGCTGTCACTATTCTAGTCTGTACAGAAACGGATACACCGGAGCTGTCACTATTCTAGTCTGTACAGAGATGGATAGACCAGAGCTGTCACTATTCTAGTCTGTACAGAGACGGATACACCGGAGCTGTCACTATTCTAGTCTGTACAGAGATGGATAGACTGGAGCTGTCACTATTCTAGTCTGTACAGAGACGGATAGACTGGAGCTGTCAGTATTCTAGTCTGTACAGAGACGGATACACCGGAGCTGTCACTATTCTAGTCTGTACATAGACGGATACACCGGAGCTGTCACTATTCTAGTCTGTACAGAGATGGATAGACTGGAGCTGTCACTATTCTAGTCTGTACAGAGATGGATAGACTGGAGCTGTCACTATTCTAGTCTGTACAGAGATGGATAGACTGGAGCTGAGCTAGTCTGTACAGAGATGGATACACCGGAGCTGTCAGTATTCTAGTCTGTACAGAGACGGATACACCGGAGCTGTCACTATTCTAGTCTGTACAGAGATGGATAGACCAGAGCTGTCACTACTCTAGTCTGTACAGAGATGGATAGACTGGAGCTGTCACTATTCTAGTCTGTACAGAGATGGATACACCGGAGCTGTCACTATTCTAGTCTGTACAGAGATGGATACACCGGAGCTGTCACTATTCTAGTCTGTACAGAGATGGATAGACCAGAGCTGTCAGTAGGCAGCTTGTTTTTGAACGCGCCACCCAAGTGTTCTGGTCGCTAGAATGGAGAATGACGAGTTCCTCCCTGTGATGACGTCTTCTCCAAGGGTCGGGCTGGGATGTGTCGCTGTGAGGTCACTTGTTATATTACTGTTATTCCTCATTAGGGAACATTTTTTTTTTTTAAAGTATTTATTTTTGCAGTTTTTTGAATTTTTATACAAACATAATAAACAAAACCAGAAAACAAGATTGTCTGTCACATATTTCCTTCCCCCCAATACAGGATTATTATACAACAGCCATGGTAACAGTCAGGTTCTTACTGCGTTTCAAAACTACCTGAGGGATATTACACAGTAGATAACAGCAGGATACTGCAGCCAGACATCTCGATACAATACAAATAACTATTGACACATAGACAATCAGTCACACACACACACACACACCAGCACGCTCAGTCTCCTTCATCATGGAGAGGAGTATATATCACATGTGATTATAAGGCAGTATGGGGAGTCACACACACACACATACCAGCACGCTCAGTCTCCATCATGGAGAGGAGTATATCTCACATGTGATTATAAGGCTGTATGGGGAGTCGCGCACCATCTGGACCAGATGCGATCAAACTTCTGGGGACACTTCCTGTTGGTATACAGAGACCGGTAGTGGGGAATGACACTATTAATGAGTAGTATCCATCTTTTTAATGGAGGGGGCTCCTGGTCCTTCCAGGTCATCACCACCACTTTTCGGGCGTAGTATAGGACAAACCTAAAGAAAATTTTGTCATAGTGGCCATTGACAACTTCGTTTATGATGCCGAGGAGACACACAGAGGGAGACAGTAAGCGTGGGAAATCAAAGTGTAGATTAAGGAACTCCAGCACTTCGGACCAGAAGGCATGAACATTAGGGCAGGACCAGACACAATGCAGGAAGGATCCGACTTCAGCCTGACAGCGAAAGCAAAGGTCGTTGGGCATTGCTCCCATGCGGAATAGTCTAGCAGGGGTGAAGTATACTCGATGGAGGAATTTAGATTGGATCAGGAAGTCCCTCGCACTCACTACAGATGTGAAGTAGGACAGTTCGACCTCCCTCCAGTCATCATCCGACAGGTCAGGGATATCCTGTCTCCAGCGTTCACAGGCTCTATCAAACGGTCTGGACTTTTGCTCTTGTAGGAGAGCATAGCACTGAGTGAGTGGCTTAGGGAGGTCCGGGGTACTCATCAGAGTCTCTAGTTTGGAGAATTTCACTGTCAGGCTGAAGGAGCCGAATTGGGCTTTGAATGCGTGTCGCAGTTGCGTGTAATGGAAGCTAGCCGTATTGGGTACCGTATGTCTCTCCCTTATCTCGTTAAAGCTGAGTAATTCTGCTTCCGGGGATAAGAGCTGACCTACAAATTTCACCCCCGCCGCCCCCCACATTGTCCAGCCTGGGAGGGAGAGGAAGTGAGAGAGCCACGGATTGAGCCACAATGGAGTCCTAGGCGAGAGAGGGGGAGAGCAGCTCGGTTCTACCAGGGATTGTGCCCTACGCCAGCACACCGCTACCGTACGTAGGGGAAGTGGGGTATCAGATGGGGACTTATACCTGTACAGCAGGTTTGTAAGGGCCTCGTAGGAACCTACCAGGGCACCAGCCAGTGCAGTAGCTGCATTACCCATGTCTATATCTATCCACCACTCGGCATATACTAGCTGGGAAGCCAGGTAATAAAGGTACAGATCCGGGGCAGCCAGTCCACCCCTAGACTTGGGAGCCTGAAGCAGCGCTAGACTGAATCGCGGAGCACTACTCTGCCAGTAGAAGGACCTGAGAATGCCGTCCAAGCGTTTAAACAGACTCTTAGGAAGTAGTATAGGGCAGGCATGGAAAAGATATAGAAATTTTGGAAGAAAAATCATTTTAAATATATTAATACGCCCGTACAAAGACAAGGGGAGAGTGGACCAGGCTTTTAGGCGCGATTCCGTTGCAGCTATCAGGGGTGTAATGTTTAACTCCGTAAATGCCTGGACCTTGCGTGACACCTGGACTCCCAGATATTTAAAGGTGGACACCACCCGGACTGGGACGGGGAGGGAGTGTACCCCTACATCAGATAAGGGAAAGAGGGCCGATTTGTCCCAGTTAACCCGAAGGCCTGAGAACCCCCCATAACGTTCTATCAGGGACAGAAGGGATTCCAGAGAGGGGCCCACGTCTCCAAGGTATACAAGTGTATCATCAGCATAGAGAGATACCTTTCCAATAATAGTACCTCTAGTTATGCCCTTAATGCCCTCAGAGTGGCGGATCGCCACAGCAAGGGGCTCAATGGCGAGTGCGAAGAGGAGGGGAGATAGCGGGCAGCCCTGCCTAGTGCCCCTAGCCATAGGGAGAGTAGGTGAGATGTTAAGATTAGTCCGCACCCTAGCCTTGGGATCGTTATACAGTAGCTTAACCAATGCTGTAAATCGAGGGCCAAAACCCATTCTAGGCAAAAGGGTCCACAAATAGGGCCACTCCACAGAATCAAATGCCTTACAATTGTCTAAGGATAATATAAACCCAGGGTCTGGAGACCGCTCTGCCTCTGCAATGTTCAGGTGTAGTCTTTGTATATTTATGTCAGTTCCCCTCCCAGGCATAAAGCCTGTCTGGTCCGGGTGAACCAATGATAGTATTACTTTGTTAAGCCTTGTTGCCAGAATTTTTGCTAGTATTTTAACATCTGAGTTTAGGAGGGAAATTGGGCGGTATGAGTCGGGAAGTAGGGGATCCTTGCCAGGCTTAGGAAGAACTACAATAAGGGCCTCTCGCATGGAGTCGGGGAGGGAACCGCTATCAAGCGCATCGGAGTACAGGCTGAGGAGAAGGGGGACCAGAGTCTCACAGTTATCCCTATACCACTCACCTCCCAGCCCATCAAGTCCAGGTGTCTTACCGGGGGGCAACGATTGGATGGCCAGTTCCACCTCCTCTGCCGAGAGCGGAGCATCAAGCTCCGATGACTGTGCCTGTGTGAGCCTCCAAAGTGGAAGACTGTCAAGGAATCCGGAGATCTCGACGGAAGAGGCGGACAATCTGGAGCTGTAAAGAGATGAATAGTATTCATGAAATACCATGTTAATGGCCCGGGGTTCTGTGATCAATGCTCCGTTACCATCAATAATAGAGGGAACGGAAGCACAGGGGCGTTCAGCCCGCGATAAATACGCAAGCAGCTTCCCGTTTTTATCTCCAAATTCAAAGATGGACGCTTCCCTGGCTAGCAGGCGCTTGCTGGTGCGCTCCTTCACTACAGCTAGATGGTTCCTCTGCGCCTGAGCCCAAGTCTTTTTATTCCCCGTAGTAGGTTTCTCTAGATAATCCTTTTCTGCAGTCACCAGTGCAGCGGTCAGCCTCTCCTCCTGTGCATTTAAGGACTTCCTATGGCCAGCTACCCCCGACATGAATGCCCCCCGCACCGAGGACTTGTACGAGTCCCAGACTAGAAGAGGATCAGGATGGGTTGAGTGTACATCCCAGAACTCGCTGTGCGCTGCCCTAACAGTACTCTGGACCGCTGGGGATAGGAGCCAAGCCGGGTGCAGGCGCCATAAGCGGGAGTCGCTGGGGGGGCCTATAAGGAGACTAATGAACAGGGCGGAGTGGTCAGATGCACTGCGCGGGCAATAGGATATCTGGTCAACGTGCTGCATCATATCAGGGGAGACAAAGGCCAGGTCAATCCGAGAGAAGCTCTTGTGCACAGAGGAATAGAATGAGTATTCTCTCTCTTGAGGGTGTTTACTACGCCAAACATCGGCGAGGTCTAGAGAGGTGAGCCACTCGTTCAGACGGGCCGAGCCTGTGTCAAGACCACTTGTACGATCCAAGGAGGGGTTAGGGACTGCATTGAAGTCACCAATACAGAGTATCGGACTTGGAGGCATAGCAGCCAGCTTACTGGATATTAGGTGCAATACAGCTGGATCAAAGGGAGGGGGGACATAAATAGACGCAATAGTAAAGGTAAAGCCCCACAAGGCACAATGTATGATCACATAACGGCCAAAGTGATCCGGTGCTACCTGTATGACCTCTATGGAAAGCGCTTTGGATATGAGTATGGATACTCCCCTAGCGTATACAGAGTAGGAGGAATGGTAACCTCTAGCCACCCAGGCCCGCTTCAGGGAGAGGACCTTCTGACCCGTAAGGTGTGTCTCTTGGATACATACAATATGGGGGGCCTGACGCTTAATGACATCTAACATCAGAGCCCTCTTGAATTTGGAGTTAAGTCCCCTCACATTCCAACTCATTACCTTAAGTGAAGACATCTTAGCGGAAGGGAAAGGGGTGTGGGGAAGGAGACGTGAGCAACCAAGCATTCATCCTTTCATACCACAGAGACATAGACAGACAGACAACAGTGAGCATAACAAATATAACAGAACTGAACTAACAATCCCAAGAATACAAACCCCCTGTCTAACACCCTAACAGCAGTAGTGTAGACCTAGACCCAATAACAGTCAAATAGTAGAACAGTGGTCCCTAACTCAAGACAAACCTACACCATTTGTCCCGGGACCTTCAACCCTTAATAAATAGATGATCAGGAGGTTATTAGGCAGCCATATTTAGAGAGAACCAAGAGGAAATAGGGGAGGGGGGGGGGAAAGAAGGAAGACGCAAGGAGGTAATGGTAGGGGGAGGTGGGGAGGGGGGGGGGGGAGGGAGAGAATGGAGTGCCATAAATGGCGCACTGGTCAAGATGACCAAGAAGAAAGCGCAAATCAATCACAGGGTACATTTGTGAGGCACGTAAAGTATAAGCAAATATTAGAAAACTGTAACAGTGATTTGGGACCCCTGGATAACTATTCAGGACTAAGTCCAGCATTGTCATTGCATATCAGATAAAAGGATATGTGAGTCCAGTCACTCAGGAGGTGCGGGCCTTGCAACTGGAGCCCGTGGAGCTGCATCAGCCCAGTGAAGTGCTTCGGTTGGGCAAGTGAAGAATCGAGTCTTCTGACCATCCACAATTCGGAGCTTGGAAGGGTACATCATGGAGTATTTATACCCCTTGTCACGGAGACGGGCACGGACCTCGGTGAATTGTGCTCGCTGTTTCCTGACGGATGCAGAGAAATCAGGGTAGAAGGACACCCTGCTGTTGGCATAGAGAATTTCTCCCTTGGTACGGACAGCCCTGAGGATAGAGTCCCTGTCCCTAAAGTGCAGCAGCCGGGCCAGGAAGGGTCTTGGATTGCCCCCTGGGGGGCCAGGGCGGGATGGCACACGATGGGCCCTTTCTACTGTGAAGAACGGGGAGAAGGTATCTGCAGGAAGCATATTTTTGAGCCAATTTTCAAAAAAGGATACAGGGTCAGACCCCTCCACTTTTTCGGGGAGGCCGACCACTCTGACGTTGTTCCGTCGCAGGCGGTTTTCGAGGTCATCAGCTCTGTCGATGGATGCAGACATTTGGCGCTGAAGCTCTCTGATCTGTGTCGGCATAGGCCTCTGGACGTCCTCCACCTCAGATATTCTGCGTTCAGTTTCAGTAATTCGCTCTTTAGCTTTGTGGACATCGTGTCTTAAAAGAACAAAGTCCTGTCGCAGCTCATCCACCTTGGTGACCAGTTTGGATTGGCATCCGTTAATGGCCGCCAGCACCTCTGCAAATTTCCGATCCAACTCCGTAGCCGCGTCAGACGGATCAGCACCCTCTTCATAGCTTACAAGCTGCGGCGGGCTCTGGGAGCCTTCAAAGAGGGAGGGAGAGGAGTTTGGGGACCCCTGAGGAGAGCAGGGTTGTGTGTGGGAGAATCTCCCTAACTTTTTGGCAGCGTTCGACTGTATCTGTGCAAGAACAGCTTGGGATGTGGAGCAATCCTGCGCGTCCAGGGGTTCCAGGGACTGGAATGGAGGATCTTCATGGACGGATTCATCATCCGATGGAGGCGCAGACACCCCGGACGCTGTTTTGAGCATTTTAGCCGTCCTCCTCCGGTTACCCATGGCGTCTGGGCAGGGGGGGCCAGTGATAAACAATCAAGGAGCCTAGTGTCCAGTAGTTAGCAGAGATACAGTCCAAACCCACGTGGAGTATTGCAGCGGCACTGCAAGGGTTAATATAAAACAGAACCCAGGAGCAGGGGATCACTGGGAGTATGGAGGACTCAGTGCTGGGCTGTATAGCTTGGGGTCCCCAGGGCAGAGGTTGGCAGCAGCAGGGGAATTTCTTCCCTACCTGGTCCTGGATCAGTCCAGCAGTGTCAGGGTTAACCCTGCGCGCCTAGGCCTCAGGCAGCGCAGGGGAGTCCACAGGATGGCGCCTCCAGCAGGATGCAGTGCTGGCTGGAGCGCTGTCACGGTGCCTCCGGTAGTGGGAACGGAGTCGCAGGCTGCCGGAGGGGAGGATGATTTCCCGGGATCGTTACAGCTGCACCGGGCGGCTAGGAGCGGGCCGCCGCGCGGGTCACGTGGTCGGCCGCGGCGAGGTACGGAGGAGCGGCGCGGAGTCCGCAGCCGCCTCCAAATCGGGACCGGAGGACAGCGGCAAGCTTGTGGGGCACCCCGGAGCTGAAGGGGACAAGTATAGGTGAGGGATGGCTGCCTTAGGAGGGAGATGGGGTGTCGGGTCCCGGGAGCTCCGCGGCACACGTCTCCTCAGTCCGGCATCAGGCCACGCCCCCCATTAGGGAACATTTTTGAATGTTCAGTAACTGAAGTGAGAAAAAATAAAAGGACATTTTTTTCTATAAATGTATTCAACTTTTTATTGATTCTTTATTGTGGTACAATGAAACAATGGTACAATCCGGGCCTCAGAGGCCAAGCGTATAACACATCCCTTTAAGAGGACTTCCCACCATGTTTTACTAAACTTCCTGTCATGTTGGGGCTTGACGTGGGTTCGGGGACATTTTGTTTCTAGTCGCTGAGATCTCAGATTTGGTTCTGCGCAGCACAGACATCACGACGTGTCCCGACCCCTTGCTGGAAATTCTATATAAATGAAGAAATTCCCCAAGATCCAGAGAAAAGAGGAAAACACAAAGTCAGTTTTAATACTAATTTTATGATTAGTTTTTAGTTGGAAGTTCATTGCGGGATCGGTCTCTGGTCACACTGGACATCCTTACCTTCATTACAGGGATTGTCCCGATCTTCAGGCGGCTGAGGAGGTAAGTTTATAGCTGTCCTCCCCTCCTCTGTCGCTCCTGGGGTCCCGCGCTGCCGCTTCGCTGGTCCGTGCCCCTGTTTGTTTACAGATCACGGAAGCTCCGCTGCATTCTGCTTCCGGTCCGACCCGTCCCTCATATCTCAGTGAAGGAAGAGCACTGGGAATAGGGATGGGTGGGCATGGCCGGCCGGAAGGAGCTTCAGCGGAGCTTCCTTGTAAACAAACGGGCACGGACCAGCGGGACAGTGGCGCGGGACCCCAGGAGCGACGGAGGAGGTGAGTACTGCTTTCTTTTTTACAACTTACCTCCCCAGCCGTCTGCTTGTTTTTCTAAAGAGTCGGACAACCCCTTTAACATGAACCAAACTTGAATCCCTCATGATTTACATGTGCCAGTGAATGAGTGTTTAAAGGAAATATACCACCAGGATGAAGGATTGTAATCCAAGCACCGACTTCCTTGTGTGCGCCCCCTCTGGCAGGGTCTGCTGTTCTTTAAAGGACATCTAGCACCAGGAGGCAGGACTGTACACCCAGCACACTGACATACTGGTGGGCTCCCCCTCTGGCAAGATCTGCTCTTCTTTAAAGGACATCTAGCACCAGGAGGCAGGACTGTACACCCAGCACACTGACATACTGGTGTGCAGCCCCCCCCCCCCCCCGGCAGGGTCTGCTGTTCTTTAAAGGACATCTAGCACCAGGATGAAGGACTGTACACCCAACACAGTGACAAACTGGTGTGCGCCCCCTCTGGCAGGATCTGCTGTTCTTTAAGCTTCCTATGCCCTTGTTTTTAAGAAAAAATGCCATAAAAGTTAAGCAAATGAGACTGAGGGGCTCCAGGCTCCATTAAAGGGGTATTCCCACAAAGACAAGTCTCTTATAAAAAAAAAAAATATCACATTCTCTAATTCACTGTTATTAACAAAATCAGTCCTGCTGGACACAATTCCAGTTGCCACTAGACACGACCCTGTAACTTCTGACTTGGGGTCGGGTGGCCGCCATCTTGGATTTCTGTGTGAAATTGTGGAGCTGAGTTTTCTGTCTCTCTCTGCTGTGTGTCTGTAGCCCCACCCCCTGCACGGAGCTCAGACTGACACATACACTGATTCACTTCCTGCCAGGAGATTGTGAGCAGAGAGAAACTGCAAACTACAAGGATATATGTGATCCGGGGGAAGGGGGAGGCAGGCACAGATCTGTGAGAGGTAGCAGAGCTCACAGTGTAAGGCTACATTCACAAGACCGTATGATTTCTCCAGTCCCGTATTTACGGGCCGTATGAGCCCGTATATACGTGACGTTTTTCATCCGTATGCAGCACGTATGTGATCCGTATTTTATACCTCCCCATAGACTTCTAGGACATACAGGACTGAAATACGGGAGAAAATAGGACATCCTCTATATTTTTATACGGCTAGTATACGATACGGTACGCTACAGTGTCAAAAACGGCAATATAAATGGTTAGACGTATTGTCCATTGAAATGAATGTGGTCGTATGTAACCCGTAAAAAAAACGGTATGGATACGGACGTTTTCATACGTCTGTGTGAATGTAGCCTAACAGTGTAATGGTCTATCAGCCTCTGTGTAATCTCCTGCATCTCTCATCTCTCTATATGTGTCAGTGTGTTAGTGCAATGTCAGACAACAGATGAAAGTGTATATACACCTGTACCCTGATAATCTAACCACATTGTCACCCCACAGAACTAGATGGATTATAATGTGTCTGCTTAGAGAGGCCACTGGCCAGCCTAGAGAGTGATAGGAGGTAAAACAGCAATAACACTGAGTAACATTGTAGAGTAAGGGGCTAAAATGATCTTTATTGTCTTTACATCACTAGGGGATTGAGATGTAAGAATTTTTTTTTGAGGGAAAACCCTTTTAACACTTAAGGAACCTGGAGCCCCTCAGCCTCATTGGATACTTTTAAAACCCTTTTTAGTAAAAACTAGGACATAAAAAGCTAAAAGAACAACAGATCCTTCCAGAGGGGGGAGCACACACCAGTATGTCAGTACCAGAGGGGGGAGCACACACCAGTATGTCAGTACCAGAGGGGGGAGCACACACCAGTATGTCAGTACCAGAGGGAGGAGCACACACCAGTATGTCAGTACCAGAGGGAGGAGCACACACCAGTATGTCAGTACCAGAGGGAGGAGCACACACCAGTATGTCAGTACCAGAGGGAGGAGCACACACCAGTATGTCAGTACCAGAGGGAGGAGCACACACCAGTATGTCAGTACCAGAGGGAGGAGCACACACCAGTATGTCAGTACCAGAGGGAGGAGCACACACCAGTATGTCAGTACCAGAGGGAGGAGCACACACCAGTATGTCAGTACCAGAGGGAGGAGCACACACCAGTATGTCAGTACCAGAGGGAGGAGCACACACCAGTATGTCAGTACTAGAGGGGGGAGGAGCACACACCAGTATGTCAGTACCAGAGGGGGGAGCGCACACCAGTATGTCAGTACCAGAGGGAGGAGCACACACCAGTATGTCAGTACCAGAGGGGGGAGGAGCGCACACCAGTATGTCAGTACCAGAGGGGGGAGCGCACACCAGTATGTCAGTACCAGAGGGGGGAGCGCACACCAGTATGTCAGTACCAGAGGGAGGAGCACACACCAGTATGTCAGTACCAGAGGGAGGAGCACACACCAGTATGTCAGTACCAGAGGGGGGAGCGCACACCAGTATGTCAGTACCAGAGGGGGGAGCGCACACCAGTATGTCAGTACCAGAGGGGGGAGCGCACACCAGTATGTCAGTACTAGAGGGTGGAGGAGCACACACCAGTATGTCAGTACCAGAGGGGGGAGCACACACCAGTATGTCAGTACCAGAGGGGGGAGCACACACCAGTATGTCAGTACCAGAGGGGGGAGCGCACACCAGTATGTCAGTACCAGAGGGGGGAGCGCACACCAGTATGTCAGTACTAGAGGGTGGAGGAGCACACACCAGTATGTCAGTACCACAGGGGGGTGCACACACCAGTATGTCAGTACCAGAGGGGGGAGCACACACCAGTATGTCAGTACCAGAGGGGGGAGCACACACCAGTATGTCAGTACTAGAGGGGGGAGGAGCACACACCAGTATGTCAGTACCACAGGGGGGAGCACACACCAGTATGTCAGTACCAGAGGGGGGAGCGCACACCAGTGTGTCAGTACCAGAGGGGGGAGCGCACACCAGTGTGTCAGTACCAGAGGGGGGAGCGCACACCAGTGTGTCAGTACCAGAGGGGGGAGCGCACACCAGTGTGTCAGTACCAGAGGGGGGAGCGCACACCAGTGTGTCAGTACCAGACGGGGGAGCGCACACCAGTGTGTCAGTACCAGAGGGGGGAGCGCACACCAGTGTGTCAGTACCAGAGGGGGGAGCGCACACCAGTGTGTCAGTACCAGAGGGGGGAGCGCACACCAGTGTGTCAGTACCAGAGGGGGGAGCGCACACCAGTGTGTCAGTTCCAGAGGGGGGAGCGCACACCAGTGTGTCAGTACCAGAGGGGGGAGCGCACACCAGTATGTCAGTACCAGAGGGGGGAGCGCACACCAGTATGTCAGTACCAGAGGGGGGAGCGCACACCAGTATGTCAGTACCAGAGGGGGGAGCGCACACCAGTATGTCAGTACCAGAGGGGGGAGCGCACACCAGTATGTCAGTACCAGAGGGGGGGAGCGCACACCAGTATGTCAGTACCAGAGGGGGGGAGCGCACACCAGTATGTCAGTACCAGAGGGGGGGAGCGCACACCAGTATGTCAGTACCAGAGGGGGGGAGCACACACCAGTATGTCAGTACCAGAGGGAGGAGCGCACACCAGTATGTCAGTACCAGAGGGAGGAGCGCACACCAGTATGTCAGTACCAGAGGGGGAGCACACACCAGTATGTCAGTACCAGAGGGGGAGCACACACCAGTATGTCAGTACCAGAGGGGGGAGCACACACCAGTATGTCAGTACCAGAGGGGGGAGCGCACACCAGTATGTCAGTACCAGAGGAGGAGCACACACCAGTATGTCAGTACCAGAGGGGGGAGCGCACACCAGTATGTCAGTACCAGAGGGGGGAGCGCACACCAGTATGTCAGTACCAGAGGGGGGAGCGCACACCAGTATGTCAGTACCAGAGGGGGGAGCACACACCAGTATGTCAGTACCAGAGGGGGAGCACACACCAGTATGTCAGTACCAGAGGGAGGAGCACACACCAGTATGTCAGTACCAGAGGGGGAGCACACACCAGTATGTCAGTACCAGAGGGGGGAGCACACACCAGTATGTCAGTACCAGAGGGAGGAGCACACACCAGTATGTCAGTACCAGAGGGGGAGCACACACCAGTATGTCAGTACCAGAGGGAGGAGCACACACCAGTATGTCAGTACCAGAGGGGGGAGCACACACCAGTATGTCAGTACCAGAGGGGGGAGCACACACCAGTATGTCAGTACCAGAGGGAGGAGCACACACCAGTATGTCAGTACCAGAGGGGGAGCACACACCAGTATGTCAGTACCAGAGGGGGGGAGCACACACCAGTATGTCAGTACCAGAGGGGGGAGCACACACCAGTATGTCAGTACCAGAGGGGGGAGCGCACACCAGTATGTCAGTACCAGAGGGGGGGGGGCACACCAGTATGTCAGTACCAGAGGGGGGAGGAGCACACACCAGTATGTCAGTACCAGAGGGGGGGAGCACACACCAGTATGTCAGTACCAGAGGGGGGAGCACACACCAGTATGTCAGTACCAGAGGGGGGAGCACACACCAGTATGTCAGTACCAGAGGGGGGAGCGCACACCAGTATGTCAGTACCAGAGGGGGGGGGGCACACCAGTATGTCAGTACCAGAGGGGGGAGCACACACCAGTATGTCAGTACCAGAGGGGGGGGGGCACACCAGTATGTCAGTACCAGAGGGGGGTACTTTGTATTGTTTATGACATGTGAGATATTCAATTGATAGAATTTATTTTATTGCTAACTTTTTGAAACAGAATTAGTGCAACCCACGTGCCTGTATCGATCTCTGTCTGCAGCTTACAAGGCGTTGATTCTCCTCAGTGTTTTGTGTGTGTGAATTGAGGTTTAGATTGCTGCTATGTTGTGATTGAGCCACACCCTGCTCCCTGCATCCCAGCAAGGGTTAGTAGATTGATGAGTGGCCTATCCAGTCAGCTGCTGTGGGCGGCTTCCAGGATCTCCACTGCCATTACACCTTATACCAGTGATGGCAAACCTTTTAGAGGCCGAGTGCCCAAACTACAACAAAGACCCGCTTATTTATCGCAAAGTGCCAACACAGAAATTTTGTGATTTATACTCCCTTCTCTGTCACAGTTTTCATTGATAGCAGCCCCTGAGGACATTAATAAAGCAGAAAATAGTCCCAGGTAGAGCTGTCACTTTAAAATAGCTCTGTGCACAGCAAGTCCTGGGCTGCCTGGGACTGCAGGAAGATACCTGGAGTCATCTCTGGTGATGGCCTGAGTGCCCACAGAAAGGGCTCTGAGTGCCACCTCTGGCACCAGTGCCATAGGTTAGCCATCACTGCCTTATACCTTTCCCTGTTGCTTTGCTATTCTGTGTATCCGACCTCTGCCACATTTACTCAACCTCTCTCTCAATTCTGTGCTTTGTCATCTTGGTTTTGACTCGATTCTGTCTGGTGCCACTTGTCCCTCTGTTTCCTTGTGTGAACATTGGTCTGTCTCAGACTTCCTGTTACCCAGCAGCTGCAAGAAGAAGTAAGTTTCCCTGTCTCCTTGTAGGGTCTCTCGGGGTCCGTTAGGTTCCTGATTGCAGGGCGGCTTATGTACTTTAGGCAGGGCTGTAGCCTGCAGGGACATTGCAGGGTGAGTTTGCCACCGCTTACCCAGTCGGACAGCAGCACCAAGTCTGGTTGTGGTTGCGCTGTTTGCTTGACGAACTAAAGATGTGCTAAAATATTGCTATTCTAGTTCCAGCTTTCACATGCAGCAGTTTTATTACCTCTGTTTGTTGGATTGGAGCCATTGAGTTAAATTTATTTTTTAATTTATTTATTTACTTGGGCAAATAATAGAAAAATATTCGATGGCTTCATCCGTAACCTCCCTATATTGTTGTTTTATTTGTCTCGCACAAATGTCACAGCAAAAGGAACATTTAAAGTACAACAGTAAAGTATAGAAACGTTTGCCTAAATCTGCACTAAGCAAAAATAAGCGATTCTCCAATTGACCGTAATGAGCAGTTTAGCAGGTTCTACTCTAATCCAAACCAAAAGACTCGTCCCAAATTATCCACATCCAAGTATTAAAATGTAACATAAAATATTTGTACAAGCGGTGAAGTAAACCACACAATAAAAGCGCAGTAATCTCGCTGGTTGTGTAATGATGGGCGTCCCAGTGGGCCGGTACCCCCGAGCCCCCCACTACCAGATCTCAGTCATTCGCATAAGAGCCGCAGAATACGTGGATCTATTTGGAAATGTAGATACAATTATTTGGGGTGAAGGGTCTATAAGACTTGTGGTTGGACCTTCTCTTGTAATTCCAGAGGTGAAGTTGCCATAAATCCTCAGAGGATCTGGTGTGTATTCACATGGGTGACCCCCCGCCCTGTCTAGATTGTCACCACTTTGTCTGAAGCTTCATCAGGGGTTCTTCACTTCTGACTGTGACTACAGAAGCCTGCACCCCAAATTATTCTATTTCTCTTTCCACCATGTCTAGAACAAATAAATCCACGTATACTGCGTATCTGACGGAGATCTGGTAGTGGGGGGCTCGGGGGTACCGGCCCCCTGGGACGACCATCATTATACAACCAGCGAGATTACAGCGTTTTCATTGTGTGATTAACTTCACCGCTTGTACAAATATTTTATGGTTTATCACTAAGTTACGTTTTAATACTTTGATGTGGATAATTTGGGGCGGATTTACAGTCTTTTTATTTGAATTCATCACATGCTTCAGATCGGCCAATTACAAACAGTGGGAGGGTAATGATGTCACAACCAGGAAGTGCTCCCCCCCCCCCCCCCACATCTGGAATAACTGAATCTAATGTTATATACCAGATATATCTGGGCCTAGGAAGAAGCCGGAGCAGGATACACATCTCTCCAGCTGTTATTGCTGTTATTTCTTCACATGCATCTGAAAAGGAGGAATAAATAGCCTTAACATAAATGTCGAAATGAGCAAATCAATAAAGCCCATCACCATCACCAGGCTCTGACAAGTCGTTCTCTCTTGATGAGGTCCTCCAGGGGATAGATACCCCGCACTAGACCCTCCAGCTCATCCAGTTTCCGCATCTTTTCCTTCAGAACACTCCTTCTCCTGAGTGACCACCAAGGATGGACAAGGACGAGATCACCAGAAGAATATTCAGCCTCGCCCTGGAGATCATCTACCTGCTCAGCGGAGAGGTAATCGTCTCCGGAATTCTAACATAGTCAGAAAGAGACCCGGATGTGTGGATTCCCCTCCCCCATAAATGTCCTTTCCCATACACAGGCTTATACATTAGTGCAGAAGACATCAGATGACCCTGAGGCCCCCAGCAGCCATCTCCAGGAGTCAGGAGGATGGAGTTGGAGCCCCAGTGCAAAGCTTCCTCCTCACCCCCAGATCCATGAGCAGAGGATCCTAGAACTGACCATGAAGATGACTGCGCTGCTGTCTGGAGAGGTGACACTGCTGGGGATGCTGGGAAATGATCCGGCACTGGAGGGGTCTGGGTGATGACTGTGTCATTGTGTGTGTCAGGTTCCTATAAGGTGTCAGGATGTGGCTGTGTATTTCTCCATGGAGGAGCGGGAGTATATAGAGGGACACAAGGACCTGTACCAGGACGTCATCATGGAGGACCCCTGGCCCCGCACATCACACGGTAAGAGGAGACTTGTGTACGGGGAACTATTTACAGTGTACACGTGTATACTGTGATGGGACTGCAGAGTTATCAAGTTGGAAATAGATATGTACATCTCTTGATGGCAGCTGGGCTGCAGGTGTCATGGTAGTCTTGTCCTAGAAGAGTGGGAGGCCGTGTGAGAGAGTTAAGGTTGGGAGTAAGTGACAGATCCCCCGCTGAGGTAGATGGGAGGCCTGTGGTGGTTGTGGCAGGCTAGGAATACACACAGAAAACAGAGATCTTGTAAACTACCATGGAACAGCATCTAATAAGAGGCTGATAACAAAGTCCTTACTCTGATAGAAGTACCACAGCCAGGACCCTTGGAGATCATTTCCAGACAAGCTGACCCTGGCCGCTGTTCTGCATTGGCAGCACAGAATAGCAGCAGTACTGTAGTAGCAAATCTGAAGACCGGGACAAATAAGCCCAGACAGAGCCCATATTTCTAGGTTTGCTCTGTCTAGACAGCTCTGGGCTGCCAACCAATAAACCTCCCGCTAAGCCTTAGGAAAGATGCAATAGTTTCAGATAAAGATAAATAAACTGATTAACCTGGTGAGGACATGGGTTCTGTAAGATGGGATGGGAGTGCTGGCCATGATATCTGGGTATATCATTTATTGATGTCCTGCAGGACATTAAAGCCCCTTTTCCAGGGGTCTATCACTCAAGATCACACTCTCTCCAGTGATGTTTTTTATCTTCTGTGGTGATTCCATAAGCTTCAACAATAATTCAAGGGACTTCAAGCCCTGATGCTGGATCTTATTATCCACTATATTTCCCTTCTTTGCTTTTCTTTCTAAAATCTGGACTGAATTCTACTTTGGTAGTTTCCTTCCTGAAACTGTCTCAAGAGGCAGGGTACATAGAAGTTTTATAGGTGTGGGAGGGGGAGCACTCCCAACAGACAAAGGAGAGGACATAAAGACCAGGATCAGTGATTACTGCTCATGCATAGTGATGAGCATGCCCAAACAGCAAAGCTCCAGTCTGTAGGTGCCGGATACATAGGGTTCAGGATCCAGGTCAATGTTCAGGAAAAAGCGCCAAGCTGCTTGATTGACTGCTGAGCAACCAATCCTGTAGCTTGCAGCCCCTTTGTACTACAGGGATGTCCACAGCCAACGGCTGTGCTTTCTGTGCAGACTGAGGAGGGAGAGAAGAAGGGCTGGATAATAGAAGAAGCCAGAGGTGATGATGAGGAGCAAAATCTGACTTGGGTGGCACACAGTGATACTTTGGACAAAGATGTGGTGGTCAGGAAGCTCTTGGCAGCCAACAGAAGAAGCGTAAGGGGGCCAAAGCGCAGCAGTCAGCCCGCAATCACATTGTCGCCTGCTACTGCCTGTGCTCAGGGACCCGTTAAACAAAGACCATCCCACAGGGAGTCTGCAGCATGGCAGATTTTTCTTTTTTTTGCACAACACTTGTAATTTGTAGGCAAACAGTCCGAATGTGGAGCAGCACAGCGAGTATAATGGATCAAGTCCAGTGGTGGGTGCACACATCCAACAAACCCCATCCACCGGTTTGTATGGTCAGATATCCAAAAAAATGCAATGAGGCAGCACTCCAGTAAGTATAAAGGTGATCTTTATTCACCCATGGCAAAATAAGGTGCAACGTTTCAGCTCATCCATAGAGCCATTATCAAGTATCTCTGGACTCTATGGATGAGCTGAAACATTGCACCTTATTTTGCCATGGGTGAATAAAGATCACCTTTATACTTACCGGAGTGCTGCCTCATTGCATTTTTTTGGATGTCATTTGTAGGCTGTGCCACCATCCAATAAAGCGTGGCCAAAGCCGTAACAATCTGAGCACCCCCCATGTATGACCAGGCACCGGCAGAGTAAACATGAGCGATGGCTGAGGCACCAAAAAGGCCTAGCCTGTACCACGGCAATCACAGCACCACCGTCACTGAGCCGGTCCTTGCCATCCGTTCAGCTTTCCATCCCGAAAATAATGGAGAGAAAGCATAAGTTTGCCCCATGACACACACAAGCATTTCCAAATTGCTGGCCTTTGAAATTATCACTTTAACTCCGGGGCAGCAAGTGCTGGACTCTGACCTCTCCATCTCAGTCTGTGGGGCCACTATAGCTCCGGGGCCGCTGTCTTGGGGTTGTGCTGGACTCTGACCTCTCCATCTCGGTCTGTGGGGTCACTATAGCTCCGGGGCCGCTGTCTTGGGGTTGTGCTGGACTCTGACCTCTCCATCTCAGTCTGTGGGGCCACTAAAGCTCCGGGGCCGCTGTCTTGGGGTTGTGCTGGACTCTGACCTCTCCATCTCAGTCTGTGGGGCCACTATAGCTCCGGGGCCGCTGTCTTGGGGTTGTGCTGGACTCTGACCTCTCCATCTCAGTCTTTGGGGCCACTATAGCTCCGGGGCCGCTGTCTTGGGGTTGTGCTGGACTCTGACCTCTCCATCTCAGTCTTTGGGGCCACTATAGCTCCGGGGCCGCTGTCTTGGGGTTGTGCTGGACTCTGACCTCTCCATCTCAGTCTGTGGGGTCACTATAGCCCCGGGGCCGCTGTCTTGGGGTTGTGCTGGACTCTGACCTCTCCATCTCAGTCTGTGGGGCCACTATAGCTCCGGGGCCGCTGTCTTGGGGTTGTGCTGGACTCTGACCTCTCCTTTTCACCATATATCAATCTCTTGCCGCATCTCAGAAACCTCTCCAGAATCCGACTATTTCTGACTATTGAAACTTTGAAAATGCTAATTGTTGCTCTGATTCACTCTCAACTAGACTCGTGTAACTCCCTACTAATCGGTCTTCCACTCTCTAAACTCTCTCCTCTTCAATCTATTCTTAAAGAGAACCCGTCATGCAAAATAACCCCCCTAAACTAAATATATTTTCATAAACTGCCATTAGAGAGCATTGCCTCTATCCCCTCATTGTCCCTCTACATGCCTGTAAACCTAAGCAATGAGGTCCTAAAGCTGTATGCAAATGACCTGTGAAATGTCCAATGAAGCATTAGCATATTCAAGCTGTCCACTCTATTCATGAGTGGGAGGCACAGCCACACCCCCAGTGCATGACTGACAGCCTGTACAATGATGTGAGGCTGTATAATGATGTGCTTCCTGGTGCTGGCGCCCCCTGCAGCCTGTGTGTGCATGTGTGTGTGTATAGGAGAGATACAGCAGCTCCAGGCAGCCATGTTACAGCAGAACATGTCATATTCATGTGTAGCTGATGTCTGTGTCTCTCACATGTGTATTAGGAGGATGCAGCATGTCAGCAGATGCAGCACACACACCAGCAATGCTTTACTATACATTACACACAGACATGAGCAGGGGGAGGAGAGGGGAGGGGGAACAGGGGTGACATCACTGCCTCTGACCATGTGACCAGCTTCATTTACATGATAAAAAATAGATGATTTTACAATGAATAATGTATGAAATAACCAGATAAAGGCTGGGATGGATCCTTGTGATCTGCTCCAACAGGTAGAGGTGACAGGACTAGTGACACAGACCTGATGACAGGTGTCCTTTAATGCAGCAGCCAGGCTCGTCTATCAGACCAAACGCTATATGGATGCCTCCATCATACACTCTCTTATATCTCTTATATCTCTTGTGCCCCCCCCCCTCATCCTCATAGACTGTAAGCTCTTTATTCCCCCTCATCCTCATAGACTGTAAGCTCTTGTGTCACGTCACCTCCTCATCCTCATAGACTGTAAGCTCTTGTGCCCCCCCTCATCCTCATAGACTGTAAGCTCTTGTGTCACCCCTCATCCTCATAGACTGTAAGCTCTTGTGTCCCTCCTCATCCTCATAGACTGTAAGCTCTTGTGTCCTCCCCTCATCCTCATAGACTGTAAGCTCTTGTGTCCCCCTCATCCTCATAGACTGTAAGCTCTTGTGTCCTCCCCTCATCCTCATAGACTGAAAGCTCTTGTGTCATCCCCTCATCCTCATAGACTGTAAGCTCTTGTGTCTTCCCCTCACCCTTATAGACTGTAAGCTCTTGTGTGATCCCCTCATCCAAATAGACTGTAAGCTCTTGTGTCACCCCTTCATCCTCATAGACTGTAAGCTCTTGTGTCACCACCTCATCCTCATAGACTGTAAGCTCCTGTGTCCCTCCTGATCCTCATAGACTGTAAGCTCTTGTGTTCCCCCCTCATCCTCATAGACTGTAAGCTCTTGTGTCCCCCTCATCCTCATAGACTGTAAGCTCTTGTGTTCTCCCCTCATCCTCATAGACTGAAAGCTCTTGTGTCATCCCCTCATCCTCATAGACTGTAAGCTCTTGTGCCCCCCTCATCCTCATAGACTGTAAGCTCTTGTGTCACCCCCTCATCCTCATAGACTGTAAGCTCTTGTGTCACCACCTCATCCTCATAGACTGTAAGCTCCTGTGTCCCTCCTGATCCTCATAGACTGTAAGCTCTTGTGTTCCCCCCTCATCCTCATAGACTGTAAGCTCTTGTGTCCCCCTCATCCTCATAGACTGTAAGCTCTTGTGTTCTCCCCTCATCCTCATAGACTGAAAGCTCTTGTGTCATCCCCTCATCCTCATAGACTGTAAGCTCTTGTGCCCCCCTCATCCTCATAGACTGTAAGCTCTTGTGTCACCCCCTCATCCTCATAGACTGTAAGCTCTTGTGTCCTCCCCTCATCCTCATAGACTGTAAGCTCTTGTGTCCTCCCCTCATCCTCATAGACTGTAAGCTCTTGTGTCACCCCCTCATCCTCATAGACTGTAAGCTCTTGTGTCCCCCCTCATCCTCATAGACTGTAAGCTCTTGTGTCCTCCCCTCATCCTCATAGACTGTAAGCTCTTGTGTCACCCCTGATCCTCATAGACTGTAAGCTCCTGTGATCAGGGCCCTCCCTCCTATGACTGTTTGTACTCTGTAATGTAATATATTTGTCCCCTGTGATGTGTTACGCTATGGAATATGATGGCGATATATACAGATTATTATTATTATCCCCATTACTACAGGGTCTCCCCTCTACAGCATCGGGGACATCCTAATGTTATAAGATAACCCTGTACCGGATCCCACGCGTTTTGTCCGAATACTTTCTGTATTGTTAGAGATTTTCCTTGACATTTTAGTGATTCTCATCACCAGCAGCGAGTGCAGAAAGGATAACCGGGTCTGAAAACCCAGAGCATCTGACATCAGTGTGATACTCACCTGGCTACTGATCCAGGGCAGACCACCTTGCTTCTTCTTCCAGAGGCAGATTTCAGGCCCAGAGATCCCCAGACATTGGTGTTAATATATATTGTCCATTCAGCCCAACAGAGCAATCAGTGTAGCGTCCCTTCCATTCCTCCTCACTAAGTAACTGTATACAGATTATTTCCCATTCACCAGCATGTGGAAGATATCTGACCCTGGAGGAAGCCATAAACTGCCCCTGGATGAGGTCGCCCCCCTGGATGGGGTCTCCCCCCTGCCCCTTTAGATGGGGTCTCCCCCCTGCCCCCCTAGATGGAGTCGCCCCCTTGCCCCCCTAGATAGGGTCGCCCCCCTGCCCCCCTAGATAGGGTCGCCCCCCTGCCCCCCTAGATGAACCTGTTGAACCTGAGTTTAGACCAACCAACTCATCTAAAATGTAGAGGTGAGTTTTAAGGAGCGCAACAACCGAAGATATGAACTGAGAGAATGGTCTGATGTGTAGAGCAGTCTCCAGCTTCTCCTGTACCCATCACTGTGTGTCCTACAGATGAAATCATTGATGGAAATCCACCAGAGAGATGTCCCAATCTTCTGTATCCCCAGGACGGTGCAGAGGAGACGCCCAATGTCCCAGAGAGTCATCAGGTAGATGGAGCTGAGCCTGGGACCTCATCTATACAGGGGGTGGAGGGTCCTGTGCTCATAGATTGTGGGGGCTCTTGTGTCATCTGTTCCTCCTGTCTCCTGTAATGTACTGACAAATCAGGGAGAAGATGGGACTTATATTATATCGGAGGCTGAAGAAGAGAGGATGAGGGGCGATCACCCGTGTAAGAGGGAAGTGGTGGAGGACATTCCCGGAGGTGACACCACAGGTAGGTGATAATGGAGGGAGAAGAGAGGATGAGGGGCGATCACCCGTGTAAGAGGGAAGTGGTGGAGGACATTCCTGGAGGTGACACCACAGGTAGGTGATAATGGAGGGAAAGAGAGGATGAGGGGCGATCACCCGTGTAAGAAGGAAGTGGTGGAGGACATTCCTGGAGGTGACACCACAGGTAGGTGATAATGGAGGGAGAAGAGAGGATGAGGGGCGATCACCCGTGTAAGAGGGAAGTGGTGGAGGACAATCCTGGAGGTGACACCACAGGTAGGTGATAATGGAGGGAGAAGAGAGGATGAGGGGCGATCACCCGTGTAAGAGGGAAGTGGTGGAGGACATTCCCGGAGGTGACACCACAGGTAAGTGATAATGGGGGGAGAAGAGAGGATGAGGGGCGATCACCCGTGTAAGAGGGAAGTGGAGGAGGACATTCCCGGAGGTGACACCACAGGTAGGTGATAATGGAGGGAGAAGAGAGGATGAGGGGCGATCACCCGTGTAAGAGGGAAGTGGTGGAGGACATTCCCGGAGGTGACACCACAGGTAAGTGATAATGGAGGGAGAAGAGAGGATGAGGGGCGATCACCAGTGTAAGAGGGAAGTGGTGGAGGACATTCCTGGATGTGACACCACAGGTAGGTGATAATGGAGGGAGAAGAGAGGATGAGGGGCGATCACCCGTGTAAGAGGGAAGTGGTGGAGGACATTCCTGGAGGTGACACCACAGGTAGGTGATAATGGAGGGAGAAGAGAGGATGAGGGGCGATCACCTGTGTAACAGGGAAGTGGTGGAGGACATTCCTGGAGGTGACACCACAGGAAGGTAGTAATGGAGGGAGAAGAGAGGATGAGGGGCGATCACCCGTGTAAGAGGGAAGTGGTGGAGGACATTCCTGGAGGTGACACCACAGGTAGGTGATAATGGAGGGAGAAGAGAGGATGAGGGGTGATCACCCGTGTAACAGGGAGGTGGTGGAGGACATTCCTGGAGGTGACACCACAGGTAGGTGATAATGGAGGGAGAAGAGAGGATGAGGGGGGATCACCAGTGTAAGAGGGAAGTGGTGGAGGACATTCCTGGAGGTGACACCACAGGTAGGTGATAATGGAGGGAGAAGAGAGGATGAGGGGTGATCACCAGTGTAAGAGGGAAGTGGTGGAGGACATTCCTGTACTGGGGGGCAGGGGCTGGCTGGCTGTATACTGGGGGGCAGGGGCTGGCTAGCTATATACTGGGGGGCAGGGACTGGCTGGCTGTATACTGGAGGGCAGAAGCTGGATGGCTTTATACTGGGGTGTAAGGGCTGGCAGGCTATATACTGGAGACAGGGGCTGGCTTTATACTGGGGGCAGGGTCTGCAGGGTCTTTCTGGCTGTATACGGGGGGCAGGGGCTGGCTGTATACTGGGTGCAGGGGCTGGCTGTATACTGTGGAGCAGGGGCTGATAGGCTGTGTACTGGGGAGCAGGGGCTGGCTGTCTTCTGTGGGTCAGGCTGGCTGTCTGTATTCTGGGGGTCAGGGGCTGGATGGCTGTATACTGGGGGGCAGGGACTTGCAGGCTGTATACTGGAGGCAGGGGCTGGCTAGCTGTATACTGTGGAGCAGAGGCTGGCTGGCTGTATACTGGGGGGCTGGCTGTATACTGTGGAGCAGGGGCTAGTTGTATACTGGGGGCAGGGGCTGGCTGGCTGTATACTGGGGGGCAGGGGCTGGCTGTATACTGGGGGGCAGGGGCTGGCTGTATACTGGGGGGCAGGGGCTGCAGGGTCTGGCTGGCTGTATACTGGGGGGCAGGGGCTGGCTCTATACTGGGGGCAGGGACTGGCTGTATACTGGGGGGCGGGGGCTGGCTGGCTATATGCTGTGGAGCAGGGGCTGGCTGGCTATATACTGTGGAGCAGGGGCTGATAGGCTGTGTACTGGGGAGCAGGGGCTGATAGGCTGTGTACTGGGGAGAAGGGGCTGATAGGCTGTGTACTGGGGGGCAAGGGCTGGCTGGCTGTATACTGGGGGGCAGGAGCTGGCTGGCTGTATACTGGGGGGCAGAAGCTGGATGGTTGTATACTGGGGTGTAAGGGCTGGCAGGCTATATACTGGAGACAGGGGCTGGCTGTATACTGGGGGGCAGGGTCTTTCTTGCTGTATACTGGGGGGCAGGGGTTGGCTGTATACGGGGGCAGGGGCTGGCTGTATACTGGGTGCAGGGGTTGGCTGGCTATATACTGTGGAGCAGGGGCTGATAGGCTGTATACTGGGTAGCAGGGCCTGGCTGTCTTCTGTGGGTCAGGCTGGCTGTCTGTATTCTGGGGGGCAGGGGCTGGATGGCTGTATCCTGGGGGGCAGGGACTTGCAGGCTGTATACTGGGGGCAGGGGCTGGCTGTATACTGTGGAGCAGGGGCTGATAGGGTGTGTACTGGGGAGCTGAGGCTGCAGGGTTTGGCTGGCTGTATACTGGGGGGCAGGGGCTGGCTGGCTATATAATGTGGAGCAGGGTCTGATAGGCTGTGTACTGGGGAGCAGGGGCTAGCAGGCTATATACTGGGGGCAGGGGCTGGCTTGCTGTATACTGGGGGGCAGGGACTGGCTGGCTGTATACTGGGGGGCAGGGACTGGCTGGCTGTATACTGGGGGGCAGGGACTAGCAGGCTGTGTACTGGGGGCAGGGGCTGGCTGGCTGTATACTGGAGGGCAGGGGCTGGCTGGCTGTATACTGGGGGGCAGGGGCTGGCTTGTTATATACTGGGGGGCAGGGGCTGGCTGGCTGTATACTGGGGGGCAGAAGCTGGCTGGCTGTATACTGGGGGGCAGAAGCTGGATGGCTGTATACTGGGGTGAAAGGGCTGGCAGGCTATATACTGGAGACAGGGGCTGGCTGTATACTGGGGGGCAGGGTCTTTCTGGCTGTATACTGGGGGGCAGGGGCTGGCTGTATACTGGGAGCAGGGGCTGGCTGGCTATATACTGTGGAGCAGGGGCTGATAGGCTGTATACTGGGGAGCAGGGGCTGGCTGGCTGTCTTCTGTGGGTCAGGCTGTATACTGTGGAGCAGGGGCTGATAGGGTGTGTACTGGGGAGCAGGGGCTGCAGGGTCTGGATGGCTGTATACTGGGGGGCAGGGGCTGGCTGTATACTGGGGGGCAGTGGCTGGCTGTATACTGGGGGGCAGGGGCTGGCTGTATACTGGGGGGCAGGGGCTGGCTGTATACTGGGGGGCAGGGGCTGGCTGTATACTGGGGGGCAGGGGCTGGCTGTATACTGGGGTCAGGGGCTGGCTGGCTGTATAATGTGGAGCAGGGGCTGATAGGCTGTGTACTGGGGAGCAGGGGCTGGCTTGCTGTATACTGGGGGCAGGGGCTGGCTGTATACTGGGGGGCAGGGACTGGCTGGCTGTATACTGGGGGGCAGGGACTGGCTGGCTGTATACTGGGGGGCAGGGGCTGGCTGTATATTGTGGGGTAGGGGGCTGGCTGACTATACTGGGGGGCAGCGGCTGGCTTGCTGTATACTGGGGAGCAGGGGCTGGCTGGCTGGCTGTATAATGGGGAGCAGGGGCTGATAGGCTGTATAATGGGGAGCAGGGGCTGATAGGCTGTTTACTGGGGAGCAGGGGCTGATAGGCTGTGTACTGTGGGGCAGGGGCTGGCTGGCGGTATACTGTGGGGCAGGGGCTGGATGGCTGTATACTGGGGAGCAGGGGCTGGCTGTATACTGGGGGGCAGGGACTGGCTGGCTGTATACTGGAGGCAGGGGCTGGCTGGCTGTATACTGTGGAGCAGAGGCTGGCTGGCTGTATACTGGGGGTAGGGGCTGGCTGGCTGTATACTGGGGGACAGGGGCTGGCTGGCTGTATACTTGGGGGCAGAGACTGGCTGGCTGTATACTGGGGGGCAGGGGCTGGCTGTATACTGGGGGGCAGGGGCTGGGTGGCTGTATACTGGGGGGCAGCGGCTTGCTGGCTGTATACTGGGGGGCAGCGGCTGGCTGTATACTGGGGGGCAGCGGCTGGCTGTATACTGGGGGGCAGGGGCTGGCTGTATACTAGGGGGCAGGTGCTTGCTGGCTGTATACTGGGGGCAGCGGCTTGCTGGCTATATACTGGGGAGCAGGAGCTGGCTGTATTCTGTAGGCAGGGGCTTGCTGGCTGTATACTGGGGAGCAGGGGCTGGCTTTATACTGGAGGCAGGGGCTGGCTGGCTTTATATTGGGGGTAGGGACTGGCTGGCTTTATACTGGGGGGCAGGGACTAGCTGGCTGTATACTGGGGGGCAGGGGCTGGCTGGCTGTATACTGGGGGGCAGGGGCTGGCTGGCTGTATACTGGGGGACAGCGGCTGGCTGGTTGTATACTGGGGGGCAGGGGCTGGCTGGCTGTATACTGGGGGGCAGGGGCTTGCTGACTGTATACTGTGGAGCAGAGGCTGGCTGTATACTGGGGGGCAGGGGCTGGCTGGCTGTATACTGGGGGGCAGGGGCTGGCTGGCTGTATACTGGGGGGCAGGGGCTGGCTGGCTGTATACTGGGGGGCAGGGGCTGGCTGGCTGTATACTGGGGAGCAGAGGCTGGCTGTATACTGGAGGCAGGGGCTGGCTGGCTTTATATTGGGGGTAGGGACTGGCTGGCTTTATACTGGGGGGCAGGGACTAGCTGGCTGTATACTGGGGGGCAGGGGCTGGCTGGCTGTATACTGGGGGGCAGGGGCTGGCTGGCTGTGTACTGGGGGACAGGGGCTGGTTGGCTGTGTACTGGGGGGCAGGGGCTGGCTGGCTGGCTGTATACTGGGGGGCAGGGGCTGGCTGTATACTGTGGAGCAGGGGCTGGCTGGCTGTATACTGGGGAGCAGAGGCTGGCTGTATACTTGAGGCAGGGGCTGTCTGGCTGTATACTGTGGAGCAGGGGCTAGTTGTATACTGGGGCAGGGGCTGGCTGGCTGTATACTGGGGAGCAGAGGCTGACTGTATACTGGAGGCAGGGGCTGGCTGGCTGTATACTGGGGGACAGGGGCTGGCTGGCTGTATACTGGGGGACAGGGGCTGGCTGGCTGTATACTGGGGGGCAGGGGCTGGCTGGCTGTATACTGGGGGCCAGGGCTTGGTTTTTGTGTTAAAATGAGGTTCCTTGGCTTATACTTGTGTACATACGGTATATATTTAATTGCCTTAAAGGGAACCTTTCACCAGGGACCTAATTTTCACTGAAGACAAGTTACAGAAACCCATCACACCTGCTGCACTTCTGCCTCTCTCCCTTCTTTAAAGGACACCTGTCATCAGCTCTCTGTCACCACTACCTGTTGTAGCAGCTCACAAGGATCCATCCAGCCTTTTATCTAGACAATTCGTACATTAACTGTATTCACCGCGGCGGTCGGGCTGAGCCCTCTCCATAGCCGGTAAGTCTTTGCTGCATATTGCACCAAAGACTTACCGGTAACACCCGCGATCGAGCGATCACTGATCGCTTGTGTTATCACAGCGATGGCCGCCGGCAAAACTGTCGGCAGCCTCAAAAAGATAGCACATTGAAAGCACATTGTAATGAATGAGGAGGAAATCCCCATATACTGCCCCATATACTGTAGTATGGCAGTATATGATAGGATCGATCAGACAATCTAGGGTTAAAGTACCCTAGGGAGTCTGAAAAATAGTAAAAATAAAAATAAAAAAAGTTAAAAAAAAAAAATTGTAATAAAAAAACCTATAAATTCAAATCACCCCCCTTTCCCTAGAACTGATATAAATAAACAGTAAAAATCATAAACACATCAGGTATCGACGCGTCCGAAAATGCCCGTTCTATCAAAATATATTAACGGCACTTATGGCACTTTTTTGCCATTTTGAAAAATATAAAAAATCTATAAAAAGTGATCAAAAGGTCGTACAATACTAAAAATGATATCATTGAAAATATTATCAAATTTCGCAAAAAATGACACCACCCACAGCTCCGTACAACAAAGTATAAAAAAGTTATTAGCGCCAGAAGATAATAAAAATAAAAAAAATTTTGTACAGAAGGTTTTAATTTTTGTAAATGTATGAAAAGATTATAAAACCTATACAAATTTGGTATCCCCGTAATCGTACCGACCCAAAGAATAATGTAGACCTGTCATTTGGGGCGCTCAGTGAAAGACGTAATATACAAGCCCACAAGAAAATGGCGCAAATGCGTTTTTTCACCATTTTTACTGCATTTGGAATTTTTTTCCCGCTTCCGAATACATGGCATGGAATATTAAATACCATCACTATGAAGTGCAATTTGTTACACAGAAAACAAGCCCTCGCAAAGCTCTTTACATGTAACAATAAAAAAGTTATAGATTTTTGAAGGTGGGAAGTGATAAATGGACATGAAAAAACAGGAAAGGGCCCTTAACCGGTTAATCATTATAAAATCATCTTTTCTTTATTATGTAAATGAGGCTGGTCACATGATCAGAGACAGTGATGTCACCCCTGTTACCCCTCCCCTCTCCTCCTGCTCATGTCTGTGTGTAATGTATAGTAAAGCATTGCTAGTGTCTGTGCTTTACCTGCTGACATGCTCTCTCCTCCTATACACATGTGTGATACACAGACATCAGCTACACATGAACCTGACATGTCCTCTCCTCCTATACACATGTGATAGACACAGACATCAGGTACACAAGTGCCTGACATGTTCTCTCCTCCTATACACATGTGAGACGCAGACATCAGCTACACAAGTACCTGACATGTTCTCCTCCTATACACAAGTGAGAGACACAGACATCAGCTACACAAGTGCCTGACATGTTCTCTCCTCCTATACACATGTGATACACAGACATTAGCTACACAAGTTCCTGACATGTTCTCTCCTCCTATACACATGTGATACACAGACATCAGCTACACATGAACCTGACATGTTCTCTCCTCCTATACACATGTGATACAGACATCAGCTACACATGAACCTGACATGTCCTCTCCTCCTATACACATGTGAGAGACACAGACATCAGCTACACAAGTACCTGACATGATCTCTCCTGCTATACACATGTGAGAGACACAAACATCAGCTACACAAGTACCTGACATGTTCTCTCCTCCTATACACATGTAATAGACACAGACATCAGCTACACAAGTACCTGACATGTTCTCTCCTCCTATACACATGAGACACAGACATCAGCTACACAAGTACCTGACATTTTCTCTCCTCCTATACACATGTAATAGACACAGACATCAGCTACACAAGTACCTGACATGTTCTGCTCATATACACATGTTATAGACAGACATCAGCTATACAAGTAGCTGACATGTTCTCTCCTCCTATACACATGTGATAGACAGACATCAGCTATACAAGTAGCTGACATGTTCTCTCCTCCTATACACATGTGTGATACACAGACATCAGCTACACAAGTACCTGACATGTTCTCTCCTCCTATACACGTGTGATACACAGACATCAGCTACACAAGTACCTGACATGTTCTCTCCTCCTATACACATGTGTGATACACAGACATCAGCTACACATGAACCTGACATGTTTTGCTATAACATGGCTGCCTGGAGCTGTTGTACCTCTCCTATACACGCACAGGCTGCAGGGGGTGCCAGCACCAGGAAGCACATGGAGGAGCCATTATACATCACATCATTATACAGGCTGTCAGTCATGTTTATAGGAGCATCTCATACACACACAGGCTGCAGGGGGTGTCAGCACCAGGTGTGTCACATCATTATACAGGCTGTCAGTCATGTGTATAGGAGTATCTCATACTCACACAGGTTGCAGGGGGCGCCAGCACCAGGAAGCACATAGAGGAGCCATTACACCATTATACCTTACAGCATTATACAGGCTGCCAGTCATGTGTACAGGAGCATCTCATACACACACAGGTTGCAGGGGGCGCCAGCACTGGGAGTGTCACATCATTATACAGGCTGTCAGTCATGTGCATAGGAGTATCTCATACACACACAGGCTGCAGGGGGCGCCAGCACCAGGAAGGATATCATTATACAGCCTCACATCATTATACAGGCTGTCAGTCATATGTATAGGAGTATCTCATACACACAGGCTGCAGTGGGCGCCACCACCAGGAAGCACACGGAGGAGCCATTACACCATTATACCTCACATCTTTATACAGGCTGTCAGTCATGTGTATAGGAGTATCGCATACACACAGGCTGCAGGGGGCACCAGCACCAGGAAGCACATGGAGGAGCCATTACACCATTATACCTCACATCATTATACAGGCTGTCAGTCATGTGTATAGGAGTATATCAGACACACAGGCCTCAGGGGGCGCCAGCATCAGGAGTGTCACATCATTATACAGGCTGTCAGTCATGTGTATAGGAGTATCTCATACACTCAGGCTGTAGGGGGCACCAGCACCAGGAGGCACATGGAGGAACCATTACACCTTTATATATTACACCATTATACAGGCTGTCAGTCATGTGTATAGGAGTATCTCATACACACAGGCTGCAGGGGGTGGCAGCACCAGGAAGCACACGGAGGAGCCATTACACCATTATACCTCACATCTTTATACAGGCTGTCAGTCATGTGTATAGGAGTATCTCATACACACAGGCTGCAGGGGGCACCAGCACCAGGAAGCACATGGAGGAGCCATTACACCATTATACCTCACATCATTATACAGGCTGTCAGTCATGTGTATAGGAGTATCTCATACACACAGGCTGCAGGGGGCACCCGCACCAGGAAGCACATGGAGGAGCCATTACACCATTATACCTCACATCATTATACAGGCTGTCAGTCATGGGTATAGGAGTATCTCATACACACACAGGCTGCAGGGGGCGCCAGCACCAGGAGGCACATGGAGGAGCCATTACACCATTATACCTCACATCATTATACAGGCTGTCAGTCATGGGTATAGGAGTATCTCATACACATACCTCCCAACCGTCCCGGTTTCAGCGTGACATTCACGGTTTTACACCAATGTCCCGCTGCCCCGGGCGGTTGAGAGATATTCACGCTTTTCCTGCCATTGTCCCGGACCGAGAGACGAAGTCCCGTCTCCTGGTCCCGGGACACACTGCTGTAGATGCAGAGACACGGGCTCTGGAGCAGCGCGGCTGCAAGGAAGTGAGCTGACAGCTCCCAGCACTCCCCCCTCCTCCTCCCCCGGGCCGGACCCTCCCCCCTTTGAGAGCTGAGCCTCCTGTCCGGAGTCAGTGCAGGTATCATCCCAGGGAAACAGCAGGACCCGGCCATAGGAGACTCACCTGCAGCTCCTGCTTGTTCCCCCTCCTCCTCTTTCCCCTGTGTGAGCTTTTCCTGTGTCTCCAGGCATCACGGGGCACAGCAGGAGAGGTGACCCGGCCATAGGAGACTCCTCTGCAGCTCCTGATAGCTGTGGAGGGGGAGGGAGGCAGCACAGACAGAGACCACATCGCTGCCACCTCTACAATGACCATCTCCACTGCAGGAGAGGACAACTACTCCCATCAGTGAGTAAGGTGACTGTATGATAGAAGACATTTATCAGGGCTTGTGTGTCAGTTTTGTGACGTACAAGCCCTGAAATAATCGCAACGCCTTGCAAATCGTCAGACATTGCGATTATTTTGCTCCTCACACCTTCTCCGTGCCAAGAGGGCATGAGGGAGATGTAGACAGCGGCGCCTGCGCCCTCGCTATAACCTGTGAACTTTCATGACTGAAAGTTTGCAGGTTACAAAGCATTTCCACACGTGTCTGATTGTAACCGATCTATTACAATGTGCGATTTACACATTGTAATAGATGATGTGGAAAATCCCCATATACTGCCAGACTGTAGTATACTGTAGTATGGCAGTATATGGTAGGATTAATCAGACAACCTAGGGTTAAAGTACCCTTGATGATCTGAAAAATTGTAAAAGAAATAAAATAAACAAAGCCCATAAATATTCAAATCACCTCTTTCCCTAGAACTGATATAAATACAAATAAACAGTAAAAATCATGAACACATTAGGTATCGCCGTGTCCGAAAATGTCCGATCTATCAAAATATAATAACAGTTATTCCCAGAGTTTAACTCCGTAACAGAAAATAGCGTCCAAGTCAAAAAATGCCACTTTTTTGCCATTTTGCAAAATATTAAAGATGTAATAAAAAGTGATCAAAAGGTCTTACAGTCCTAAAAATGGTAGCATTGAAAATGGCATCTCATCTCGCAAAAAATGACCCCAACCACAACCACGTGCACTGAAGTATGAAAAAGTTCTTAGCGCCAGAAGATTCATTTTTGTAAATGTATGAAAACATTATAAAACCTACAAATTTGGTATCCCATCACACAGCTCTGTACATGGAGAAATATAAAAAGCTCAGGATTGAAAAATGCAAAAATTAAACGGGCCATTAATGATGCAGGATTAAACTAATGTCTCTAACTCCGCACCAGAATGAGGCTGCATTCACATGAACGTATGGGGGACATATATACGGCCAATATACGCCCCCCATACACTTCTATGGGCTCACGGCCCTGTACGGGAGCGTTACGGTACAGCACACGTGCGGCACCATACTGTTCCGTAGCCCATAGAAAGTTGGGACATGTCCTATCTTTCTATGTGATACGGCGCCGTGCGCTGTAAATCCCTATGGAGAGCGGCGGGGGTGAGCTGTGCTCATCCCCTGCTCCTCTCCCCTGCACCGGTGTATGCCCGCCGTACTACGTTACAGCGGGCATACATCGTGTGAATGTAGCTTATTGCTCACCATTCAGATGGTGCCAAGAAGCAGATGGGCACGTGTGGGCATTCTTGAGGGCACTATTGCATATTGCATGTATACACATCGAGGTGCGGTCACACGCACCACTAGGGTAGTGTTTACACACGTAACACTAGCGCATGAGCGAATGCCTCGGCCCCATCTCATTTGCATTTCCATGTGATTGCTTAGCGATCACATGCTTTCATTGGAAACGCAAATGCGATTGAGCCAAGACGCGCCCAATACACTAGCGTTGCATTTGTAAATGTAGCGCTAGTGGTACATGTAACCGCACTCTGAGGCTTTCAAAAATTATGTGATCACCTTTGTAAAATTCAGCTTTGAAAGAAAACAATCACTGAACAGCGAGAAGGGGGTGTGGCTAGGGGGTGTGGCCAAGGGCGTGGTTAATGTCCCTCTTTCTATTTGTGAAAAGTTGGGAGGTATGCATACACACACAGGCTGCAGGGGGCGCCAGCACCAGGAGGCACATGGAGGAGCCATTACACTATTATACCTCACATCTTTATACAGGCTGTCAGTCATGGGTATAGGAGTATCTCATACACACACAGGCTGCAGGGGGCGCCAGCACCAGGAGGCACATGGAGGAGCCATTACACCATTATACCTCACATCATTATACAGGCTGCCAGTCATGTGTATAGGAGTATCTCATACACACACAGGCTGCAGGGGGCGCCAGCACCAGGAGGCACATGGAGGAGCCATTACACCATTATACCTCACATCATTATACAGGCTGCCAGTCATGTGTATAGGAGTATCTCATACACACACAGGCTGCAGGGGGCGCCAGCACCAGGAGGCACATGGAGGAGCCATTACACCATTATACCTCACATCATTATACAGGCTGTCAGTCATGGGTATAGGAGTATCTCATACACACACAGGCTGCAGGGGGCGCCAGCACCAGGAGGCACATGGAGGAGCCATTACACCATTATACCTCACATCATTATACAGGCTGCCAGTCATGTGTATAGGAGTATCTCATACACACACAGGCTGCAGGGGGCGCCAGCACCAGGAGGCACATGGAGGAGCCATTACACCATTATACCTCACATCATTATACAGGCTTTCTCCAATCCTTCCTCCTCCTGACACGTATCTAGTGGGAGACTTGTATCTGATTTTGGTTTTTATTCATGTCATCTCTTTTTATCCCTAACAGGAAACATCTGTGTGAATTCTCAGGAAAATGTAGTGTTATTAATAAAAGAAGATGAAGATGTGATGGAGGACTATACAGGAGAAGACCTCAGTAATAGGACAGGTCCATCATATCATCCTCCTCATCCTGACCCGTCACAGAATAAACATCACACAGACAAAAATCATTTATGTTCAAACTGTGAGGAATATGTTACAGATGAGAGAACTCACACAGGGGAGAAGCCACATCCGTGCTCAGTATGTGGGAAATGTTTTGCAGAAAAATCTAATCTTGTTTTTTTTCCAGGAGAGAAGCCATATTCATGTTCTGAATGTGGGAAAAGCTTTAGTCAGAAATCCTATCTTACAGAACATGTAAGAATTCACACAGGAGAGAAGCCTTATACATGTTCAGAATGTGGGAAATGTTTCAACAAAAAATCTAATCTTGTCATACATGAGAGAATTCACACGGGGGAAAAACCCTATTCCTGCTTAGAATGTAGCAAATGTTTTATACATAAATCTCATCTTGTTATCCATGAGAGAATTCACACAGGAGAGAAGCCCTATTCATGTTCACTTTGTATGAAGTGTTTTATCAGTACATCAGATCTTGCCCGGCATCGGAGAAGTCACACAGGAGAGAAGCCCTATTCATGCTCACAATGTAGAAAGAGTTTTACAAACAAGTCCAGTCTTGTCACACATGAGAGAAGTCACACAGGGGAGAAGCCATATTCAGGTGCAGAAGGTGTGAAAGGATTTATTACAAAAGCCAAACTAAAGGAACATCAGAGAAGCCACACAGGAGAGACGTGACGTTTTATGTACAACGAAATGGGATGTGGAAACCAGAAGAAAATGCTAGAAGAATGAAAACATAAAAGTCTAGGATACAACTGGATATTCTGAAGCATGAGGAGAGCGGGGGATCCGTGGAGGAGGAAGACAAGTCGTGAGGCTGAATGGTCCCCGGCTTCTTACTGGAGTCGTTAATTCCCCGCACTGCAGGAGGCGCCAGAGGGACATTGGGGCAGGACTCCCCCGTCTGTGGTCACTTCAATATCTCATCTTCATCCAAACAGGATGGGATAAAAAAGAAGCTTGAATTATTATAATTTCCTTAACCCTATAAAGCTTCCTACTATGTTATTCCGCATTCCCATCAGAATTTGTAGGAGTGGAGTTCACCTAGAATGAAAAACTGTAGGAAAATGGTGGAGTTCATCTCCATGTCATGGTTTTTTTCATGCTTTTCCAGATTTTTTCATACATTTATTTTACTAGTGATAAATGCCTGAAGAAGCACTTGCTCGGAGCACCGGGGGCGGGAGAACGGGCGTTAAGTTGCTATTTGTAGATTTTCAACTTGAGGAAGTGGAAAGAAGAGTTTTGATTTAAAGGGGTCCTCTCATCCGGGCGGTCACATTCAGTTTCATTAATCTTCCTTATATAAACATTTCTTCAATTGGATGTTATTACAAAAAAATGTTCCTGAGTGAAGATAATTTCTCATAAATGTAGTCATGTTGTCCCTTAGAAACGACGTGGCTTCCTCGGATACGACCACCTCACATTCTGGCAGCGGTGGTCAGACAAGCGCCATTCAGTCCTGCCTGACCTCCTGGACTCAGCGATCATTACCACAGGACGGCTGCAGGACCTGCAGTAACTCCCGGACATTTCATACACAAAAACTTTTTGTTTCTTTGTGCAATCCCTCCAGCAGAGGTGGTCGTATCCAAGGACACAGTCTTGTTTCTAAGGGACCATATGACTACATTTATGAGAAATTATCTTCACACAGGAACATTTTTTAATAACATCTAATTGAAGAAATGTTTATATATGGCAGATTTATCAAACTGAATGTGAGTGCCCAGACGAGAGGAAAATACAGGCAGTCCCCTACTTAAGGACACCCGACTTACAGACAACCCATAGTTACAGACGGACCCCTCTGCCCCCTGTGACCTCTGGTGACCTCTCTGGATGTTGCTATAGTCCCAGGCTGCAATGATCAGCTGTAAGGTGTCTGTAATGAAGCTTTATTGATAATTCTTGGTCCAATTGCACCAAAAATTTTGAAACTCCAATTGTCACTGGGACAAAAGAAAAAAAATTGTCTAGAACTTCCATTATAAAATATACAGTTTCGACTTACATACAAATTCAACTTAAGAACAAACCTCCGGACCCTATCTTGTATGTAACCCAGGGACTGTCTGTACCCCTTTAAGTTAACACATTAAAAAAATTGGAATTTTTTTTTGAGGCAGTGAACCCCAATACTTACATTTGTGGGATCACATCGACCACAGTTATTAAATTCTAGTATATTTTGGAAGAAATGACCAGACCTTCCGCAGCAGCGCATATGTAGTGACATACTGATAATGACCCCCCTATTAGAAATGTCACTGTACACATCCAGCTCGTCCTGTGTGTGGCATAAACAACTCGTAGCGTGGGACCTATGGATATATGTTGTATTGTATAGTACAAGTGCGGAAGAGGAGGCAGGTGAGACCCCGCTGTATAAGAGGAGGCAGGTGAGACCCCTAATATGCAAATTTTCTAAAGAGACTATTAACACATGAAGTAGCCGAAGTTTAGGCTACTTAGCGCAGCTACTCCATGCCCCAATAGCCTCTTGCGTTCCGCCTACCAAAGTATATAAGCAGAACCCTGCTCTGCAGATGAGTGCGTGCGGCTCATTGTATTCCGCGCTGAGCCTGCATGTCTAGTGGTGTGACAAGATGACTGCTAGAGAGCTGAGCGTGCATGTCTAGTGGTGTGACAAGGTGACTGCTAGAGAGCTGAGCGTGCATGTCTAGTGGTGTGACAAGGTGACTGCTAGAGAGCTGAGCGTGCATGTCTAGTGGTGTGACAAGGTGACTGCTAGAGAGCTGAGCGTGCATGTCTAGTGGTGTGACAAGGTGACTGCTAGAGAGCTGAGCGTGCATGTCTAGTGGTGTGACAAGGTGACTGCTAGAAAGCTGAGCGTGCATGTCTAGTGGTGTGACAAGGTGACTGCTAGAAAGCTGAGCGTGCATGTCTAGTGGTGTGACAAGGTGACTGCTAGAAAGCTGAGCGTGCATGTCTAGTGGTGTGACAAGGTGACTGCTAGAGAGCTGAGCGTGCATGTCTAGTGGTGTGACAAGGTGACTGCTAGAGAGCTGAGCGTGCATGCCTAGTGGTGTGACAAGGTGACTGCTAGAGAGCTGAGCGTGCATGTCTAGTGGTGTGACAAGGTGACTGCTAGAGAGCTGAGCGTGCATGTCTAGTGGTGTGACAAGGTGACTGCTAGAGAGCTGAGCGTGCATGTCTAGTGGTGTGACAAGGTGACTGCTAGAGAGCTGAGCGTGCATGTCTAGTGGTGTGACAAGGTGACTGCTAGAGAGCTGAGCGTGCATGTCTAGTGGTGTGACAAGGTGACTGCTAGAGAACTGAGCGTGCATGTCTAGTGGTGTGACAAGGTGACTGCTAGAGAGCTGAGCGTGCATGTGCAACCTCCCCCACCGGGGCCTAGCCTTTTCTTGGGGCCTGGAGACAGCTGGGGACCGCAGTACCTGAGTGGCTGGCGGTTGCGGCCTAGGCACGCTAGTGTCACGGTCCTTGGCATGGGGAACCGGAGGGCTGTCCTACAGCCTGGCAGGTCTCCAGCAGGGTGGTGTTGGCAAGAAATGATGAGGGAGAGGCTGCTATAGCGGTTCTCCCTGGGGCAACCCTTTGGGGTCTGGAGTATGAGTCCCTGTGTAGTGGACAGGGTGCCCGTGATGGTAACAGCCGTAGTAGCAGGGACCAGACGGAGGCAGACGTTGAACAAAAATAACTTACAGTTCTTTATTGGAACCGGCAGGAACAGTAGCAACGTGCCTTGACAGAATGGTTGAATGCTGGAGATGCAGTTGGAGGGAGCCACAGGAGTAGTTCATCAGCCTGGATGCAAGGGCAGGCTGGGAGGTAGCTGTAGTTTCCTGACCAGGGGTTTTGTTACTCCCACTGGTCAGGTGGTGGCTACTCCTCCAATTGCATCTCAGCTCACAGACATAAAGTATAACACATGTGATTGGTTGCTGGAATTACATCACAGAAAACAATTAACTCCTGCCTTACCAGGCAGGCTCTACCGCTGCAGTGCTCATCTGTGTTATGTAGTGACCTGCTGTGGGGTTGATCAGACCCTTCACAGGCTGCAAGCTACATGGTGGGACGTATTCGCAACAACCTATCTGCCTTGCATCGGCGAGGGTGTTGCATACCCCCGGGGCAATTGAAAGAGCCGCCCTCGGCTCGACTACGGACTGGTTGGGGCGCAGAGGACCAACCGCTGGCCATCAGTGGGGAACCTCTGGCCGGTAGAGGTAGATATAAAGAGGGCACTTCGGTGAAGTGCAGGCTAAGCGATCTGTAGGGACAAACCGCCCATGGTCCTGGAGACAGGCACCTGGGTTGGTGTCGGACTAAGACAAGTACATGTGTATGCGAAGTATGACAGTTGGTCGCTGACGCCATTAAACCAAACTGTACAGTAGGAAAGGTGTGGTGTCATGTACTGTAATCCACTCCTTGCACCAGGGCCTGTATATTTGTTATATAATCACTTCTTCCCTGGCGACAAATATATAGTATATATGCATTACATTGGCATATGTGACACAATGAGACATTATACAATGTACAAGTACCTGCCGACTGACATTCTTACCCCTGTATGAGTGGCATCCAGGTGCTATTGCTTTAACTCCCCCGGTCCCCTAAGGACCCGCAGTTTACGGACTACCCCCACTTACAAAACTTCTGTTTGAGGCATAAGATAGCGGTCAGGGTTTACATAGAAACGGTCCGACACAGCCACACTACAATCTGAAAAGCCTACAAAAAGGTTAGTGCAAACTTCTGACATAAATTGACAGTGTGCAAACATATTTTGTAAATTCTCATTGGCTTAGGAGCCCAATGGGTACACATCTTACAACATTAACGTTACAAACTCAGGGTAGCAGAATAGAATGTCTCTTTCCTATGGAGAAAGGCATAATAGTGCATACAGAATGTCCATACCTAAAAAGGAAGGCATTAAGTGCAATATAAGTCAATAGCAATAAAGTAGCAACTTTTCCTTGTAGTATCTGGCAAAAGTCTCACAGAAGGTCTTTAATAGCAAAGTCCATCTTCTGGGTACAGCCCTTGATGTGGGGAAAAGTGCAATAAAAGAAGAAAGGGTCTCCTCTATGTGTAGAGGGACAGAGTCCTTTGTAGGCATCTCTGCTGTGGCAGAGGAAGGGGTGCTATCATAGCGCATGACAGTGGACAGTTCAAGGTATGTCTCTTGACTGAGATAAGTAAATAGGGGAAGAGTCTCAGGACAGTTTCTGGCTCTTGTGGGATAGGGGCGCTCAGCCCAAATGGGAGTAGTAGAAAATAATAGGGGCGCTGTCGCCCGGTGTGTCGGCTGTTCCAGCCAGGGGCTCAACAGAGCCAGGGACAAAGGAGGGGTCCAGAAATAAATAAATGGGAACCTGCAGCAGCGCCGCGGCTCCTTCCAGCTCCAATTCTTCTGGGGCCGGGTCGTCACCCCACTGGTAGCCGGCAGGTGGAGATGATGGTCTATTTGGAGCCTGCGGATAAGGCCCACCAACCGGGATATCTTCCACCATGGAGGAACCGAGGGATCCGGCAGCGCTTCCTGCAGGGGAGACGGTGGCTCCCTGAATCATGCCCGGCCCGTGGATGGCAATGGGGCCTGTACTCACGATGACCGTGGATGGGGCATTCACATGGGTCACCGCCCGGGGACTCACCGCCGAGGAAGAAAACGAGTTCGGAGACTCCGGCCATTCGTCGTCCTCATACAGCTCATCACAAGATGGGTAGCGGTCCTCATCAGGGTCTGGGATCCGGATCACGCCAGCCGCCCATGATCCTCGGGGTCCGTCCTGGAGGGAAAATTCTATATACTCCCCTGGCTTCAAGTTATGGAGCTTCTCCGGCAAATCGGGCCTTTTGACGGACCGGCGGGGAATAAATACCTCCCGTCCGGTGTAGTCCTGGGTGGCGAAGCCATAACCCCGCTGACGGTCAAAGTAGCGGACCATGCCGGTGGTGCAATTCTTCCTTACCCAGGCACCTTCCTTCGATCGGCCGGCCATGTAGCGCTGGGCCTCCTTCTCTCGGCGTCGCTGTTCCGAGACAGCGTCTCGGAGATGCCGGCGGAGGGCCTCACCGAGGCTGCGGAGGTGCCGGTGTTGCAGCTGGTCTCTCCAGGGCAGGCTCTGGTCTCGCAGATGGTCGGACAAGTGCCGGAACTGGAGCGGGAGCAGTAGGAGGGCAGGAACCACAGCAGCAGGTATGGCAGGCTGGTCGGCAGCAGCAGTAGGCCTCGGTGCAGGTTGTACAGCAGCAGTAGGCCCGGGCGCTGGCTCAACAGAAGTCAGGGCCTCCCCACGTGGCGCCTCCACGTGGGCCCGCGGTACCAGCATGGTAGCCGGGAGAGGCAATAGGAACCACCCGGGTGGTGCTTTGCGCTCCGTCACCAACTGGAGGTACGTCCTCATGACAGAGGCTCCGGTCAGTCCACGATGCAGCCAGTGCCCAGCGAAGGGCCTCCAGACCGGCTGAGCAGAGACCACAATCACAGTCTCAAGAGCTTCCAGGAACTCCGGTTGTTCCACGGAGGGGAATGGCCGAGGACCGCACATGGTGTTGACCTCACTGCGCAAAGTCCACACTAGTTCTGGCACTGCGTTGAGGTGGGGCAGGAAGTCCGCTTGGTGCAAGAGGTAGGAGTCCAAGTCTTTCCCGCCAAGAGCTGTGGCGGGCTCTATTTTTCCCTGCGCCACAGGAGGCGGGGTTCGCGCCATGCGCACGTGGGTGAAGCTTGGTGAGTCATCTGGATTTCCCGCCAGTGCAGATTTTGGCGGGCTGGAAATACTTGCTGCGCCACAGCCTCTGAGGTAAAATGCTTCAGACGCGGCAGCGCTGGATGTAGCAGAGCTGACAAAGTTCTTTGCAGAGTTTAACCTCTTGAGTGCTGGAGCAGAGCTTGACAGCATGTGCACAAAATCACTTGGGCCTAAACCCGAATGGCAGCAGGGTTAGGCAGCACAGTCTTTGTAATAAAGGACAGTCTATGACGCCACTTGCAACATCCCCCACCGGGGCCTAGCCTTTCTTGGGGCCTGGAGACAGCCGGGGCCCGCAGTACCAGAGTGACTGGCGGTTGCGGCCTAGGCACGCTAGTGTCAGGGTGCTTGGTATGGGGAACCGGAGGGCTGTCCTACAGCCTGGCAGGTCTCCAGCAGGGTGGTGTTGGCAAGAAATGATGAGGGAGAGGCTGCTATAGCGGTTCTCCCTGGGGCAACCCTTTGGGGTCTGGAGTATGAGTTCCTGTGTAGTGGATAGGGTGCCCGTGATGGTGACAGCCGTAGTAGCAGGGACCAGACGGAGGCAGACGTTGAACAAAAATAACTTACAGTTCTTTATTGGAACCAGCAGGAACAGTAGCAACGTGGTAGAATGCTGGAGATGCAGTTGGAGGGAGCCACAGGAGTAGTTCATCAGCCTGGATGCAAGGGCAGGCTGGGAGGTAGCTGTGTCCTAGTAGGATGCTTCAGCTTGTCCTGGGTTGCTTCAGATATCACCCTTGAAGGTAGGATGATATCCCTTTCTCTCACTGACTAAATCACTACACTCTTCAGGCAGGGAGCTGAGCTCTCCTGCTCTGGTCTGGTGTGCTGGCTGCACAGACTCCTCTGAGTCTCTAATCTGATCTGTTCAGACTCCTTGGTCTGACTGACTGCCCTCTAGAACTTTCCTGACCAGGGGTTTTGTTACTCCCACTGGTCAGGTGGTGGCTACTGCTCCAATTGCATCTCAGCTCACAGACATAAAGTATAACACATGTGATTGGTTGCTGGAATTACATCCCAGAAAACAATTAACTCCTGCCTTACCAGGCAGGCTCTACCGCTGCGGTGCTCATCTGTGTTATGTAGTGACCTGCTGTGGGGTTGATCAGACCCTTCACAGGCTGCAAGCTACATGGTGGGACGTATTCGCAACAACCTCTCTGCCTTGCATCCGCGAGGGTGTTGCACATGTCTTGTAGTGTAACAAGGTGACTGCTAGAGAGCTGAGTGTGCATGTCTAGTGGTGTGACCAGGTGTCTGCTAGAGAGCTGAGCGTGCATGTCTAGTGGTGTGACAAGCTGACTGCTAGAGAGCTGAGCGTGCATGTCTTGTGGTGTGACAAGGTGACTGCTAGAGAGCTGAGCGTGCATGTCTAGTGGTGTGACAAGATGAGCAGCGTCTTGCACTGGGAGCAGCATTACCCTATGGTACGCAAACGTGCCCATTAACCCCTAGGCGCACCAGGACGTTATACTACGTCCCCGGGGCTACATGTTAAGCGCACAGGGACACACTATAACGTCCTGCTTCTGGCACCGGCTCACAAACGGAGCCGGCACCAGAAGCAGCAGCTGTCAGCTGTCTATTACTCCGATCGCGGTTGTTAACCCCTTACACGCCGCGGTAAAGCATGATTGGGATCCAATCCAGTTCTGGGCAGCTCCGAGGACTGGCATGTGCCCCGGAGCTGCCGGGTCTGACTGTAAACTGTCTGAGCATGCGCAAGCATGCCAGACATTGTACACTGCTCTACAATAAAACAGTATTGTAGAACAGTGTATTGGACTTGAACCAGCGATCAGAGCATCGCTGGTTCAAGTTTAAGTATGTATAAGTAAAATAAAGTAAAAAATTAATAGCCCGCAGGCGCTTAGCCGTGGGGCTAATGACTGCCTGCAGGTTCAGGCGTGAAAATTTAGCAAGGTTTTTAGCAGGTGCAGCATGGCCCCTTTAAGAAAAGTTTGTTTATCCCCCGGGTACATGGGCTACGTGACTGGGGGTGGGCTACAGGTGTGGGTGGTATCTAGGGGTGGGCAAAAGTGATAAAGCAGGCTGCAAGCCTGAGCTCACCCTCTTTCCTGCGAATCTTCTGGAGTGTGTACATCACCATGGCTTCTGACGATGTCGCATCAGGGAAGAGGGATCTGCGTGGCTGGCCTCACTGCTGGCTGAAGCTCAGGCTTATGGCCTCCCAGCGAATGCTGCTCCCCCGGCATCCAATGGGGTTCGTCGTTCAGGTAGGCAATCACGGCCGCCTCAGCGCTTGTCTCCATCAGCGCAGGCGGCCGTGCATAATATCCCTGCCACCCCTCCCCCGTCAGGCTCGGGAGCTGGTGCTGCTCTGGCCCAGCCTGCTATCATGGCTTCCCCGGACTGCATCCCGCCCACGCCGATGCAGGCCTCCTCCTCCTCGGTCCGGCACCTGCAGCCCCTAGCTAGTGCTACTGTCGGGAGCAGCAGGGCCCGGCGCTCTGCCTCCCGTTGAGTAGAATTGACAGGCGGAGTAGATGTACTCACCTCGGTCAGTGAGGTTTCCCCTCCCGTCCAGACATCCTTCAGTACTCTGGCGCCATCTAGTGGTGGGAGTGCGGTAATGACAACACCACTCACCCGGCTCCCACCTATGGCTGTTAATTCCCCCTCTATGCTTTCCCCAGGTCAAATTAATTCCGACGAGGACTTACTGGGTGCTGACCTTGCTCCGCTGGGCGCTGGCACCCTTGTGGTCCCGCCTCCGCTAGTCGCCCCAATGCTGTCCGGGGGTTTGGGTCCGGGTTACATAGTCCCCGTAGCCGCCAGGCGTGATTCCGTCATCTCCGGCTGTCGGTGAGTCCGCCTTCTTGCAGGCTTGGGGGGGGGGGGGGTGACTGATTCTGCTCTTGTAGCTTCGAATCGTTCCCTGCTGGGATAAGCGACGGCGGCTCCTGCTGCGCCGGCCCCATTAGGTAAAACCACGGCAGAGGTTTCCACTTCCACATTTACCCCTTCTGTTCCTGTTTTCAGGGATTCTTATTTCTGTGGGGTTTTACCTCTTGGTTCTCACCTTTCTGAGGATACCAGGGACCGTTTTTTACAAAACGATTATGTCGATATTGGTCTCTGGTTTCCGTGGACATGGTGACGGTCGACAAGGAGCGCCGTTACGAGCGCGGTGTGGAACGGAAGCCAAAAGTCGCCAAGACCTTTCATAATTGGCTCCAAGCCTTTTCAGTGTTAGGCTGTGTGTTAACTCAAAAAAAAATGCCAGAAAAGGTGCCTCAACTGTTTGTTTATTTAGATACCATTTTCAATGCCTTTCGCACCCACGGGGGTGCTGCATGGTGGCCTCATGACAAGGATTTCAGGAGGCGTATTGCTAAAAATCCTGAGATCGGCTGGGACACAAAAGCAACTGATCCCTGGTTGCGCTTAATGACTGCTCAGAAGCCCTTTCCGACCGCCGCCTCCTCCTCCTCGTCCACGGTCTCATCAGACCCCCCGGGGGTTGGGAGCGGCTCGCAGGTCGGGAACGTGTTTTATGTTCAATGACGGACACTGTCGCTTCTACGGGTCCTGTAAGTTCCGGCATGAGTGCTCCAACTCCGGTGGTGCCCATTCTGCCATCCGCTGTTCCCGCCCTGCTACCGCCCTCCCCCGCCCCCAAGGTGGTGGTCACCAGCAGAACCCCAGTTCGCGTTCTAGAGATGCTCCCCTGGCTAAACAGTTATCCCAGGAAAGCGGAGGCCGCCCTGCTTAGGACGGGTTTCACTTTTGGTTTCTTAATCCCTTTCAAGCCTAGTAGTTTACCCGTTTTTTTCACATAATCTGAAGTCGGTCCGGGATTTTCCTGAGATTGCGAGAAGTAAGGTGTCCAAAGAGGTAGAGCTGGGTAGAATGGCGGGCCCCTTCCGGGTTTTGCCCCTTTTCTAACTTGCGGATTTCCCCTTTTGGGGTGGTCCCCAGGAAGGAGTCGGACAAATTCCGTTTGATTCTTCACCTGTCCTATCCCATCGGCACGTCTGTTAACGATGGCATACATAAGGATTTAGTGTCGGTTTCTTATGTTTCCTTCGACCGGGCCATTGAGTTAGTGCGTGCCGCGGGCCCAGACGCCCTCCTGGCAAAGTCGGATATTGAGTCCGCATTCAGATTGTTACCAGTTCATGAAGATTGTTTCCATCTTTTGGGTTGCCAGCTGGATGAGTATTTTTATTCCGACATGTGTTTGCCTATGGGCTGCTCCATTTCATGCTATTACTTTGAAGTGTTTAGAACATTTTTGGAGTTCCTTCAAAAATCCTCCAGACTGGTTACTCATTATTTGGACGATTTTTGTTTGTTGGCCTCGTGATTCTTCTCACTGCTCTTTCCTCCTGACTCCTTTCCAATATTTGGCGCAGCGCTTTGGGGTGCCTCTGTCAGCTGAAAAAACGGCTGGCCCATGTACAGTGTTATCTTTTCTAGGCATTGAAATCGATTCATTAGCTATGGTATTTCGGCTGCCTGAGGATAAATTGCTAAAATTGCGTTTAGCATTTGCGGCTTGTTTAGCAGCATCAAAAGCGACGCAGTCCTTGCTGGGTCTCTTGGTTTTTGCGTGCCGGATTATGCCCATGGGTCGGGTCTTCTCACGCAGCCTTTCCTTTGCCACCGCCTGGATCGGGTCCCCATCCCACAGAATCAGGATTACACGTAACATAAAAGATGACCTGCGGGTATGGGATCTGTTTTTGTCCTCTTATAATGGGAGGACTTGCTGGCGGGAACCTGCCATTGCTAGCCCTGATTTGCAGCTGTTCTCTGATGCGTCTGGAAGTTTGGGTTTTGGTGTGCTGTTTGGCTCTGCCTGGTGTGCCGAGCCCTGGCCCGAGTGCTGGCGAGAGAGGGGTTGGTGCGGAAATTTGGCGCTTTTAGAGTTATTCCCAACATTAGCAGCAGTGGAACTGTGGGGTTCGGCCATGTCCAACATATCCATAATCTTCTGGACTGTTGTGCAGGCTTGTTTTGAGGTGTTTGCAAAATAATATTTCTTTCAGAGCCCGTCACGTTCCGGGAGTGGATAAATCCGTTGCTGACGCATTGTCTCGTTTCAATTGGCAGGTCTTTCGGAGTCTATGTCCTTTGGCGGACGCGCAGGGAACCCCATGCCCAGGCACCCTATGGTCAACCCTGGAAGCCAGCTTCTCCCGCTGCTGAGATCATCAGAAGGGCTCAAGGGGTATCGGGTGTAGGGGCACAACGGTGGTTGGCAGGCGTTTCCTTCTTCTTCAAGCTTTATGGGTGGTCTGATGTAACGCAGTGTTTTTTCATTCGGCAGGTGTTGAAGGGTTGGAAAAAGGGCTCCGTGCGGCGGGAGGCACGTCGTCCTGTCTCGTTCTCAATTCTATTGCGCCTTTTGCCTTTCTTACATGCAGTGTGTAAGGATTCCTTTGAGGTTCTTTTGTTTTGGGTCGCTTTTGTTTTTGCTTTCTTTAGGGCATTGAGAGTGTCGGAGTTGGTTTCACCTAGCGCAGCGCGTCCTGGGGGTCTGCTTTTTGAGGATGTGTCAGTCTCGGCAGGAGGATTGAGGTTTTGGATTCGTCGTTCCAAGACGGATGTGTTTGGTAAGGGCTGTTGGGTAGCGCTGCATCAGGTAGGGGGTCCTGCTTGCCCGGTGGCTGCTGCAACGGAATTTATGGAGGTTAGGGTTGGGGGTACCCAGTTTTTTCTCACATGCTGATAGTTCGCCTCTGACTCGTTTCCAATCTACGTCCATATTTAAAAGGGTGCTTGAGGAAGTAGGCCTTCCATCGGGTGAGTTCGGTACTCACTCTTTTCGTATTGGCGCTGCGACTACTGCCAGTGAGTTAGGCCTGTCAGATGCTGACGTGCAGAGGATAGGGCGCTGGCGTTCTGATTGCTTTGCAGGTTATATTCGCCCCGATCTGGTTATTAATTAATTGTTTTTTCATTATAGATTCACGTCCAAACGTTTGGATCCTGGGGCATTCTCACGTCTATTGGGCCGAGCAAAGAGCCATGATACGACCTGGTGGCAGATCAATGGGTTTTTACAATGCGGATGTCCGCTGGCGGGGAATTCGAGGCCTGCGATGACTGCAGGCCCTACCGGAACTCGTGGACATCAGCCGCTACGCCGAAGCCCCTTCCATCTTGGTTTTACATTTGGGGGGAAACAATTTATGTTTTGTGCATTTAGGAGAACTGAAAGCCCTTATTCAGTCTGATTTAGAGCGTTTCTCCTCATTCTTCTCTCGATTCATTTTGGTATGGTCTGAAATTCTCCCTCATGCAGTATGGGAAGGCGCCAGGGATGTGGCCGCCATCGAGCATGGGAGGCGGCTTCTGAACACCAGAGTGTCGCGTTTTGTTAGCGAAAGAGGCGGTGTTGTGGTCAGGCATCGAGAGTTGGAGGGGGATAACAGGGGCCTGCTGCTACCTGATGGGGTCCATTTGGCCGATATAGGTTTGGATATTTTCCTATCGGATTTGTTGGGGGGTCGGAGTGACATGTAAGGGGTACATGTCATCCTCCCTGGCGGTTTTTATATCGGGTTTGTGACCTACATGCCCTCTGAAAGGCGGGTCACAGGTGCCCGGGTTTATTTGTTATATTTGACGGTGCTACTCTACGAGTAGGAGTTACTTGTTATAAGTTAAATAAAGCTGTGGCCGACTCTCTAGTCGTCATACCACAAAGTTTAAGGTTAAAACGTGTCTGTGGTCTTTTCCGGCTGAGTTAAAGGGGACATTTGGGTGGACCTATCTGGGTTTTGGGGAAAGGATATGCAGGCAGTCCACTAAACACTACACATTAGAATAAATAAAAAATAAATACATTAAAATATAAGCCCCTAAAATGTCACTTTCCCATAAAAACACTTAATAAAGTATAAGTAACACAAAAACCCCCCGCATATTTGGTATTGCCGCGTCCGTAATAATCTGTATAATAAAACAGAATCGTTACTGGACCTGCATGGTAAACGATGGAGAAAAAAAACGCAAAAACGTTCCGAAAAAAGATCATTTTTAATTAATACCCTATAAAAAATGCTCTAAAAAGTGACTTAAAAAATGTTATGCACTCTAAAATAAGCCCACTCAGAGCAATCCTTCTCGCAAAAAATAAGCCCCTAACCAGATTTGTGAGGCGAAAAATAAAAAAGTTCTGCATATGAAAAGATGGTGATGCTAAAATGAACAAGATTTTCTCCAAATTGGTTTTTATTCAGTACAATTGAATAAAATACACAAAACCCCCACATATTTGGTATCGCTGCGTCCGTAACAATCTGCATAATAAAACTGAATCGTTATCAGATCCGCAAAGTGAACCCCATTAAAAAAAAACCCAAAAAGCTTAAAAAAAAGATCATTTTCAATTAATACCTTATAAAAAAAATGCTCTAAAAAGTTATTTAAAAAATGTTTTGCACTCTAAAATAAGACCACTAAAAAGAAAAATCCTTCTCGCAAAAAATAAGCCCTTAAACAGATTTGTGAGGCGAAAAAAAATAAAAAAGTTCTGCATATGAAAGACGGTGATGTTAAAATTAACAACATTTTTGCCAAATTACTTTTTATTCAGTAAAAATGGGAAACCCTAAAAAATCTATATAAATGAGGTCTTTTCGTAATCGTGGCGACCCATAGAATAAAAATAATATACTATTTTTACAGTAGGGTTAACGACCAAAAAAAAACCCCATAAAAATCTTGATAAAAAATTGATGATTTTCATTTCCTTCACCAACAAAGAGTTACTAAAATCTCACCAATTAGCTATAGAAGCCCCAAAATTACCTACCAGAAAAGTGCATCTCATGTGGCAAAAGAAATAAGCCCCTATAGGTCCACAATAAAAAAAGAAAAAAAATTATAGCCTGTACAATGTGACATAGCAAATCTGATCTGGATGGCTCCTCCTTCCCTTCTATGCTCCTCCCCGTTATATGCTCCTCCTTCCCTTCTACGCCCGGCCGTGCGCCCGTACAGCAGTCACCACCACATATGGGGTTTCCGCACTCGGGAGAAATTGGGGATCAAACTTTGTGGAGCCTTTTTTCATTTAATCCATTGTAAATGTTTAATTTTCCACCCAAAATGAGTGTATTGTGAAAAAATATTACAATTTGTAGACTGCAGCTCCATTTTGTTTTAACCCCTATATAACACCTAAAGGGTTAACAAACTTCTTAAAAGTGGTTTTTCATACATTGAGGGGTGCAGTTTCCATAATGGGGTAATTTATGAGTCTCGCTATTATTTAGGCCTCTCACAGCAGCTCCATCTAAATACGGGTTTTGGTGATTTTACAAAATATGTGGAAAATGGCCCCAAATTCTGAGCCTCATAACATTCTAGTAAAATATGTGGAATCTTAAAAAACCATCAAACATAAAGCAGACATTTGGGAAATGTAAGTGATGAAGTTATTTGGGTGCTGTGACATCTGCATCCAATGTAGAGATTTTAGAACGTTGAAAATAAAGAATATTTCCAAATTTTTGCAAAATTTAGTTTTTTTCATAACTAAACGCAAAAGATTTCATCCAAATTTTTAAACTAATTTGAAGCACAATGTGTTACGAGAAAACAATCTCAAAATCCCCTGGATATCTCACAGCGTCCCAAAGCTATAACCACTTATAGTGACACAGGGCAGATTTGAAAAATGGGGCCGCGTCCTTAAGGCCAAAAGAGGCGGAGTCCCGTAGGGGTTAAGCTGATCCAACTTGTGGGAGGGGCTTCTAGCAGGAGAACGGGTGTATCATGGAGCCAGCAGCAATTCCATGCAGACACACGTTACCTGCTGCAGCTCAGTGTTACCTCCCCCTGGTCCTGGTCCTGCAGCACCTGAAGCCTCGGTCCGGGGTGTCACCAGGTGTAGAGATTTGCCGTGTATTTGTGTGTTCTTACGCACGTTACACTGTTTTCTAGCAGTCGTGTTGTGTCAGTATCATTATGTATCATTACCATATGAATGCTGCAGATAACCTAAAGGTGTGTTCACATGCAGCAGTTTCACTGCGTTTTTAAATGCAACAGAAATGCAGCGTGGAGGGTTTGGCCAAAATAAGCTCCAGACGTTTAACATTACCTACCTGCTGATCGGGTGGTGCTCATTACTAGATGGAAGTGCCAAGGCCCCTCTTAGGTTCTTGGGTTGAGGCTGCAGCATTATCATGATACCTGCACATGTGGTGTGTCCGAGCGAGTCCTGCTCACTGGTGTGTAAGAAGACCCTACTCATGGATGACACACGGGACAGTAAGAGGGCACAAGGTTTGGAGGCTGGTGCCATCAACATGACCTCAGCAGTGAAGAGAGGGAAATACTTCATTGTTCTAAGCCAACGATCCTGGACAACACCTTTAACTCATCATCTGTAATGATTGGGCAGTGTGATGTCTCTGATGACCCCAATACTCAGGAGAATGTGTTAGATGTTGTGGTGGGTCATGAATCTCTCTGATAAGTTGAGGTCTGTGGGGGATTGGAGGGTCATAAATTTATATTCTCAAAATCATTGTGTGCCCGGAAATTGCCCTTTAATGCCAGGGCGTTCTGACCAGGACTGCAGAAGTGTTTGGCCACAGGCAGATGTTTCTGCTCCTCTTTTATTTTGTGGTAAAGAGTCCTCAGCTGGTCCTTAAGTTTTTGTCCTATCTCTCCAACATAAAGACCCCCAACAGGACATTTGCAACACCACCCACCGGGGCCTTTTCTTGGGGCCTGGAGGTAGCCGGGGCCCAGAATACCGGAGTGGCTGGTGGTTGTGGCCTAGGCATGCTAGTGTCGCGGTGCTTGTTATGGGGACCGGAGGTCAGTCCTACAGCCTGGCAGGTCTCCAGCAGGTGGTGTGTGCAAGAAATGATATGGAGGGAGAGGCTGATGTACTGGTTCTCCCTGGGGCAACCCCTGAGTGTCTGTAGGATGAGTCCCTGGGTGATGGATGGGGAGCCCGTGGTGGTAACAGCCGTATCCAGGGACCAGACAGAGACAACGTTGTGAAAATCAACTCATAGTTCTTTATTGAACGGCAGGCAATGGCCAAAATGGGTAATAGCAGATTCTCAAGCTGGGGGAGTCATGGAGAGGCGGTCCACAAGAAGATTACACGCTGTCTGATAGTAGATGCAGGCTGGGCTGTTGCAGATGGAACTGAGTCCGGTGGTGGAGCTGCAGTTCTGGGCTTAAGTCTGAGGCACTAGAAGTTCCTGAAGTTGGGATGCTGTCTGTGGCAGACAGACCATGAGGTAAGACTGAACCATGTGCTTCTGGCCAACCAGGGGTTTATATGCTCCCCTGGTCAGGTGGTACAACCTATCCAATCACCTTCCAGCTTTTGTTACAGAAACATTAGACAATTAAATTTCACAATTAACAGTTGCCTTGCCAGGCTGTAGTTACAGCTGCAATTACACAATATCCCAATTCTAGTTAAAAACCAGGTATTTCCTGGCTGCAGAGAGCCTGTAGGGTGTTGTAGAACGTTGTGCCATGCTTAAATATGCATAGGGAGCGCGGTTTGGTCTGTGTTCTTAGTATGACACGCACATGACAGCCGCCGCTCTTAGAATCGTTTCACTTCCATGTGCACTTACAGAGGCCAATTTAACCAAATAAGCGAAGCGGGAACGCAGCCTGACAAGGTAACGTCTGTGCCAGCTCTAAAGGACCGAGCTGAGGTCCAAGATCCCACTATGACATCACAGAGTGCACTCTTCTTACAGTGACATCAGATGATTCCATAGATTACGACAGAACCTGTTCTGTTACACGCAGATACATGTAGAAACCCCCCCAAAGAGTGCAGAGGGTGTCGGCAGTAATTCTGCATTGACGTCACTGATCATTTTGCCCTTCTTTTCGTCCGTCAATGTCCTCTTTTGGTCAATAATCCATCAGTATTGCTAAAGCCAAAAACAAACGGGAGCTGATCCAGAATAGAGATGACCAGTAAATGGGATACTTGCATGTCCTCTGTGTTCTACAACCACTCCAGCTTTTTGCTATCGTTCCTGAGGCTTTTCATCCTTCTGACAGAGGGGAAAACAAAACATAGTGGCAACATCATAGAGCGGCGGAGGGTGAAAACAGCATTATGGAAATCAGAGGGTGTTCCAGGGTGGCACAATGACAAATTATGGAGGTGGCCAGAGTGGCACAATGACAGAGTGTGAAGGTGGGTGAAAATTCCATTCCCTGGTAAAGATGGTAGGAGGCAGGTGGAGCAACTGGCACCAGATGTGTGGCATCAGGCGGGTGGCAGCATCAGAATAGTGGCTGAGTCCGGTAGTTAGAACCCAGACTCATTTCTCAATGTTTGGGGGAGGCTTCATGACTGATCTAATCTGATGCATAAGGAATTGCTGTGTTGAAATCCTGGCCGATCCAAGCCAATCTTGACAAAGGTCAGTCTCACCACATTCAGGGTGGACAAGCGGGTTCTCATTAGGGTAACAATGGCCCTCACCGCACTGAACACCCCCTCTGATGCCACACTACTGGCCGGGCAGGACAGCTTCTCTACTGCAAACTCTGCAAGTTGCGGCCACGTATCAAGTTTGGCTGCCCAGTAGTCCAGGGGATCCTCTACCTGGGGTGGTAAACTGCTGTCCAAGTAGGCCACCACCTGCTGGTGCAGGATCTGCTCCATGTCCTGCGGCTACCCTCCTCACTAGGCAGGTGAAGGAAGCTGCTCATTAAGGAATCCAGATTTAAGCTGCTCCTGATGGAGCTGCTACTGCTCTTACCCATCTCCCCACAGCAGCAGTGGCAGTAGTACGTGAGCGATGACTGTCAGACCTGACAGAGGATGGACAATGGCGCACATAGGCAGCGGCCAACTCTGTGCACAGTATTTCTCTATAGTATGCCAGTTGTTCCTCCCTCTCAGCAGCTGGGAAAAAGTCACCCATTTTTGACCGATAGCGAGGTTCCAGGAGGGTGGAGAGACAAAACTCATCCCTATGGCGGATGTTGACTATTCGGCTGTCACTAGTTAGGCAAAGTAGCATTCTGCGGGCCACCTGCGCAAGTGACTTTGAGGACTCCCGGCCTCCATCTCCACAGTATACTGCCACGGTGCTTCTGGGTCATCTGCCTCGTCTTCTGCCTCCTCCGGATGCTCCTTCTCCATTCTCTTTCACTTCCACTCACCTGAGTAGAAAAAACATTAATTTCACCAGACTCTGCTTGTGCTCCAATGTCCTCCTCCAGTTCAGCCCCCACTGGACTTATGTGGCCATGAGATGTAGTCTCCACTTCTCCAGTGCCCTGACCAGACAGATTTTGCAGCCTGAGTTCCAGGACATAAAGCAGTGGAATGATGTTATTCATCCTGCAGTCCTGGCGACTGCCAAATAACGTGGCCTCTTCAAAGGGCCTGAGCAAGCGACAGGTGTCACGCATGAGCTGCCAGTGGCTGACATCAAAGTTACACAGGGGAGCACTACGGTCCACTTACATCATCAAAAAATCATTAATGGCTGTTCTCTGTTCATACAGACGGTCTAACATATGGAGGCTGGAATTCCAACGGGTGGAAACATCGCATATCAGACTATGTTGGGGTAGGCCGTTCTGGCGCTGCAACTCGAGGAGGGTGTGCCTTTCTTTGTAAGAATGGCTGAAGTGCGTGCACAGTGTCTTTTTTAGAATGTCTTTTTTAGAATGTCTTGCAGATGGCTGGAAGACTTCAGGAACCTTTTGACAACCAGATTGAACACAAGCGCCATGCAGGACGCATATTCTATACAAAAAACAATGGACCTTATTGTCACAGCAGGGATTAGACTCAGAGGAAATATTTTACAAAACTGCCTTTGGGCAGTCAAGATTAACCCATATCCGGACAAATGAAAAAATAAAGTAAAACATCACTTTTATTAGGGATTCTTAAAAAAGATTGCACTATATTACAAGCTGTTGTGGCACAAACCACTAGATGCACAGGACAAACAGTGGATTAAAAGCACCGTGTGAACTGGGTCATAGGCAGTTTGCAGGTGGTCAGTGGTATGAAATGTGATATAGTGGGCACAATACGGGGTCCATATCCACCTATAATAATTGCTATAAGTCCACTATTGGCCAGATAAAGAGGACTGTCCTAAGCAGTATTGTCTGCTACAGTAATGTATCTTATTGTATGGATTAGAGCCCTAAAATGACCATCTAGAGCAGTGATGGCGAACCTATGGCACTGGTGCCGGAGGTGGCACTCGGAGCCCTTTCTGTGGGCACTCAGGCCATCACCAGAGAGGACGCCAGGTATCTTCCTGCAGTCCCAGACAGCCCAGGACTTGCTGTGCATAGAGCTATTTTAAAGTGACAGCTCTACCTGGGACTATTTTTTGCTTTATTGGTGTCCTCAGGGGCTGGTATCAATGAAAACTGTGACACAGAAGGGAGTATAAATCACAAATTAAATTTCTGTGTTGGCACTCTGCGATAAATAAGCGGGTCTTTGTTGTAGTTTGGGCACTCGGTCTCTAAAAGGTTTGCCATCACTGACCTAGACCATGAATAACAGTGTTGCCTGTACTGCCCCAGCAGGGGCCGCTGTGGTAGCAGGCTGTATTGTTATAGATCAGTGGTGGCGAACCTATGGCACGGGTGCCAGAGGTGGCACTCAGAGCCATTTCTGTGGGCACTCAGACCATCACTCCAGGATAGATTTCACCAAATAGGACCAAATCCACCTAACTCCCAGACAACTTTAGAGAAGCTTCTCTTAGCGCTGTATTAAAGAGACATTTCATTGGCTGTTTGGAACTGTGGGAAAAGTGAGAAGGTGTTGACAGAACTGCATTGTCTGTGGAGGTCCCCATTCTGGACCCAACATTCTTCTATAGAGAGACCCTGGAGAGAAGCTACGAGTCTGAATTTACCTTCCTTCTTTCAACTGTATTGGTGGCCTCAGGGGGCCAATACGATTGAAAGATGAAGAAGAACAGGTAGCAATAAGTTACTGCTTAAAATGCCATGTTGGCACATGGTAAATAAGTGGATTTTGGTTGTAGTTTGGGCACTCGGTTTCTAGATGGTTCGCCATCACTGTTATAGATGCTGTATGGAGATCCTAGTCCTATCGTTAGAGATATAGTGGACTGAATGGTCTAGGTGTGATCTAGGTCTGATACTATCTATTCCTATTGCAACTGATGGTATTATAATTATTGCCACTGCCTGCCTAAGATTCTGCCACACTGCTGATTAAAATTTTCCAAACATTAGCCCCCTGACATGTTTCACCAGTACAACTGGCTTCATCAGGGGTTTGGGCTAAATGCTATGCGCGGGGCTGTCACGCCGAGTATATAACAATGAAGCCCCTCCCCGTGGGACCAAGTTGAACCTATGAAAGTGGGTCCTTCACAAAGAGGCGCATCCCATTTAAAACATCAGTGATGGGCACCATGAAACACCAATGAAGTGTCCAGGAGGAGGCAATGACTCCTCCCAGTAGGAAATGATGGGGGTGTAGCCCGTACTATTCTCCAATAGCGGCTAAATATGTCATCAAGCCCCCTGATCAGCTGACTCATGGGCTGTCCGTCAGCTGACTGTCGGCCCGACGAAAACACGTGCATGACATTGAACTTAGTGCAAATATCGGCACCAAGCCCTGTCAAGACGCGCATGACTGTGGACTTAGTGCAAGGTACATCATTAGCCTTGGGAAATGATGGTCTGCATGACAGTACGTATGACAGCAGACTTGATGCAAGCTACGCCACTGATTTAGGGTGTGGCGATCAGCATAATATTTGGTAAGTATCTTTAGAAGGTGAAATATCCTCAGTATGTATTAAGCATAGCTTGCTAGATTTGATACCTCATAGGCTTGATGGTATATGTGCAAATTACATTGGATAGACATTGTGCACCACAATGGATGCATGATGAATCGTTACAGGTAACCCCAGTGGTATGTTGGACCGGGAGTAGCACTTAAGATGGTTACGAGGAAGGTTGTGAGTGTTATAACAAATCACTTGGGGTACATGTTTGTGATATGTCTCCAATCATTATGAGTCATATTGGCTGTTTTGAAAAATTATGCATATATTCTCAAATATATGGATCACATGTCACACAATTTTCAAATGGCCTGAAGAATTTTATTGGGGTATTGCCTTCTATGGAGAGAGTTGTTGGGGAGAATAGATCTGAAAAAAAATGTTGAAAAAAAATAAAAAATTTTTTTTTTTTTTTTTTAAAAAAAATTTTTGAAAATTTTTTAAAGGGATGCATATTGGAGAAGGAGTTAAAGGGATGCATTTTGGAGAAGGAGTAAACATTGGTCAAAGTAGCCTCTAATGGGGCCTACAGGGGAGGCTGTAGTGTCCACATGCAGCATAGTGGAGTACTAAATATACATGAAGGATAATCATCTGGGTGGTGATAACAAATCAAATATATTACTAATATTTACAAGTATGAGTACATAAAGTCAAAGGGCTCAAATGTATGCAGTGAAGGTAAAACCTTCATTAAGGCCCAACGGGCTCAAAGATTTGGGGCGATGGATCCACCTTGATTCAAGTTGTAACTGTTTGCGGTCAATGTTACCTTTGCGAGGTCCAGTTTTACTTGCATTACCCCCATGGTGAAGTCTCACATGTCTGGAGATTGGAGTATCTTTATTGGTCGTTATAGAGCTTTCATGGCTGGAGATTCTTCTCCGTAATTGTTGTATGGTTTTTCCAACATACAGTTTTGGGCACGGACATTGTGCCACATAGACCACTGCGATGCTCTTACAGTTGAGAAAATGTTTTTGTTCTCGGCATCAAGGGGCAAAAGGAACAAGTGCCACACGGATAGGATCCTACAGTGGGACTTCTCACACTTCGAATAGATGTTGCATCTTCCGTAAAATGACTATGTACCAAGTGATTTCTCAAATTGGGACCCCTACGGTAGGTGATAGTAGGTCTATAAGTCAATTTCTCTTTCAAATCTGGGTCTGCTGTGAGGATTGGCCAATATCTAGAGAAGATCTTCTTGATGGTATCTGCATAAGCGTCATATGTGCCAATACATCTAATGACTTGCTGAATTGGTTGTTGATGTTTCTGTTGAAAGAGGGTACTCCTATCCGCATTTTTTGCTCTGGAGTATGCCCTATATAGGCATTTTTTGGGATATCCCCGATTTCTAAATCTCCTGTACAAATTATCACACTCCCTCTTGAATGTAGCCTCGTCAGAACAGTTTCTGCGGGCTCGGAAATATTGTCCGATGGGTATGCCAGATCTCAATGGTTGGGGATGCCAGCTGTTCCAATCCAGCAGATTGTTGGTGGAAATGGGTTTACGGAAGATGTCTGTTTTAAGGTGTCCCTGGGGATCTAAATGGATGGTAAGGTCTAAAAAGTTTATTTGGGTCTCATGAATCTCGGATGTAAATTTCATCCCAATATCATTATTGTTGAGTTTCTCAACTAATTCATGGAATAGTGCCTTACCACCCTCCCAGAGGATCAGCACATCGTCTATAAATCTGCCCCAATAGGCAATGTGGCAGTTGTAGGTTGCGAATTCATCGGACAAAACTAGGGAGTCCTCCCACCAACCAAGAAAGAGGTTCGCATATGAGGGTGCACACGTCGCCCCCATTGCGGTACCCCTAACCTGGTGGTAGAAGGACCTCCTGAAAAGAAAATAATTCCTGGTGAGTACAAGGAGTGTTCAGTATTGCTGTACAAAGACTCTACGTCCAGGCTGGCTATCAATGTATCCGATGTGAGCGTGAGGTCCTGTATCTTTGTAATAGTGTCTTTAGTATCCTGTAAGTCGGATGGGAGAGCACAGACAAAGGGCTGCAGCATCTTGTCAACGTAGAAGCTACAGGCTTGTGTCAGACAATCACAGCCCGACACAATCGGTCTACCCGGCATCGGCATCCGTCCCTTGTGCACTTTGGGTAGTGCGTAAAAGGTGGCTATTGTAGGATGTTCATTGAACAATACTTTATACTCATCCAGGCTGAGTAGGTTGTCAGCCCTGGCCTCCGATAGGAGTTGTTCCAAGTCCTTAACATACTTCGGTGTTGGGTCTGTGCGGAGTATTTCATAGGTGTTCTTATCAGACAGGAGTCTCTGGACCATGTCAATATAATCTGTGGTGTTCATGATCACTGTGTCCCCCCCCCCCTATCCGAGGGTTTCACTATTAACTCATGATCCGAGCGCAGTTCCTCCAGAGCTTTGACTTCCTCAGCCTTAAGGTTTTTGAACTCATAATTCTTATCCATTTTCAGTTTTTTTTTTTTTGATCAAATAAATTTTTTATTGAACATTTTTCATTTTTGTAACATACATTAAAATAACACCCTCCCAACCCCCCACCCCCCAACAGCCCCCCTCCCCTCCTGATTGCATATGTGGTCTCACAAACACAATATACAATGGCGCACATAACAATCTCTTTACATAAAGAAAGAAGTCTGGTTATCAATAAGCATCTTCTATTCAGTGTTCAGATATCAAGGCACAATTTAATAATTCCCTTGCGTAGAGCCACCATATCATGACATAGCACCCGGCCACACGCCCCAGATCTTCTCGTATTTTTTAATAGCTTTCCTCTTAAGATAAACCCCTTTTTCCATTTGGATAAGCCTAAGCATTTTATCTTTGTATTCTTTCAAGGTAGGTGGGTCTGGGCTCAACCATTTCTGAGCAATCAGCTTCCTAGCCTGATAAAGCGATCTTTTGAGCGCTAGTTTGAGACTCTCATTGCCCGGTAAGTCCTCAACAAATCCCAGGATACATTGTAGCGGATTCTTGGGAATGGGCAACTGAAATATATTTTCCAGATATGTAAGCACCCTACTCCAGAAGCGACCCAGGAATGCGCAACCCCAAAACATGTGCATATGATCAGCTGGACCCTGGGCACATCTAGGACAAGTGTTATCCTGCCTAATTCCAACGCGGTATAGAAAGGCAGGGGTTCTATACACCCTGTGAATAAGGTAGAGATGCGAGATCCTCATGGCTTCAGAGGTGGACACCTGAGGAACAGATGATAAAATTCCCTCCCATTGGTCATCTGAGATGGGCCCTAAGTCCCCCTCCCATTTTTGCTTTAGATTAAGAGGAAAATTCTTTAGATAAGCTTCCAGCAGATGATTATACAATAAAGATATCACACCAGAGGTTTCCCCCTTAGCAGCTGTTATTGTGATCACAGGAGCAGTGCCAGTGGTAAGTTTTGTTGTGGTCACTTGTGTATCCCACGCATGACGTATCTGCAAAAATTTGTAAAACTGGCTATGTGGCAACTGGAACTGCTCCTGCAAGTCGGAGAAGGCCTTAAATGTACCCTCCGAATGCAGTTGATGGACAAATTTCACACCCGCCTGCTCCCAGGGAGTGAAGCCCTCCAGCCTAAAAAACTCAGGTAATCTTGGGTTCTTCCAAATAGGGGTGAAAGGGGTGCAGCCATCAACTTCCAACAACTGCTTAATTTTCCCCCAGACCCTTACCAAAAGTGTCAGAGTGGGGTTCTGAGCTCTTCCCTGTCCCGGGAACCCAGCTTCGATGGCTGCCAACAATGGCCTGTGGGATGTCATTTCACCAACTAGCGTAGCCACCGCCCCTCCTCCCTCCTCCACTCCCCAACCTCTCAGATGTTGTAGTTGGGAGGCCAAAAAATAAATCCAGGGGTTTGGGGCTGCTAAACCTCCTGCCTCTTTAGACCTCTGTAACGTCTCGTATTTAATCCTTGCTACCCCTTTTTTCCAGATTAACTCTCTAAACAGGGACTGAAGTTTATGGAAGAATCGAAGGGGAATCCATATAGGAGTATTGTGTATAATATACAACAATTGGGGCATCAGTATCATCTTAGTCAAGTTGACTCTACCAATTACCGAGAGTGGGAGCTTGCACCATGTTGTAATTTTAGCAGCGAATCTCGCAATTAGAGGGGTTAGATTGAGCTGTAAGTAGTCTTGAACCCTAGCTGAAATCTGAATACCAAGATACTTAAATGTATTAACTACCTGAATAGGGGTGCTAGCTACCGCGGAGTCCTCTGCGAGGGGATCAATAGGTAATAGTACCGACTTGTTCCAATTTATCCGGAGTCCAGAAAAGTCTCCAAACTGCCCTATAATATCAATAGCACTCACTAACGATACTCCTGTGTCACCCAGGAAAAGAAGCAGATCATCTGCATATAGAGCTACTTTTTCCGTATGCAAGTTATATCTGAGCCCTGTAATCAACTGACTGTCCCTCAGCATTTGTGCCAGTGGCTCTATTGCCAAGGCGAAAAGTAAGGGTGACAATGGGCACCCCTGCCTTGTCCCCCTGGTTAAATCAAAGGGTGTGGACAATATCCCATTAGCCCTCACCCTTGCTTTGGGACTATTATATAAAAGCTGCACCCATTTCCTAAAGTTAGGACCCAATCCTGCTTTTTCTAGGACCGCCCACAGGTACTCCCACTCGACGCTATCGAAGGCTTTCGCAGCATCGAGTGAGAGCACCGCCCGGCCCCCCACATTATCCGACTCTGACTGGATGTTAAGGAAAAGCCTGCGTAAATTAATCGCCGTGGAGCGATTGGGCATGAAGCCAGATTGATCACGATGGATTAACCCATCTATAACAGTCATCAAACGTCGAGCCATAATTTTGGCCAGGATCTTGATGTCAACTGTCAGTAAAGAAATAGGCCTATAAGATTCAGTCAGTTGGGTATCCTTTCCTGGCTTAGGTATAACTACGATCACTGCTTCCCTCATGGAATCTGGTAACTTCCCTGTCTCAAATGCTGCCTGATAGACTTCTAGCAATTTTGGGATAGCCACCTTTCTCAATTCTTTAAAGACTTCTGTAGGTAGGCCATCTAATCCTGGTGCTTTATTATTTTGGAAGGAGTCCAATGCCTCCTCTAATTCCTCCCCTGATATCGGCTGGTCCAGTGCCTCTCTATGTTCCACTGTTATTCTAGGTAGTTGAATCTTATCTAGGTATGCTCTTATTTGTAACCTATCTTTAGACAATCTAGAAGTATAGAGATCACTATAAAAGCTCCGAAATTCTTCTACAATTTCCACTGCATCTACCATCAGGGCGCCAGTATCAGATTTCAAAGAGGGGACATGCGCTACCCCATTTTGAGCATTAACAATTGTGGCCAACAAATGACCTGCACTTTCCCCCTCAATAAAGTAGTGTTGTTTTAAAAAGAAGCGTTTATTAGCCGCCTGCTGAAGTAAATGCTCAGTAAGGAGCTTTTGTGCCTCCAGCCACTGTTCCCTGTTAGCCTCCGATGGCCTCTCCACATATTCCCTTTCAGTGATATCTACTCTCTTATTTAACGCATTCGTGAGATTAGAGCTGCGCTTTTTAACTCTCGAGATATGTTTATGGTACAAACCTCTAAGATGCGATTTAGCTGCATCCCAGATGCTAGCACTCCCTTCCCTGGGTGTATTATCCATATAAAATTCCTCCATTTCTGCTACAATCTCTGGGACATTATTTAGAATTGGAAGCCAATAGGGGTTCAACCTCCACATGGGTCTTTGGCGGTGTTCAGGGACTCCTATATTAAGGCTAAGCTGAATTGGGGCATGGTCTGATAATGTTCGTGTGCCATAAGAGACCTGGGTGACTAATCGCATTAACCTATCATTCCCTATAGCCAAATCTATACGGGAAAGCGACATATATGAGGCAGAGAAACACGAGTATCTCTTGTCCTGTGGATTACGGACCCTCCAAACATCCATCATTTGCACTTCTCCCAATAAGCGTGCCAGCGCCGTAGGGGGGCTATCTGTGGGTATTGTCCCCGTGTGAAATTTATCGAGGTGTGCCTGTAACCAACAGTTGTAGTCCCCTATCAGAAGAAGTGGTACAGTCGGATCAGTCATTACAAATGATAAAACGGTTTTAATAATCCCTGCATTATACGGAGGGGGAACATAAATTGCTGCTATACATATATCTGTCTGATAGATTGTACCCGCTAGGCACACAAATCGCCCTTCTGAGTCAATTAGGGTTCTAGAGCATTTAAATGGTACATTTTTATGGATAAGCACGCTTACCCCCCTAGAGCTGGTCGTAAAATACGAATGATATGCCATCCCAATCCAGGATCTATTGAGGAGATGCACCGTTTCAGCGGTCATATGGGTCTCTTGTAGGCATATAATGGAGTCAGGAATAGCTTTTAGGGCTCTCATAACAGCATACCTTTTATTCGCCTCTCCTAACCCTCGTACATTCCACGAGTGTACATTAAGTAACCTCGCCATCCGAACGATAAGTCAAATCCACTAAACACCGATCCCATCTATAAGAAAAGGCCATAATGATAATATCCCAGACAACTACAATGAGACATAATTTCCCAGCACGCCATTTATCAGGGGGGTTCCCTCCCACAACCTCATACCACCCACCCCTCCCACCCCACCCTACTCTTTTTAAATCCCTGGGGTAAAAACCCATAAACACCTGTGTGCTGAGTAGCACTAAAGTATAAACAAAACACTGCTTTATAGCGCTTAACACTTCAGAAAAATTGAAATTGAATTAAACTCGCTATTACCAGCCTCTGCTCCTGCATTGTAATAGCATTATATAAGATAACCCGCATATCTATAATAACAAATGGGAGAAAACACTGCATAACATGACATAGTATTCATCATATTATCTGATAGTGTCCACAAACCAGAACCAGTCCACCAGGATAGGCGTCTCACTCCATTATGGGGATGGGGCCCTTCTAGCCCTCAGCTCTCTCTCGTGGATGTCCAGCCAGGCTGTAGCATCTGCTGCGGTTTCAAAAAAGTGGGTAGTATCCATGGCCACCACCCGTAGCCTCGCTGGGTAGAACATAGCATATGATAGCTCCAGCTCCCGAAGCCTTCTTTTCACATTCTGGAACTGAGCTCTTTTCCGCTGAACTTCGCTGGAGAAATCTGGGAATAATGCCACTTTACCCCCTCCAATGCTCAGTTGCTGCTTGTCTCTCGCCAATCGTAGAATCCGATCTCTGTCCTTAAAATGAAGGATCTTCACCAACACCGGTCTTGGGGGGCCCCCTGGTGGCAAGGGACGAGATGGTACTCTGTGAGCTCTCTCCACAGCGAATAAAGGCGTAAGGGCCTCTTTGCCAAATGTCTCAAGTATCCAGGCCTCGAAAAAATCATCCGGATTTTTGCCCTCTACCCTTTCAGGCACACCGACTATACGGATATTATTGCGGCGTAGCCTATTTTCGAAATCATCCGCTTTCGCCATTAATGCTGCCACTTGACCAGATGTCCTCTTAACTTCTCTGGTAATAGGGGGTATAAGATCTTCCACCACCCCCACTCTTTCTTCTGCTGCTGACACTCTCTCTCTCACAGATTGCAAATCGTGTCTTATTATAGAGATGTCTGATTTTACATAGCCCATATGGTCAGTTAATGTATTCAGAGCCCCATTACACTGCATGACTGCTTTAAAGACATCAGACAGAGTCGGCTCTTCCTCCTCAGCCTCACTATCCGTCTGCAGTGTTTCCTGCTGAGTGTCTGGTGTCGGCTCACCTCGTGCCTCCTCACCTAGGTCGGCGCCATCTTGCCCACGCGGGCTTCCATCTTCCCTAGCCTGCGGGCCGTCTCTCCCCTTCCCACGGGCAGCAGGATCCGGTGAGTGGGTAGTGCGGGCAAATTGCTCCAACCGCGCCGCCACATCCAGGACTTTCGGGGTCTTGCGCATCGATTTATTCACGGAGGTGGCAGATGACGTGCGTAGGCCGCCCGTCTCCGCTTTACCTCCGGCTTTGCTTCTCCCCTTGTCCGCCTTGGTGACCATTGCAGGCAGGATAGTTTCGGGCAATAAGCTTTCCGGGTGTTCCCAGTGTGTTTCGATCCCAGTCAGAGCAAATATCGGGTGATCACAGGATAAATTCAGGATGCAGTGCAGGAGCTCAGGCAACGTGCGACCGCTCACATACTCAGCTCGGCCACGCCCCATTTTCAGTTTTTCTATGTCATTTGATACAAGTTGGACAAATGTCTCGATGTTTGAATATTTGGAGAAAGTAGGTGTATATTTGGAGCGAGGTTTCATATCCGTAAGCGGTGCTTGGATTTTGGATGGTCCTATCAAGTTCTCATCCTCCAATGAAAGTAAAGCCTCTAGGGCCTGTGTCTCCCTTTGTTTGAATCTTTTCTTGTCTGTTTCTTGTTCTTTGTGCATCTTGTGAAATGCTAATTTACATGCAAATAAATTGACGTCTTTTATCCAGAGGAATTTATCACACAATGGTGTGGGTGTAAAGGTGAGGCCTTTTTGCAGTAGTGAAAGGACATGAGGTGAAAGTGTTTTTGGGGAAAGGTTGATGACCAAATTAGTAAGGGGATTGGGGGTACTGAGATCTGTCACTTCCCATTGTATCCCCATTTGTCCCGATCCCTGAGCTGGATACCCAGGGCTTGTGTTCCTAAAAAAGGGGAAGGATATGATGTGGTGGTTAGATGTGGAATTATAGAGGTTTGTGTGTTGAAGGGCATAGGTTGTGTCGGGGGCAACATAGTGCGTTGTGCAGGGCACATGGACCATCCCTCCTCGGTGCAGCGCAGACACCATGTTCCTCCCATTGTCTGTTACCATGGTTCCCATTTGCAGTTGTTGCGGAGAAAGCCACACATTGATTTCTTGTTGCATGACGCGGAGCAGTTCCTCCCCTGTGTGACTTTGTTCGCCCAGGCAAACCGGGTGTAGAACTGCGTGACACCGCTGTGCCCTGCACATGTGGTATGATGGAGCAGCACTTAGACTTGTGGAGGCTGAGGTGGTGGTGGTGGAGAAGGAGGAGGTGGACAGTCGCGCAGGAGCAGCAGTTTGACAACGTGGAGGAGAAAGCGCCGTCTCTTGTGGAAGTTGTTGGTGTGGCTGGGAGGGAAGCACATTCACCCAGTGCGCTGTAAAGGACATGTACTGGCCCTGACCATAGTTACAGCTCCGCATGAGATGATTAGTGTGCATGATCTAATCCTAAGATTCTTTAGATGTGTGTCTCTGTCCACTGGACTGGAGCAGATGCGATTATATCCGATGGCCTGGCTGTAGATGATGGATTTATTTCTATGTTTGGGGTGAAAGCTTTCCCATCTCAGGTATGAAGGACGGTCAATCGGTTTCTGAAATCTGGATGGAGTTATTTTGGATTTTTATGGTTGTGTCCAGGAAGTTTATTTCACTGCGTGAAAAGTTTAATGTCAGGTTTATTGTGGGATGGAATTTGTTGAAATGTTCATGAAATGTAATTGGCTGTTGTTCTGAACCTGTCCAGATGATCAAAATATCATCAATAAAGCAGTAATAGGCCAAGAACCAGGAGGGGGAGGGGCAGGGACCAGGAGGGGGAGGGGCAAAAACCAGGAGGGGGGGCAGGGACCAGGAGGGGGAGGGGCAAGAACCAGGAGGGGGAGGAGCAGGGACCAGGAGGGGGAGGGGCAAGGACCAGGAGGGGGAGGGGCAGGGACCAGGAGGGGGAGGGGCAGGGACCAGGAGGGGGAGGGGCAGGGACCAGGAGGCGGAGGGGCAGGGACCGGGAGGGAGAGGGGCAGGGACCAGGAGGGGGAGGGGCAAGGACCAGGAGGCAAGGGGCAGGGACCAGGAGGGGGAGGGGCAAGGAGGGAGAGGGGCAAAAACCAAGAGGGGGGGCAGGGACAAGGAGGGGGAGGGGCAAGGGCCAGGAGGGGGAGGGGCAAGGACCAGGAGGCGAGGGGCAGGGACCAGGAGGGGGAGGGGCAGGGACCAGGACGGGGAGGGGCAGGGACCAGGAGGGGGAGGGGCAAGGACCAGGAGGCGAGGGGCAGGGACCAGGAGGGGAGGGGCAGGGACCAGGACGGGGAGGGGCAGGGACCAGGAGGGGGAGGGGCAAGGACCAGGAGGGGGAGGGGCAGGGCCCAGCTACTACTCAGCCCCAGGGGCGGACTGGCCATTGTACTCACCGGGAATTCTCCCGGTGGGCCGGTCGGTTTCTGGCTGGACAGGGCCGATCTCCTCTGTCTGGGGCCGGTCTCCTCTCCCCCTCCTCGGACTTCCTACAACTGTAATTAATAGTACCCACATCATATAACTGATGCGGGTACTAGTGACACACAGAGGCAGTGCAGCAGCAGCGCTGCCTGTGAGCTGAGGGTCCGGAGCGCACAGGTAAGGTGTACAGCGCGCAGGCCGGCACCGCTCAGCTCACACTGTATCCTACTGGAGCTGCTCCGTGCAGCAGTGATGTCACGGGAGGGGGCGGGGCCTCTGGGAAAGGGGCGTGGCTTTATACACAGTCTCCTCACAGTGCAGGAAGTGGAGCTGTAATGGCTGCCTGCAAGAAGAACTGGTAGGGGGACTGTGTGCAAACATGTGTGTGGAGGTGAGGGGGCTTCACAGGAGGGGATAGGATGGCTGTAGTAAGGTCAGGGAACACCTGTATCTTACTTGGGACTGCATGTCTGGTGGGTGCTGAGGTGGCATGAGGTGTATCTTACATGGGGCTGCATGTCTGGCGGGTGCTGAGGTGGCATGAGGTGTGTGTTACGTGGGGCTGCATGTCTGGCGGGTGCTGAGGTGGCATGAGGTGTGTGTTACGTGGGGCTGCATGTCTGGCGGGTGCTGAGGTGGCATGAGGTGTGTGTTACGTGGGGCTGCATGTCTGGCGGGTGCTGAGGTGGCATGAGGTGTGTGTTACGTGGGGCTGCATGTCTGGCGGGTGCTGAGGTGGCATGAGGTGTGTGTTACGTGGGGCTGCATGTCTGGCGGGTGCTCAGGTGGCAAAAAATGACAAAGATGCAAATTCAATTAATAAAATAATGAAAAAACCGCCCCCCCCCCCCCACACACACACAACCAAAAAAATGAAATAAAATTTCTTTAAAAAAAAAAAAAGCTTTTTACAAAGCAACCATCATGGATGTGCAGTATCAGGTGCAGTCTGGCCACTGGGGTTCGGCGGCGTCGGCTGCAGTCTTGGTGTTTGGTGTCAGTGGTGTTAGCCACAGGTTGGTGGTGGGAGGTTTCGGTGGCTGCAGCCACAGGTTGGTGGTGGGAGGTTTCGGTGGCTGCAGCCACAGGTTGGTGGTGGGAGGTTTCGGTGGCTGCAGCCACAGGTTGGTGGTGGGAGGTTTCGGTGGCTGCAGCCACACGTTGGTGGTGGGAGGTTTCGGTGGCTGCAGTCGCAGTGTGGTTGGGAGGGGTTGGTGGCGTCAGCTCCAGTCTGGGCAATGCATAATGTAACATCACTACAACTGCCTCCATTTAAACACAGAAGACACTGACACATGATTATATAAATAGCATCTATCAACATTCTATACCGCCATGAGTTATATACTTGTATTACTGAAAATTTCATACTCCTCCCCGGCCAAATATACCGTATATACTCGAGTATAAGCCTAGTTTTTCAGCACAAAAAAATGGGCTGAAAACCCAAACTCGGCTTATACTCGAGTAAAAAATATATAGGTTTTGCCAGGTTTTTGTGGTAAAATTAGGGGCCTCAGCTTATACTCGGGTCAGCTTATACTCTAGTATATACGGTACTCCTCAAAAGTAGTAAGAGGAGTAATATTACCCTTCTGGAAATATCTTAGTGCGACCTCTGGGTGTACGGGACTGTGTAAAGATGTGAATTTTTGCGGGATGAGCCGATGTTTTCTTTGCTAACCGTTATTATATTTTGATAGAAAGGACATTTTGCGGGGATACCTTACATGTTTATGATTTTTACTGTTTATTTTTAGATCAGTTCTTGGGAAAGTGGGTGATTTAAATATTTAACTTTTTTATAATTTTTTTTTTTTACTTTTTTATACCCCTGGATTGGTCCTACCATATACTGCAATGCTACAGTACAGCAGTATATGTGGATTTAACACATGATCTATTACAATGTACCATTGGCACATTGTAACAGGTCTTGGAAATATAACAGAATATACTTCTGTATTCACAGTATATATTTGTAGTTATTCTAATGTATTGGGGAGCTGTATGTTTTATAGTAAATTATAAGTGGCAATGTAAATATTATTATTTTAGTACACACATAATTTATCCTAGGGCACAGTGTGGTCAGTTGTGGTGTGAGGGGTATATATGATATATGTGGGGGCACAGTGTGGTCAGTTGTGGTATATATGATATATGTGGGGGCACAGTGTGGTCAGTTGTGGTGTGAGGGGTATATATGATATATGTGGGGGCACAGTGTGGTCAGTTGTGGTGTGAGGGGTATATATGATATATGTGGGGGCACAGTGTGGTCAGTTGTGGTGTGAGGTATATATGATATATGTGGGCGCACAGTGTGGTCAGCTGTGGTGTGAGGGGTATATATGATATATGTGGGGGCACAGTGTGGTCAGTTGTGGTGTGAGGGGTATATATGATATATGTGGGGGCACAGTGTGGTCAGTTGTGGTGTGAGGTATATATGATATATGTGGGCGCACAGTGTGGTCAGCTGTGGTGTGAGGGGTATATATGATATATGTGGGGGGCACAGTGTGGTCAGTTGTGGTGTGAGGGGTATATATGATATATGTGGGGGCACAGTGTGGTCAGTTGTGGTGTGAGGTATATTTGATATATGTGGGCGCACAGTGTGGTCAGCTGTGGTGTGAGGGGTATATATGATATATGTGGGGGGCACAGTGTGGTCAGTTGTGGTGTGAGGAGTGTATATGATATATGTGGGGGCACAGTGTGGTCAGTTGTGGTGTGAGGAGTATATATGATATATGTGGAGGTACAGTGTGGACAGTTGTGGTGTGAGGGGTATATATGATATATGTGGGGGCACAGTGTGTACAGTTGTGGTGTGAGGGGTATATATGATACATGTGGGGGCACAGTGTGTACAGTTGTGGTATGATATATGTGGGGCACAGTGTGTACAGTTGTGGTGTGAGGGGTATATATGATACATGTGGGGGCACAGTGTGGTCAGTTGTGGTATGATATATGTGGGGGGCAGAGTGTGGTCAGTTGTGGTGTGAGGGGTATATATGATATATGTGAGGGCACAGTGTGGTCAGTTGTGTTGTGAGGTGTATATATGATATATGTGGGGGTACAGTGTGGTCAGTTGTGGTGTGATTGGTATATATGATATATGTGGGGGCACAGTGTGTACAGTTGTGGTGTGAGGGGTATATATGATATATGTGGGGGCACAGTGTGGTCAGTTGTGGTGTGAGGTATATATGATATATGTGGGCGCACAGTGTGGTCAGCTGTGGTGTGAGGTATATATGATATATGTGGGGGTACACTGTGGTCAGTTGTGGTGTGAGGGGTATATATGATATATGTGGGGGTACAGTGTGGTCAGTTGTGATATGAGGGGTATATATGATATATGTGGGGACACAGTGTGTACAGTTGTGGTGTGAGGGGTATATATGATATATGTGGGGGCACAGTGTGGTCAGTTGTGGTGTGAGGTATATATGATATATGTGGGCGCACAGTGTGGTCAGCTGTGGTGTGAGGGGTATATATGATATATGTGGGGGGCACAGTGTGGTCAGTTGTGGTGTGAGTGGTATATATGATATATGTGGGGGCACATTGTGGTCAGTTGTGGTGTGAGGGGTATATATGATATATGTGGGGGCACAGTGTGGTCAGTTGTGGTGTGAGGGGTATATATGATATATGTGGGGGGCACAGTGTGGTCAGTTGTGGTGTGAGGGGTATATATGATATATGTGGGGCAGAGTGTGGTCAGTTGTGGTGTGAGGGGTATATATGATATATGTGGGGGTACAGTGTGGTCAGTTGTGGTGTGAGGGGTATATATGATATATGTGGGTCAGAGTGTGGTCAGTTGTGGTGTGAGGGGTATATATGATATATGTGGGGACACAGTGTGTACAGTTGTGGTGTGAGGGGTATATATGATATATGTGGGGGCACAGTGTGGTTAGTTGCGGTGTGAGGGGTATATATGATATATGTGAGGGCACAGTGTGGTCAGTTGTGTTGTGAGGTGTATATATGATATATGTGGGGGTACAGTGTGGTCAGTTGTGGTGTGATTGGTATATATGATATATGTGGGGGCACAGTGTGTACAGTTGTGGTGTGAGGGGTATATATGATATATGTGGGGGCACAGTGTGGTTAGTTGCGGTGTGAGGGGTATATATGATATATGTGGGGGTACAGTGTGGTCAGTTGTGGTGTGAGGGGTATATATGATATATGTGGGGGTACAGTGTGGTCAGTTGTGATATGAGGGGTATATATGATATATGTGGGGACACAGTGTGTACAGTTGTGGTGTGAGGGGTATATATGATATATGTGGGGGCACAGTGTGGTTAGTTGCGGTGTGAGGGGTATATATGATATATGTGGGGGCACAGTGTGGTCAGTTGTGGTGTGAGGAGTGTATATGATATATGTGGGGGCACAGTGCGGTCAGTTGTGGTGTGAGGAGTGTATATGATATATGTGGGGGCACAGTGTGGTCAGTTGTGGTATGATATATGTGGGGGGCAGAGTGTGGTCAGTTGTGGTGTGAGGGGTATATATGATATATGTGAGGGCACAGTGTGGTCAGTTGTGTTGTGAGGTGTATATATGATATATGTGGGGGTACAGTGTGGTCAGTTGTGGTGTGATTGGTATATATGATATATGTGGGGGCACAGTGTGTACAGTTGTGGTGTGAGGGGTATATATGATATATGTGGGGGCACAGTGTGGTCAGTTGTGGTGTGAGGTATATATGATATATGTGGGCGCACAGTGTGGTCAGCTGTGGTGTGAGGTATATATGATATATGTGGGGGTACACTGTGGTCAGTTGTGGTGTGAGGGGTATATATGATATATGTGGGGGTACAGTGTGGTCAGTTGTGATATGAGGGGTATATATGATATATGTGGGGACACAGTGTGTACAGTTGTGGTGTGAGGGGTATATATGATATATGTGGGGGCACAGTGTGGTTAGTTGCGGTGTGAGGGGTATATATGATATATGTGGGGGCACAGTGTGGTCAGTTGTGGTGTGAGGAGTGTATATGATATATGTGGGGGCACAGTGTGGTCAGTTGTGGTGTGAGGAGTATATATGATATATGTGGAGGTACAGTGTGGACAGTTGTGGTGTGAGGGGTATATATGATATATGTGGGGGCACAGTGTGTACAGTTGTGGTGTGAGGGGTATATATGATACATGTGGGGGCACAGTGTGTACAGTTGTGGTATGATATATGTGGGGCACAGTGTGTACAGTTGTGGTGTGAGGGGTATATATGATACATGTGGGGGCACAGTGTGGTCAGTTGTGGTATGATATATGTGGGGGGCAGAGTGTGGTCAGTTGTGGTGTGAGGGGTATATATGATATATGTGAGGGCACAGTGTGGTCAGTTGTGTTGTGAGGTGTATATATGATATATGTGGGGGTACAGTGTGGTCAGTTGTGGTGTGATTGGTATATATGATATATGTGGGGGCACAGTGTGTACAGTTGTGGTGTGAGGGGTATATATGATATATGTGGGGGCACAGTGTGGTCAGTTGTGGTGTGAGGTATATATGATATATGTGGGCGCACAGTGTGGTCAGCTGTGGTGTGAGGTATATATGATATATGTGGGGGTACAGTGTGGTCAGTTGTGGTGTGAGGGGTATATATGATATATGTGGGGGCACAGTGTGGTCAGTTGTGGTGTGAGGGGTATATATGATATATGTGGGGGTACAGTGTGGTCAGTTGTGGTGTGAGGGGTATATATGATATATGTGGGGGTACAGTGTGGTCAGTTGTGGTGTGAGGGATATATATGATATATGTGGGGCACAGTGTGGTCAGTTGTGGTGTGAGGGGTATATATGATATATGTGGGGGCACAGTGTGGTCAGTTGTGGTGTGAGGTATATATGATATATGTGGGCGCACAGTGTGGTCAGCTGTGGTGTGAGGTATATATGATATATGTGGGGGTACAGTGTGGTCAGTTGTGGTGTGAGGGGTATATATGATATATGTGGGGGCACAGTGTGGTCAGTTGTGGTGTGAGGGTATATATGATAAATGTGGGGGCACAGTGTGGTCAGTTGTGATATGAGGGGTATATATGATATATGTGGGGACACAGTGTGTACAGTTGTGGTGTGAGGGGTATATATGATATATGTGGGGGCACAGTGTGGTTAGTTGCGGTGTGAGGGGTATATATGATATATGTGGGGGCACAGTGTGGTCAGTTGTGGTGTGAGGAGTGTATATGATATATGTGGGGGCACAGTGTGTACAGTTGTGGTGTGAGGAGTATATATGATATATGTGGAGGTACAGTGTGGACAGTTGTGGTGTGAGGGGTATATATGATATATGTGGGGGCACAGTGTGTACAGTTGTAGTGTGAGGTATATATGATATATGTGGGGGCACAGTGTGGTCAGTTGTGGTGTGAGTGGTGTATATGATATATGTGGGGGCACAGTGTGGTCAGTTGTGGTGTGAGGGGTATATATGATATATGTGGGGGCACAGTGTGGTTAGTTGCGGTGTGAGTGGTGTATATGATATATGTGGGGGCACAGTGTGGTCAGTTGTGGTGTGAGTGGTGTATATGATATATGTGGGGGCACAGTGTGGTCAGTTGTGGTGTGAGGGGTATATATGATATATGTGGGGGCACAGTGTGGACAGTTGTGGTGTGAGGGGTATATATGATATATGTGGGGGTACAGTGTGTACAGTTGTGGTGTGAGGAGTATATATGATATATGTGGAGGTACAGTGTGGACAGTTGTGGTGTGAGGAGTATATATGATATATGTGGAGGCACAGTGTGGTCAGTTGTGGTGTGATTGGTATATATGATATATGTGGGGGTACAGTGTGGTCAGTTGTGGTGTGAGGGGTATATATGATATATGTGGGGTATAGTGTGGTCAGTTGTGGTGTGAGGGGTATATATGATATATGTGAGGGTACAGTGTGTACAGTTGTGGTGTGAGGGGTATATATGATATATGTGGGGTACAGTGTGTACAGTTGTGGTGTGAGGGGTATATATGATATATGTGGGGTACAGTGTGTACAGTTGTGGTGTGAGGGGTATATATGATATATGTGGGGTATAGTGTGGTCAGTTGTGGTGTGAGGGGTATATATGATATATGTGGGGTATAGTGTGGTCAGTTGTGGTGTGAGGGGTATATATGATATATGTGAGGGTACAGTGTGGTCAGTTGTGGTGTGAGGGGTATATATGATATATGTGGGGTACAGTGTGGACAGTTGTGGTGTGAGGGGTATATATGATATATGTGGGGTATAGTGTGGTCAGTTGTGGTGTGAGGGGTATATATGATATATGTGAGGGTACAGTGTGGTCAGTTGTGGTGTGAGGGGTATATATGATATATGTGGAGGTACAGTGTGGTCAGTTGTGGTGTGAGGGGTATATATGATATATGTGGAGGTACAGTGTGGTCAGTTGTGGTGTGAGGGGTATATATGATATATGTGGGGGCACAGTGTGGTCAGTTGAGGTGTGAGGGGCATATATGATATATGTGGGGTATAGTGTGGTCAGCTGTGGTGTGAGGTATATATGATATATGTGGGGTATAGTGTGGTCAGTTGTGGTGTGAGGGGTATATATGATATATGTGGGGTACAGTGTGGTCAGTTGTGGTGTGAGGGGTATATATGATATATGTGGGGGCACAGTGTGGTCAGTTGAGGTGTGAGGGGCATATATGATATATGTGGGGTATAGTGTGGTCAGCTGTGGTGTGAGGTATATATGATATATGTGGGGTATAGTGTGGTCAGTTGTGGTGTGAGGGGTATATATGATATATGTGGGGTATAGTGTGGTCAGTTGTGGTGTGAGGGGTATATATTATATTACTTAGGAGCACAGTGTTATTCAGGTGACACTATAGTGTAAGTGACTGTAGTGTCTTTAGGCTCACAGAGGAGCTGCAAGGAAGCAACTAAACATTAGCGTGAATTCTTTATCGACAAGTGAAGGCCTGGAGAATCAGTGCACTTTTATACCCGATGGAGATGATCATCACCTGTGAGTAGCTAAATGTCACTCCTGACAATCCTGTACAAAGTGTGACACTTTCTGCTTTACACGAGGAAACAGAAGTCCTGTGGAAGGAAAGATATGGAGGCCTGGCGCAGCATTCCTGCATATAATATGCTGCCATGGGGTGCAGCAGCCATGTGGATAAATTACCCAGATCTGCTGCACCCCATAGGTCCATATTTTACGATGGCCTGCTGCAGCCTGACCACCTTTGTTTTCTTACACAGGACTGCACCATCCCCTCTATGTAAAGTGCTCATGTACATAGGAGGCAGTTTTTTGCAATTATATTCCTGTACATAGGGGGCAGTATTATAGTAGTTATATTCTTGTACATAGGGGGCAGTATTATAGTAGTTATATTCCTGTACATAGGGGGCAGTATTATAGCAGTTATATCCCTGTACATAGGGGGCAGTATTATAGTAGTTATATTCCTGTACATAGGGGGCAGTATTATAGTAGTTATATTCCTGTACATAGGGGGCAGTATTATAGTAGTTATATTCTTGTACATAGGGGGCAGTATTATAGTAGTTATATTCTTGTACATAGGGGGCAGTATTATAGTAGTTATATTCCTGTACATAGGAGGCAGTATTATAGTAGTTATATTACTGTACATAGGGGGCAGTATTATAGTAGTTATATTCCTGTACATAGGGGGCAGTATTATAGTAGTTATAGTCCTGTACATAGGGGGCAGTATTATAGTAGTTATATTCCTGTACATAGGGGGCAGTATTATAGTAGTTATATTCCTGTACATAGAGGGGCAGTATTATAGTAGTTATATTCCTGTACATAGGGGGCAGTATTATAGTAGTTATATCCTTGTACATAGGGGGCAGTATTATAGTAGTTATATTCCTGTACATAGGGGGCAGTATTATAGTAGTTATATTCTTGTACATAGGGGGCAGTATTATAGTAGTTATATTCCTGTACATAGGGGGCAGTATTATAGTAGTTATATTCCTGTACATAGGGGGCAGTATTATAGTAGTTATATTCCTGTACATAGGGGGCAGTATTATAGTAGTTATATTCCTGTACATAGGGGGCAGTATTATAGTAGTTATATTCCTGTACATAGGGGGCAGTATTATAGTAGTTATATTCCTGTACATAGGGGCAGTATTATAGTAGTTATATTCTTGTACACAGGGGGCAGTATTATAGTAGTTATATCCCTGTACATAGGGGGCAGTATTATAGTAGTTATATTCCTGTACATAGGGGCAGTATTATAGTAGTTATATTCTTGTACACAGGGGGCAGTATTATAGTAGTTATATCCCTGTACATAGGGGGCAGTATTATAGTAGTTATATTCCTGTACATAGGGGGCAGTATTATAGTAGTTATATTCCTGTACATAGGAGGCAGTATTATAGTAGTTATATTCCTGTACATAGGGGGCAGTATTATAGTAGTTATATTCCTGTACATAGGGGGCAGTATTATAGTAGTTATATTCTTGTACATAGGGGGCAGTATTATAGTAGTTATATTCCTGTACATAGGGGGCAGTATTATAGTAGTTATATTCCTGTACATAGGGGGCAGTATTATAGTAGTTATATTCCTGTACATTGGGGGCAGTTCTATAGTAGCTATATTCCTGTACATAGGGGGCAGTATTATAGTAGTTATATTCTTGTACATAGGGGGTAGTATTATAGTAGTTATATTCCTGTACATAGGGGGCAGTATTATAGTAGTTATATTCCTGTACATAGAGGGGCAGTATTATAGTAGTTATATTCCTGTACATAGAGGGGCAGTATTATAGTAGTTATATTCTTGTACATAGGGGACAGTATTATAGTAGTTATATTCTTGTACATAGGGGGCAGTATTATAGTAGTTATATTCCTGTACATAGGGGCCAGTATTATAGTAGTTATATTCTTGTACATAGGGGGCAGTATTATAGTAGTTATATTCCTGTACATAGGAGGCAGTATTATAGTAGTTATATTCCTGTACATAGGAGGCAGTATTATAGTAGTTATATTCCTGTACATAGAGGGCAGTATTATAGTAGTTATATTCCTGTACATAGGGGGCAGTATTATAGTAGTTATATTCCTGTACATAGGGGGCAGTATTATAGTAGTTATATTCCTGTACATAGGGGGTAGTATTATAGTAGTTATATTCTTGTACATAGGGGCAGTATTATAGTAGTTATATTCCTGTACATAGGGGGCAGTATTATAGTAGTTATATTCTTGTACATAGGGGGCAGTATTATAGTAGTTATATCCTTGTACATAGGGGGCAGTATTATAGTAGTTATATTCCTGTACATAGGGGGCAGTATTATAGTAGTTCTATTCTTGTACATACGGGGCAGTATTATAGTAGTTCTATTCTTGTACATACGGGGCAGTATTATAGTAGTTATATTCCTGTACATAGGGGGCAGTATTATAGTAGTTATATTCCTGTACATAGGGGGCAGTATTATAGTAGTTATATCCCTGTACATGGGGGGCAGTATTATAGTAGTTATATCCCTGTACATAGGGGGCAGTATTATAGTAGTTATATTCTTGTACATAGGGGGCAGTATTATAGTAGTTATATTCTTGTACATAGGGGGCAGTATTATAGTAGTTATATTCCTGTACATAGGAGGCAGTATTATAGTAGTTATATTCCTGTACATAGGGGGCAGTAGTATAGTAGTTATATTCCTGTACATAGGGGGTAGTATTATAGTAGTTATATTCTTGTACATAGGGGCAGTATTATAGTAGTTATATTCCTGTACATAGGGGGCAGTATTATAGTAGTTATATTCTTGTACATAGGGGGCAGTATTATAGTAGTTATATCCTTGTACATAGGGGGCAGTATTATAGTAGTTATATTCCTGTACATAGGGGGCAGTATTATAGTAGTTATATTCCTGTACATAGGGGGCAGTATTATAGTAGTTATATTCTTGTACATACGGGGCAGTATTATAGTAGTTCTATTCTTGTACATACGGGGCAGTATTATAGTAGTTATATTCCTGTACATAGGGGGCAGTATTATAGTAGTTATATTCCTGTACATAGGGGGCAGTATTATAGTAGTTATATCCCTGTACATGGGGGGCAGTATTATAGTAGTTATATCCCTGTACATAGGGGGCAGTATTATAGTAGTTATATTCTTGTACATAGGGGCAGTATTATAGTAGTTATATTCCTGTACATAGGGGGCAGTATTATAGTAGTTATACTCTTGTACATAGGAGCAGTATTATAGTAGTTATATTCTTGTACATAGGGAGCAGTATTATAGTAGTTATATTCCTGTACATAGGGGGCAGTATTATAGTAGTTATATTCTTGTACATAGGGGGCAGTATTATAGTAGTTCTATTCCTGTACATAGGGGGCAGTATTATAGTAGTTCTATTCTTGTACATAGGGGCAGTATTATAGTAGTTATATTCTTGTACATAGGGGGCAGTATTATAGTAGTTATATTTTTGTACATAGGGAGCAGTATTATAGTAGTTATATTCTTGTACATAGGGGGCAGTATTATAGTAGTTATATTCTTGTACATAGGGGGCAGTATTATAGTAGTTATATTCCTGTACATAGGGGGCAGTATTATAGTAGTTATATTCTTGTACATAGGGGACAGTATTATAGTAGTTATATTCTTGTACATAGGGGACAGTATTATAGTAGTTCTATTCTTGTACATAGGGAGCAGTATTATAGTAGTTATATTCTTGTACATAGGGGGCAGTATTATAGTAGATATATTCCTGTACATAGGGGCAGTATTATAGTAGTTATATTCCTGTACATAGGGGGCAGTATTATAGTAGTTATATTCCTGTACATAGGGGGCAGTATTATAGTAGTTATATTCTTGTACATAGGGGGCAGTATTATAGTAGTTATATTCCTGTACATAGGGGGCAGTATTATAGTAGTTATATTCCTGTACATAGGGAGCAGTATTATAGTAGTTATATTCCTGTACATAGGGGGCAGTATTATAGTAGTTATATTCTTGTACATAGGGGGCAGTATTATAGTAGTTATATTCCTGTACATAGGGGGTAGTATTATAGTAGTTATATTCCTGTACATAGGGGGCAGTATTATAGTAGTTATATTCCTGTACATAGGGGGCAGTATTATAGTAGTTATATTCTTGTACATAGGGGGCAGTATTATAGTAGTCATATTCCTGTACATAGGGGGCAGTATTATAGTAGTTATATACCTGTACATAGGGGGCAGTATTATAGTAGTTCTATTCCTGTACATAGTGGGCAGTATTATAGTACAGTAGTTCTATTTTTGTACATAGGGGACAGTATTATAGTACTGTAGTTCTATTTTTGTACATAGGGGGCAGGATTATAGATAGTTAGCTTGTATATGGGAAAACGTATTTTAGTAGTTTTATTTTGTATAAAGAAGGCAGGATTAAATGTGTTATTCTATATATACCAACAATTTGTTGGTTATGACCCCACCCATATTGTCTGACCACACCCACTTGTCTTGACTCCGCCCATAAAATGGGGCCGCTTTTACAGTTTTTTCCAGGGCCATTTTAAATTCCCAGTCCGCCCCTGCTCAGCCCTCATCTACATCAGAAACACTGTGAAATGTATGTATATGTAGTGTGTAGATGTTTATGTGTTTTTGTGTAGTGTACTATCTGTGTATGTATATGTAGTGTTTGTGATGTTTTTGTGTAGTGTACTATCTGTGTATGTAGGTGCGATGTCTCATCTACATGTGAACATTATGTACAGATTTATTAATACTGACCCCCCAATAGCAACTTCTATCATCTATTTTATAAAGAGTTTTTTTAAACAATATCATGTGTTGTGGTCACATTGTCTGTATCCATATTGTGTCAGGGGGACTGTGTAACAGTATGGAATGAGTGAGAATCCCACACGAGGCAGAGGGCCACGAGGCAGAGGGCCACGAGGCAGAGGGCCACAAGGCAGAGGCACACTAGGCAGAGGCACACGAGGCAGAAGCACACAAAGTAGAGGGCCACGAGGCAGAGGCACACGAGGCAGAGACACGCAAGGCAGAAGCACGTGAGGCGGAGGGCCATGAGGCTGAGGCACACAAAGTAGAGGGCCACGAGGCAGAGGGCCACTAGTTATCGAATGGGAAATGGGCAGAATTTGGAAAAATAAAACAGCCTCAATACAAGTTTTTTCCCTTTAATTTTCAGTTCAGTTTCACACTGGAGACATAAATAATTCTCAGAAATCGGCACAACTTGTACAATGAACGATGAAGTAAAGAGACTCGGGGTAGCTGTATGATAATTGGCTGCTGCGGTCGCCTCCTCGCTGGACACATGGATGCTCAGAGTCCTGTCCACAGCATCGTGACCAGTCCCACGTGTCGTGGAGGCTTGTTGTACATGACCATGTGCCCTCTATCGCCTTCTATTACAGGGTGCGCGGCGCAGTACAGTGCATGCGCTGAGCAGCCCTGCTGCAATTTATACATCAGATCCTATTTGTGCCGAGATTTACATTGTGGTAATTTTTAATGGGCAGCGGCAGGGGCGTAGCGCCCACCCATTAATGCCTTATGGGTCTTGAAGGACATCTACCACCTGCTCATCGGCCCTATAACGGATGCTTGTTACCTCTAGGGCAGCGGTGGCGAACCTATGGCACGCGTGCCAGAGAGGGCACGCAGAGCCCTCTTTGCAGGCACGCGTACCATCTCCCCATTCTCATCAAAGTCGGAGCTCCGGCTCTGTCCTGATCAGTGCCCGCCCCTCCTCCTCTTCAGCCCGGGAAGTGGGAAGAGAACAGAGTGAGGCAGCTCACAGAACGGAGCTGACAGCAGCAGAGCAGAGATACAAGGTCAGGAGCTGCTGGGGCTGCTCACACACAGAGATACAGAGGTCCTGGCAGGTGACACTAAACCAACTATAAATACTTGTGCTTTAGTGTCCCATATCCCCCTGTGTGACAGTCTGTGGCCACATTGCCTGTATCTGAAGTGCTCATCACCTGCAGATGGCGGCCAGTGAAGCCAGGACAACCCCACAGTAAGCACCCTATGTACAATGTAAGTGGGTGCTATGCTGCATCACTGGCCGGGTCGTGCAGGTGATGAGCGCTGCGGACAGAGGCAAGTGTATATGTGGCCACAGACAGCTCTCATATGGGTGATCCCAAATCCACCTGTGCCTCCACCCCACAACAACCACTTTGTCCTACAAACCATCTCCCAAAATGCTACTTTTTTGCCATTTTGCAACATGTAATAAAATGTTATGAAAAGTGGTCAAATGGGTGTACAGTCCTCAAAATGGTAGCACTGAAAGCGCATCTCATATCACAAAAAATTACACCACAAACAGCTCCGTACACCAAAGTATGAGCGGTTTAAATTTTTGTAAATGTATACAAACATTATTAAACCCATGTAAATATATTACCCCTGTGATCATACCGACCCACAGAACATGTCGTTTGGGGTGCACAGTGGAAACTGTAAAATCCAAGCCCACAAGAATATGTCACAAAGGCATTTTTTTTAACCAATTTTACTGCATTTGGAATTTTTTACCACTTCCCAGTACAGGGTATTGGATACTAAATACCATCACTATGAAGTGCAATTTTTTACGCAGAGCTCTTTCAGGGTGGGGAGTAAAAATGGAAACGCAAAAACAAAAAGGGGGTAAAGATGGCAACATTTGGTCCATGAGCAGCTAACTTATCACACTCCCCTAGTCCCTGCATCTACTCAGGACTGCTGTCACTGTATGGGGGTAATGTTACTCAGTATATGGCGGTAATATGATATTCATTGCTATATTTGTATAGCATAGTATAGCAGTACTATGGGTAACATTGGCCTTTCTATAGTCTTTATTATTTGATGCTATTTATGTGGTTGTAAAGGTGGCAGCATCATATGGCAGTATTATTTGTCTTATTGTTAGGTGGTATTGTGGCCCCATTGGGCTAAATTTCTGTGTTGGCACCTCGCGATAGAAACGTTGGCTTTGGTTTGCAGTTTGGGCACTCGGTCTCTCAAAGGTTCGCCATCACTGCTCTAGGGCAATGGTCCCCAACCTTTTTGTATTCAGGGATCAGCTTAGCCCCAAATTTTTTTTCGACAGATCAATAAGATTGTGTGCCCAGCAAATACCCCATATCTAACTCCAATCCATATAATGTGCCATTCCCTGCATCCGCCAATCTAAAATTCTCCCTTTTCTGTAGCCTCCTTTTTATAACCTAATAGTAATATCTGCGTTACAGCCCCCCCATAGTGATGTCCCCATTGCAGCCTCCATAAAAATGTCTCCATCGCAACCCCATAGTATTGTCCCCATTGCAGCCCCCCATAAAAATGTCTCCATCGCAACCCCATAGTATTGTCCCCATTGTAGCCCCCATAGTAATGTCCCCATCGCAACCTCCTCATAATGTCCTCACTGCAGCCTCCCATAGTGATGTCCCCATTGCAGCCTCCATATAAATGTCTCCATCGCAACCCCATAGTATTGTCCCCATTGTAGCCCCCATAGTAATGTCCCCATCGCAACCTCCTCATAATGTCCCCACTGCAGCCCCCCATAGTGATGTCCCCATTGCAGCCTCCATATAAATTTCTCCATCGCAACCCCATAGTATTGTCCCCATTGTAGCCCCCATAGTAATATCCCCATCGCAACCTCCTCATAATGTCCCCACTGCAGCCCCCCATAGTGATGTCCCCATTGCAGCCTCCATATAAATGTCTCCATCGCAACCTCCTCGTAATGTCCCCATTGCAGCCCCCCATAGTAATATCCAAGTAAAAAACTGTAAACTCCCCTCTGACACTGCTCTTCTCTCTCTTCCAGAGGCACGTCTATGCGTGGTGCGCACCAATACGTGGCTGATTACGTCATACTGTGTGCACATAGATGCGCCTCGGGGAGAAGTGGAGCGTCAGACGTGACTATACAGTTAATTTAAGTTCTTTTGGCTGCTGCCCGGTCTCCAGCGTAATCCACGGTGCCCGTAGTCTAAAAAAATAAGTAAATTAAGTAAAGAAATATGTAAATTAGGGTCACCTGAGCACCTCACGGCTCCTCCGCTCCTTAATTATTCATGCCCCCCTCCGTTTGCTTGGCCAGGCAAGAGAGAAGTTTTCACGCATGCGCAAGATTTCCAGACAGCCGGATGGCATGTGGGCGCATGCATAATAAAGGAGGGGAGGAGCCATGAGCCATGTCACCTGAGCGCATCATCCCCTAGAGGTAACAAGCATCCATTATAGGGCAGTCCCCACCCGTAATCAGCGGGTGGTCACGTGCCAGAAACCGCAACTCGCTGTGACGACAATTTATTCCACATGATTCATCATCTTTTGTTTGTTTTCTGTGTTTCATGACAAAAATGGACGTGAACTGGTTTATCCTGTGTGAATTCTCTCATGTAGAACAAGATTTGATTTTCTTGTAAAACATTTCCCACATAGAGAACAGGAATAGGGCTTCTCCCCTGTGTGGCTTCGCTCGTGCGTAACAAGGCTTGACTTATTTATGAAGCATCTCCCACATTCTGGACATGGATATGGCTTCTCTCCCGTGTGAACTCTCTTGTGTAGCACAAGACTGGATTTGTCTATAAAACATTTCCCACATTCTGAACATGTGAATGGCTTTTCTCCAGTGTGAATTCTCTCATGTGTAACAAGACTTGATTTAAGTGTAAAACATTTGCCACATTCTGGACATGGATAGGGCTTCTCTCCTGTGTGACTTCTCAGATGTGTAACAAGATCGGATTTATTTACAAAGCCTTTCCCGCACTCAGAGCATGTAAATGGCTTCTCTCCCGTGTGAATTCTCTCATGCAAAACTAGACTAAATTTCGTCCCAAAACATTTTCCACATACGGAGCACGGATACGGCTTCTCTCCCGTGTGAATTCTCTTGTGTGTAATTAGGTTGGATTTATTCACAAAACATTTCCCGCACACTGGACATGAATACGGTCTCTCTCCCGTGTGACTTCTTTTATGTCTAGCAAGATCTGATTTATTTGTAAAAGATTTCCCACACTCCACACATAGATAGGGCTTCTCCCCTGTGTGACTTCTATCATGTCTCACAAGATCGGATTTATTAAAATAGCTTTTCCCACACATGGAGCATGTAAATGGTTTCTCTCCTGTGTGAATTCTCAGATGATTTTTGAGTTTTGCTTTTGCTGTAAAACCTTTCCCACATTCAGGACACGAATAGGGCTTCTCCCCTGTGTGACTTCTCTTGTGTATAATAAGATGGGATTTTTTGATAAAACATTTTCCACATTCTGAACATGAATACGGCTTCTCTCCGGTATGAACTTTCTTATGATCCGTGACTTTGGATTTCGTACTAAAGCATTTACCGCATACAGAACATGAAAATGGCTTCTCTCCTGTGTGACTTCTCTCATGTATGATCAGGGCTGATCTGTTTGTAAAGCCTTTTCCACAGAGTAAACATGAATATGGCTTCTCTCCCGTGTGAATTCTTTTGTGTGTAAAAAGACCTGAGCTATATAAAAACTGTTTTCCACATTCCCCACATTGGAACTTCTTAGCCGCTGTGTGTCCTGTATCGGTGGTGACCACGTGTGACGGGTCAGGATGAGGAGGATTAGATGATGGATCTCCTGGAGGATCATTACTGAGGTCTTCTCCTGTACAGTGCTCAGTGACATCTTTTACTGATAACGTGACTCTTCCCCCAGATTTCATACCTGGATCTTCTGTAAAAATAAAATACATTGGGAAATTGTTTTGCTTGTGTCATAAGGAAGAGAAAAAACTTTCAACATTCATATTTCACTCAATACACACAAAAAGCCAAAGTCAGAAGAGGGTCCATCAGGACGGAGAAGCCGATGCCCTTCCATATATTTCCCATTCATCTGGCTCCTCTCTTTTCTGTGGCCCTGACACATTAGGACTCCGGGGCCACTATTATCCCAGAACTCTCCTACATCATTGGAGAGACTCACCTGCTCGCCAAGACCCCAGTAACCCTACCCAGAATGTATTGTCACGGTACGTATGGATGATCACATCTACCACCAACGACGCAGGTGCAGGTCACCACACTCTGACCAAATCGACAGGAGAGTTACATTGGAAGGACCATGACCCATTCCAGGTAGGACATGGATGATCTGAGTGAGAGTTCAGGCATCCATCACTAACCCTGGGAGAAAGGAGATGAAGGATCTTGGAGATCAAAAAATAAAAAAAAGATTTTCTGTGTAGAGAAGAATAAAGCTAAAAGGACATGGATGAGGTGGGTGGGGCTTGAGATTTACAATAACTTGTATCAGATTCCAATGTTGGCCTAAGGGACCCCACAAGATCTGTCAGAATCCCCTGAAGACGCTGCACCGATCCACCATGGCCTGGGGCACCTGTGGACTTGTCACCCCACATCTGGGGAAGGGACGGGGCAGCGGGGGTAGTCATTGTCATGGCTGAACCAGTAATAACTTCACTGAATACCAAGAGTTTTATCAGAGTGTAGACATCGCTGAACAAACTTTCTAGATTCTATGTGTAACGTGTCCACTGATTACTGACAATGTACAGTATATTCCCCATAAGTGTCCAGCCAGGGAGGCTCAGATATATATTAGTGCAACACCCTCACCGATGCAAGGCAGAGGAGTGGTTGCGAATACATCCCACCATGTAGCTTGCAGCCTGTGTAGGGTCTGATCAGCTCCACAACATGTCACTACATGTCACTACAAGGCAGGAGTTAATTGTTTTGTGTGATGTCATATGTGTCAGCCAATCACATGTGTTACACTCTGTTTCTGTGAGCTGAGATGTAATTGGAGGAGTAGCCACCACCTGACCAGTGGGAGTAACAAAACCCCTGGTCAAAAAACTTCTAGAAGCAGAAGAAGACTGGAGTTAATCCAGTGAAGTCAGTCTTAGGCTAGAGCTGACACAGCTCAGTTCAGCTAAGCAAGTCTGTGCAGCCAGCACACCAGACAAGAGCAGGTGAGCCCAGCTCCCTGCCTGACTGTAGTGAGTTAGGGAGTGAGGAAAGGGGTATCATCCTACCTTCAAGGGGGATACCTGAAGCAACCTAGGATAAGCTGAAGCATCCTACTAGGACACAGCTACCTCCCAGCCTGCCATTGCATCCAGGCTGATGATCCATCCTGTGGCTCCCTCCAACTACATCTCCAGCATTCCAACATTCTGTCAAGGCACGTTGCTACGGTTCCTGTTGGTTCCAATAAAGAACTGTAAGTTGTTTTTGTTCAACCTCTGCCTCCGTCTGGTCCGTGCTACTATGGCTGTCACCATCACGGGCACCCTATCCACCACACAGAGACTCATACTCTAGACCCCAAAGGGTTGCCCCAGGGAGAACCGCTATAGCAGCCTCTCCCTCATCATTTCCTGCCAACACCACCCTGCTGGAGACCTGCCATGCTGTAGGACAGCCCTCCGGTTCCCCATACCAAGCACCGTGACACTAGCGTGCCTAGGCCGCAATCTCCAGCCACTCAGGTACTGCGGGCCCCGGCTGACTCCAAGCCCTAGAAGAGGCTAGGCCCCGGTGGGGGATGTTGCAAGTGGCGTCATGAACAGGATATATACTTCTGTGCCTTATTCTGGCACTATAGACTGTACTTTATTACAAAGACTGTGCTGCCTAACCCTGCTGCCATCCGGGTTTAGGCCCAAGTGATTGTGTGCATTACTACTTTGAACTGTGTTATACTGCTGCCACGTGCTGTCGAGCACCGCTCCAGCACTCAAGAGGTTAAACCCTGCAAAGAACTTTGTCAGCTCTGCTACATCCGATGCTGCCGCGCCTCAAACATTTACCTCAGAGGCGTGTGGCGCAGCATGGAATTCCAGCCCACCAAATCCTCACTGGCGGGAACTCCAGAGTCGTCACCAGGCTCCACCCCTTGCACGTGAGGCACGAAGGACAGTAGAGGAGGAGCTGGAGCGTGTGCGGCCAGCAACGAAGAGGGTTAGTCGGCCATCTTGGATCTTGGTGCAGGCCGCGCCTGAAGCCTGCCAGCAGCAGGGACTGGGACTGGAGGAGAACACCGCTGAGCATCACCAAGCCCCTGCTGCCTGCCGAACATCGGGAACCGAGTCCTTCATGTACCAGAGCTGTCCTGTCACCGCGGCTGATCCTAAGTGAGTACCGCTGGGGAAGTTAAAGAGGGGTAGAGATTGTTTCCGACGCTAGGTTATTGGCTCACCTCCCAGGGAACAGTGACTGTGTCTTAAAGTGCCCACGTCCCATTCTGGCCATCGCCCATAGCAACGGACATTGTGTAACCCTGCAGACTTCCCTCAGCTAGGCCAGTCATGTCCGCCCAGGACGAAGATACGGGACTGGAGCAGGTCCCGTCCCCTGGTCCCTCCTCAGGGTACCGGAGCATGTTAAGCCCTCCAGAGAGTCCTTTCACCCCTGCTACAGCCAGGGTCCCTGGGACCCCCACCATGATGCCTCTGACTATGCCCTACTATCTGGGGGCCCCCTGGTTACCCCACTACGAGGGAGAATCACACACGCTCCCTGAATTCAGAGACAAATTGTTAGCCACCTTCGCCCTGTACCCGCTCACAGAGGAACAGAAAGTGGGCATCCTAACCGGGCAGTGGAAAGGACCGGCTCTCCAGGAAGTCAAATTTTGGCCCCGAGAACAGCTTCAAAATGTGGTCCAAATTCTCAATAGGCTGCGCAACACCTTTGACAGAAATTCTTTGGGAAAAGACAGGAGCCTCAAGAGTCCCTTAGAGACTTTGCCCTCTCCCTACAGGAGACATGGAAGGCCATAACCCGTCTTGATCCCAAAGAGGCTGAAACCTCTGACCAAACCCTGAGGGAGCAATTTATTAATGGACTTGTTGATAGAAATCAAAGGTGTCAACTAAAGATCATCTCTTCTCAACATGCCCAGGCCTCTTTTCTTGAGTTTAAGGAAATTGCCATTGACATATTAGGGGACCGACCGCCTACTGAATCCGCGGAAATAGAAGACTCTGCTCTAGCTTGCCATCCAACGCAGCCGACATCACCTACTCCTGTGACTACGGAAGCAGCTGGCTTAGCAGGACAGGTCCCTAATCTGGCAGACACCCGCATAAAATACTCGATCGGTTGACCCAGTTGGAAGTGACTGTCTCTGCTATGAGGAAGAAACCTCCAGAGAACTCTGTACGGTCAGCTACCCCTCGTGACTCCCCGGCTAAACAGCGCCCAAGAGAAGTGAAGTCGTTAAGCACCTGGAGTCACAAGGAACCCCGCCAGCGGTGCAGCTACTGCCATAAATATGGGCATGAAGAGGATGGATGTCGTCAGTTAAACGACAAACCCTTGGAGCTAAGGGACGACCTCCAAGGGAAGAACCTGTAAGTCCCCGAGATCCCAACTGGATGCCCAGGTTCGTGGGGACTCGCCCCATGGTTCATGTAACCATCAACGGAGTTACCCTACCAGCCTTAATCGATACCGGCTCTCAAGTGACCAGCCTCCGGAGTGCTACCTTTGAGAAATGCCGTGGAGGAGCATCCTTAGTCCAGCCTCCCAAGGACACATCCTGTGTCATGTAACCATCAACGGAGTTCCTGTGACATCCTGTGACACATCCTGTGTCATGTAACCATCAACGGAGTTACCCTACCAGCCTTAATCGATACCGGCTCTCAAGTGACCAGCCTCCCAAGGACACATCCTGTGACACATCCTGTGTCATGTAACCATCAACGGAGTTCCTGTGACATCCTGTGACACATCCTGTGTCATGTAACCATCAACGGAGTTACCCTACCAGCCTTAATCGATACCGGCTCTCAAGTGACCAGCCTCCGGAGTGCTACCTTTGAGAAATGCCGTGGAGGAGCATCCTTAGTCCAGCCTCCCAAGGCTTACTTGAACATTATTGCTACAAACGGAAAACCCGTACCCATCCGCGGCTACTGGGAGCCTACACTAACCATTGGAGACACTGAGTTAACCAGACAGGGCGTAGTGGTGACACAAGTGCCCGAAAATGGTAACTTCTCCCTGGTACTGGGTACCAATGTCCTCCGCAACTGCTATCCTGAAGTGCTGAAGGCTCTCCACGACTCCCTGCCAACCGTGCCCAACGGTTCCCGGAAGGTAATTCAAGAGACTATGCAGGTTCTAGCGGCGCAACAGAAATTTGCTGGCCCTAATGGAGAAATCTGCAGAGCCCGGATCAAGGATCCACAACCTGTCTGCCTTCAACCTGGGACTGAGATGTTAGTATGGTGCCGAGCCTGCATGGGCGTCCAAGGTCAAGACTACCAGGCTATGGTAGAACCTCTACCAGTTGATGAAGACCTACCCATCCTAGTCACCAGGCGCCTAGTCACTGTATCACAAGGACAAGTACCCATTCGACTACTAAATGTGGGAGACTCCCCTGTAGATCTGAGAAAATATCAAGCTGTAGCCACTCTCTTCAGCGTCCATCCTGAAGACTTAGTGGAAACCTCTCTGTCTGCTTCCCAACAGTTGGAAGTAAAGCAAAGTGCTGAAGGTGAACCTGCCGAGCAATCCTGGTGGCTTGAGCTCAATATTGCAGACAACGATTTTACTCCTGCAGACCAAGTACAAGGTGTCCTGGATGTCGTTATGAAGCACCACCAGGCCTTTAGCAAACACCCACTGGATTTTGGGCAGACTACCCTGATCCAACATACCATCCCTACCGGCTATCATCCTCCTATCAAAGAGCGATACCGTCCTATACCTCCAGCCCGCTACCAAGATGTGAAAAAGCTGGTACAAGAGATGAAAACAGCCAACGTTATCCGGGAGAGTCACAGCCCATGGGCTGCCCCGTTGGTCCTTGTGAAAAAGAAGGATGGAACCCTTTGATTCTGTGTTGACTATAGGAAGATCAACAATATCACCCACAAGGATGCCTATCCGCTGCCTCGAATTGAGGAATCCCTCGCAGCTCTAGGGTCAGCTGCCTACTTCTGTACCCTGGATCTAACCAGTGGCTACTGGCAAGTGGCCATGGCGCTGGAAGACAGAGAGAAGACGGCTTTCACCACCCCAATGGGCCTGTTCGAGTTCAACAACATGCCGTTCGGGCTATGCAACGCCCCAGGCACCTTTCAACGGCTGATGGAGAGATGTTTTGGTCATCGAAACTTCGAGACCGTCCTGCTATACTTGGACGACATCATCTACTCCAAGACTTATGAAGACCACCTCCACCATCTGGCTGAAGTCTTCCAAATCCTGACCCAACATGGGTTGAAGGTCAAGCCATCCAAGTGCCACCTGCTACAACCTAGCGTCAAGTACCTGGGACATGTGGTGAGCGCTCATGGAATTGAGCCAGATCCAGAGAAGATTGCAGCTGTCCACGACTGGCCTACCCCATCAACCATACGGGACATCAAAAGCTTCCTGGGATTTGCCAGTTATTACAGGCGTTTTATCCCGAAGTTTGCCCAGCTGGCGGCTCCCCTGCAAGAACTCCTAAGGGGCCTGCCAAAAGAGAGCCAACGTTCCCGAGTATCCGTTGAGTGGACAGCCGAATGAGAAGCTGCCTTCCAGATGCTCAAGCAATGGTTGACTGAGCCTCCGGTGTTGGGATATCCAGACTACAATCTGCCTTTCACCCTATACACCGATGCCAGCAAGCAAGGCCTAGGGGCTGTACTATCCCAGCTCCAGAACAGAACTGAAAGGGTTATAGCCTACGCCAGCCATTCCCTCCGAGAACCAGAGCAAAACGACCAGAACTACAGTTCCTTCAAGTTGGAGTTTCTGGCGTTAGTCTGGGCTGTGACCGAAAAGTTCAAGGACTACCTGGCTGCATCCTTCTTTACTGTCTTCACAGAAAATAATCCCTTGGCGCATCTGAACACCGCTCGTCTTGGAGCACTGGAACAACGGTGGGCCTCCAGACTTGCCAACTTCAACTTTACCATCAAGTACCGGACTGGTAAGGCCAATGACAACGTCGACGCTCTGTCCCGTCTCCCTGACCAGTGGGAGGGACGCTCCACGGATGCTCAGTGGGAAGATGTGGAGATGCCAGCGTTCTATGCCCGGTTTGTGCGTCAAGATGCCCAGAGGGTTTACTCCTTACCGTCAGACGCAGCGCCAGCTACTCCTCAAGAAGAGTCAGAGCCCCCTGCGGAAAAGGACCTCTGGATGAGTCTTCAGGCTGATAGCCACGCCATAGGAGAAGTGATGGACTATCTCTCTAGTGGACGAGTGCCTGAAAGAATCCACCGGAGAAGAGCTGATGGAGAACTGTCTCAATTGTGGCGCCAGAGAAAGACTCTGAACATGCATCAGGGTCTGCTAAAGAGAAGAACTCTGGATCACTTATGACCGGCTGTATCAAATTGTGATTCCCAGGAGGGACGCCAAGATAGTACTGGATATGTACCATAACCAGTCCAGACACTCCGGCGCTCAGAAGACTGAAGCCACCCTCCGAAGGCGCTTCTACTGGGTCAACATGAAGCCCGACATCGAAGCCTGGTGTCGAGAATGCCCAGCCTGCGCCATCGCTCGAGGAGAGCGACACAATCAAAGGGCCCCTCTACATCCCATTGTGAGCCAACGGCCCTTAGAGATCCTGGCATTGGATCATGTGAAGTTGGAGCCCAGCAGATCCGGTCACACTTATGCTCTCACGATCATCGACCACTGTATTTTGTGGTTGCAGTACCCGTCAGAGACCTATCTGCAAGGACCACCGCAGCAGCCCTGTGGAAGAGCTTCATCCTCCCCTATGGCTGTCCGGACCAGCTCCTTACGGACCAAGCGTTTGAGTCCCAAGTCTTCCAAGAGCTGTGCATTCTATATGGCTGTAAAAAGCTAAGGACCACAGCCTATCATCCCCAAGGCAACGGGCTTTGCAAAAAATGAATCAGACTCTAATCAACATGCTGAGGACTCTGATCCCTGCAAAAAGGGCTGACTGGCCGAATTAGTGTACCTGTACAACAACACCACTCATTGCTCCACAGGATACACCCCGTATTATCTGATGTTCGGGAGACACGGCCATCTCCCTGCTGATATGACCTGGGACATGGAGTCCCCTAATTCCCAGTCTTTACTCCCCCAGACTGACTGGGTTCACGAACAGCAGAGGCGCCTGGCGGATGCCAGAGAAGTTGTAGATCTGCGGTTGGAAGAGGGCCGAGAGAAACAAAAAAACGACTTTGATCGTAATGCCTGTGCTGAGCCTTTTGCCCCAGGAGATGGAGTGTGGCTGCGCAACAACCATCCCACCAGTAAGCTAGATGGGCGTTGGGAGCGTAAGCCATACCTAGTTAGGGACAGTCTCTCCCCTGAAGTCTACGAGATTTCAAGAGGAGGCCGTCCACTACTCCGGGTACATAGGAACCGGCTGAAGAAATGTCTTCGTCCTTTTGCCCCTATGTCCACACCTCTCACCTCGACCCCCAACTTACAGACCTCCTTGTGTTCACCTACCCCCAGTTTCTTAGAACTTGTGACTGTGCCTCAACTCTGTGTTGTTGTTTCCACTCCAGTAAGAGGTACCCCGGAGAGACCATCATCCCCACCGCAGTCTCCAATACTGCTACCTGTGAAGGATGATCCGGCTCCAGAGTCTGCAACCCCTGAGGCATCAGAGGCAGCTGAGACTCTGACTCCAGCACCTGACTCAGAGGAGGATGATGAGGAGGTTGTTATCTTCTCCCAACTGGAACTTCGGAGGTCTCAAAGGGAGACAAAAGGTAAAGCTCCTGCGTAAGTGCAGGAGTATCAACTGGTGTCACACAGAAGGAGGAGGCAGGTACGCTTTTCTGACACTGAAGTACTCACCACCGAAGAAGATACTGATTAACCCCTGATGGGCTGTAGCCCTCTTCAGGTACTGTGCCTATTGTACATATGATTTATTTCTTCTACTATCCCAGTTGGGCTGAATAGCCACCTATCCCATAGAGCCAGAAACTGTCCTGAGACTCTACCCCTATTTACTTATCTCAGTCAAGAGACATACCTTGATAGCACCCTTTCCTCTGCACAGCAGAGATTCCTACAAAGGACTCTGTCCCTCTACACATAGAGGAGACCCTTTGCTTTCTTTATTGCACTTTTCCCCACATCAAGGGCTGTACCCAGAAGATGGACTTTGCAATTAAAGACCTTCTGAGAGACTTTTGCCAATTCAAAGGAAAAGTTGCTACTTTATTGCTCTTGTATTACACTTAATGCCTTCCTTTTAGGTATGAACATTCTGCATGCACTATTATGCCTTTTCCTTTTAGGGTAAAGAGACATTTACTATTCTGCTACCCTGAGTAGCCTACCTCTGTAACGTTTGCAACGTTATGTTTAAGATGTGTACCCATTGAGCTCCTAAGCCAATGTGAGTTTACCAAAATGTTTGCACACTGTCAATTTATGCCAGTAGTTTGCACTAACCTTTCATAGGCTTTTCAGATTGTAGTGTGGCTGTGTCGGACTGTCTCTATGTAAACCCTGACCGCAATCTTATGCCTCAAACCGAAGCTTCGTAAGTGGGGGTAGTCCGTAAACTGCGGGTCCTAAGGGAACTGGGGGTGTTAAAGATGTAGCACCTGGATGCCACTCATACAAGGGTAAGAATGTCAGTCGGCAGGTACTTATACATTTGTATAATGTCTTATTGTGTCACATATGCCAATGTAATGCATATCTACACTACATATTTGTCACCAGGGAAGAAGTGTTTATATAACAAATATACAGGCCCTGGTGCAAGGAGTGGATTACAGTACATGACATCACACCTTTCCTACTGTACAGTTTGGTTTAATGGCGTTAGCGACCAACTGTCACACTTCACATTCACATGTCCTTGTCTTAGTCTGACACCAACCCAGGTGCCTGTCTCCAGGAACATGGGCAGTTTGTCCCTACAGATCATGTAGCCTAAACTTCACAGAAGTGCCCCTTTTGTATCTACCTCTACCGGCCATCACTTGCACGGACCCCCCCCAGAGGTTCCCCGCTGCTGGCCAGCGGTTGGTCCTTTGCGCCCCAACCAGTCCATAGTCGAGCCAAGGGCGGCTCTTTCAACTGCCCCAGGGGTCAGCTGCATGTGGTCCTTTCTGTTTGGTATGGTTTTTTTAGCTCAGTCTTACTATTTGTATGTCTACTAAGTGTTACTCATCACTCTGCATCTCCATATTTATATGGAATAACATTACTGTGTAGTGACTTTGCTTTGCCTACCTTTATGCCCTTGAAGGCGGTTATTCTTGGACACATGCATTTTAATTTTAACATTGTAGTCTGTCCATTATTGCTTTTTGATCATTGTTCTTTATGTCTTTAATAAAGTATACGATTTGTAATATACCCTGAGGGTGTTGCCTCCTTTCTGCTCCAAGTATTTGGTTATGCCCCGGGGGTATGCCACACCCTCGCCGATGCAAGGCAGAGAGGTGGTTGCGAATACGTCCCATCATGTAGCTTGCAGCCTGTGAGTGTGATCCCAGCTCCCTGCCTGAGTGTAGTGTGTTAGTCAGTGAGGAAAGGGGTATCATCCTACCTTCAAGGCTGATACCTGAAGCAACCCAGGAAAAGCTGAAGCATCCTTCCAGGACACAGCTATCTCCCAGCCTGCCATTGCATCCAGGCTGATGATCCATCTTGTGGCTCCCTCCAACTACATCTCCAGCATTCAACCATTTGTCCAGGCACGTTGCTACTGTTCCTGTCGGTTCCAATAAGGAACTGTAAGTTACTTTTGTTCAACGTCTGCCTCCATCTGGTCCCTGCTACTACGGCTGTCACCACACAGAGACTCATACTCTAGACCCCAAAGGGTTGCCCCAGGGAGAACCGCTATAGCAGCCTCTCCCTCATCATTTCTTGCCAACACCACCGTGCTGGAGACCTGCCAGGCTGTAGGACAGCCCTCCGGTTCCCCATACCAAGCACCGTGACAATAGCGTACCCAGGCCGCAACCGCCAGCCACTCAAGTACTGCGGGCCCCGGCTGTCTCCTGGCCCCTAGAATAGGCTAGGCCCCGGTGGGGGATGTTGCACATCGCTCGCGTACTACTGCCACGGCTGCTGTGGGGAGATGGGGGGAGGAGCAGTAGCAGCTCCATGAGCAGCAGCTTAAGTCTGGATTCCTTATTCAGCAACTTCCTTCACCCGCCTAGTGAGGAGGGTAGCAGCCACCAGCAGCAGCAGGACATGGAGCAGATCCTGCACCAGCAGGTGGTGGCCTACTTGGACACCAGTTTACCACCTCAGCCAAACTTGATGTGTGGCCACAACTTGCGGAGTTTGCAGTAGAGAACCTGTCCTGCCCGGCCAGTAGTGTGGCATCAGAGCAGGTGTTCAGTGCGTCGGGGGCCATCGTTACCCCAGCAGAACCCGCTTGTCCACCCGTAATGTGGAGAGACTAACCTTTGTCAAGATGAATCAGGCTTGTATCGGCCAGGATTTCAACTCACCAATGCCTTATGCATCAGATTAGATCAGCCATGACGCCTCCTCCAAACGTTGAGAAATTAGTCTGGGTTCTAACTACCTGCCTCAGCCACTATTCTGATACTGCCACCCGCCTGATGCCGCACATCTGCTGCCAGTTGCACCATCTGCCTCCTACCGTCTTTACCAGGGACTGGAATTGTCTGCCACCTCCACACTATATCATTGTACCACCCTGCGTGCTCCTGCTGCTGCTGCCACTTCCACATTATATCATTGTGCCACCCTGCGTGCTCGTGCTACTGATGCCACCTCCAGAGTATAGCATTGTGCCACCCTGCGTGCTCCTGCTGCTGCTGACGTCACCTCCACATTATATCATTGTGCCACTCTGCATGCTCCTGCTGACGCCACCTCCACACTATATCATTGTGCCACTCTGCGTGCTCCTGCTGCTGCTGACGCCACCTCCACACTATATCATTGTGCCACTCTGCATGCTCCTGCTGCTGCTACTGATGCCACCTCCAGACTCTATAATTGTGCCACTCTGCGGGCTCCTGCTGCTGCTACTGATGCCACCTTCACACTATATCATCGTGCCACCCTGTGGCCTACCATGTTGCCACCACTTCCACACCTCTGACCTCATGCTGCTGCTGCTGGTGCCACCTTTGGAGTTCTTTTTTGTCAAAGGCCAAATAGTTTCAGGAAAACTGTAATGTGTTATGGATGCAGCGTCTCTAATCTACAAATTAAAATAGAAAATTTCAACTTCTAATGCATTTCAAACTTCGTCATTGTGCCACAATGTGGCCTCCTCTGCTGTTGGCTATATGGGCTCCTGCTGCTACCACCTCCAGACTCTGTCATTGTGCCACCCTGCGGGCACCTGCTGCTACTGATGCCACCTCTACACTATATCATTGTGCCACTCTGTGGCCTACCATGGTGCCGCCACCTCCACACCTCTGACCTTATGCTGCTGGTGCCACCTTTGGAGTTCTTTATTGTGAAAAGCCTGATTTTTTCAGGAAAACTGTAATGTATAATGGCCAATTGAAAGAGGACACTGACGCGTGAAAAGAAGAGCAAAATGATCAGTGACGTTAATGCAGAATTACTGCCGACACCCTCTCCACTCTTTAGGGGGGTTTCTCCACGTATCCGCGTGTAACAGAACAGGTTCTGTCGTAATCTATGGAATCATCTGATGTCAGTGTAAAAAGAGTGCACTCTTTGATGTTATAGTGGGATCTTGGCCCTCAGCTCAGGCCTTTCAAGCTGGCACAGACGTTACCTTGTCAGGCTGTGTTCCCGCTTCACTTATTTGGGGAAGTTGGCCTATGTAAGTGCACATGGAAGTGAAGAGTGAAGCGATTCTAAGAGTGGCTGCTGTCATGTGCATGTCATACTAAAACACAGACCAAACCGCGCTCCCTATGCATATTTAAGCATGGCACAACGTTCTACAACACCCTACAGGCTCTCTGCAGCCAGGAAGTACCTGGTTTTTAACGTGATTTGTCATGATTCGATCCAAATCAATTTTTTTTAAAAAATTCAGCAAATCGGGACGAACCGAATTTTAACAAATTCGCCCATCTCTGGTATGCTTTTATGTGGTTTCATTGGGGACCCCTATATGTGCATATTTGTGCCTCTATTTTCTATTATTGGTCCTCCTTAATTGATGTTTGGTCACACTTTCTTCTTCACCGCCTTTATTCACTTGTTTTTCCTATCTCAGCCATCACTCCTTTTTTCACACTTGTGCTTTCTTTGGCACTTTTTTCTTAATTCTTTTCCAGCTCTTTTTCTTACCATTTCCGACTTTAATGCACGCCCCCCCCCCCCCCTTTGCCCTGATATCTTCATATGTATATATAAAAATATTCTTTTACTCATCTGTATATATATTTAGTCAACAGTTAACACCTCCGGATTGGGAGTAGCGCACACACCTCCGGATTGGGAGTAGCGCACATTGGGTCAACACTACCCGGATGTTTACATTAGCGCCAAATGTTGAACATGCTCCCGCAGCTACAGGTGCTCTTTGTAGTGGGTGGGTCCCTCCTGGGTTGGTATTTATCTATGGGCCACGTTCACTATTACTTCACTTGCCCCTGAAGAAGTCACAAGCATGTGAAGATATGCGAGGGGTCTGCTTGCCTTCCCTTCCTTCTGCCCATTCCCTCCACTTTATACTATGGGTATGACATCCTTGACATTTTTTTGATCTGCTTGCAGGCATCAGTTGGGCATTTGTCTGTATTGACTGTATTTATTATCATTGCTGTACTTTTTGCTACACTGACATTATTATCATGTTGCGTCTATTTTTTCAGGCAGTTTGGTAGGTGTATGGGGCCCATGCATGCCTCTTAGCCCTAGATGGTTGCATACACCTTACGGTGTAATTTTATGTGTTTTTATCATTGTCCTGTATGTCTATTGGTGTTACATGTATTCTAATAAACATATTTTACGCATCATCTGCCGTCTTTTGTGGTGCATCTTGGATGCGGGGACTTTACTGATTAGGTAGTGCCCGTCGTTGTTTTGCCTAGGGTGCCATTGAAAACATCATCAAAAGTCACAAAAAAAACCACAGCTCCATGCACCAAAGTATGAAAAAGTTATTAGCGCCAGAAGATGGCAACATGAAAAAAAAAAAAAAAGTAAAGGAGATTTTAATTTTTGTAAATGTATAAAAACATTAGAAAACCTGTACAAATTTGTTATCCCCGTGATCGCACCGATCCAAAGAATAAAGTAGACATGTCATGTAAGCTCTTGTGCCCCCCCTCATCCTCATAGACCAGTGGTGGTGAACCTATGGCACTGGTGCCATAGGCGGCACTCGGAGCCATCTGTGTGGGCACCCAGGTCATCACCCCAGAATGAAGTTCACCAGACAGGACTCAAAGAATCTTCCTGGAGAATCTCCCTACAATATTAGACGAATTTGCCCTCCTCCTTTCAACTGTGTTGGTGTCCTTAGGAGGCTGAACCATTGAAAATTGTCAAAGAAAAAGGAGAAATAAATTACTGCTTAAATTGCTGTGCTGGCACTTTGCAATAAATAAGTGGCTTTTAGTTGAAGTTTGGACACTCAGGCTCTAAAAGGTTAGCCATCGCTGTCATAGATTGTAAGCTCTTATGTCCCCCCTCATCCTCATAGACTGTAAGCTCTTGTGTCCTCCCCTCATCCTCATAGATTGTAAGCTCTTGTGTCACCTCCTCATCCTCATAGACTGTAAGCTTGTGTGTCACCTCCTCATCCTCATAGACTGTAAGCTTGTGTGTCACCTCCTCATCCTCATAGACTGTAAGCTCTTGTGTCCTCCCCCTCTTCCTCATAGACTGTAAGCTTGCGTGTCACCTCCTCATCCTCAGACTGTAAGCTCTTGTGCCCCCCCTCATCCTCATAGACTGTAAGCTCTTGTGCCCCCCCCCTCATCCTCATAGACTGTAAGCTCTTGTGTCCCCTTCATCCTCATAGACTGTAAGCTTGTGTGTCACCTCCTCATCCTTATAGACTGTAAGCTCTTGTGTCTCCCTCATCCTCATAGACTGTAAGCTCTTGTGTCACCCGTCATAGACTGTAAGCTCTTGTGTCCCCCTCATCCTCATAGACTGTAAGCTCTTGTGTCATCCCCTCATCCTCATAGACTGTAAGCTCTTGTGCCCCCCCCTCATAGACTGTAAGCTCTTGTGTCCCCCTCATCCTCATAGACTGTAAGCTCTTGTGTCTCCCTCATCCTCATAGACTGTAAGCTCTTGTGTCACCCGTCATAGACTGTAAGCTCTTGTGTCACCCGTCATAGACTGTAAGCTCTTGTGTCCCTCTCATCCTCATAGACCAGTGATGGCGAACCTTTTAGCGGCCGAGTGCCCAAACGGCAACCCAAAACCCCCTTTTTTATTGCAAGGTGCCAACCAAAAATTAAAGCAGTAACTTATTGCTCCCTGTTCCTCAACAACGTTCGATCATATTAGCCTCCTGAGGACAAGATGGAAAATTTGCATCATTTTAGCTTCTTTCCAGTGTCCCTCTGTACTCAGAGAATAGTGGGGCCAGCAGAAGGTCCTGCTGGGGTGGTGGCCCGAGTGCCCACAGAAAGGGCTCGGAGTGCCGCCTCTGGCACCCGTGCCATAGGTTCGCCACCACTGTCATAGACTGTAAGCTCTTGTGTCACCCCCTCATCCTTATAGACTGTAAGCTCTTGTGTCACCCCCTCATCCTCATAGACTGTAAGCTCTTGTGTCACCCCCTCATCCTCATAGACTGTAAGCTCTTGTGTCCTCCCCTCATCCTCATAGACTGTAAGCTCTTGTGTCCCTCTCATCCTCATAGACTGTAAGCTCTTGTGTCACCCCTCATCCTCATAGGCTGTAAGCTCTTGTGTCACCCCCTCATCCTCATAGACTGTAAGCTCTTGTGTCACCCCTCATCCTCATAGACTGTAAGCTCTTGTGTCACCCCCTCATCCTCATAGACTGTAAGCTCTTGTGTCACCGCCTCATCCTCATAGACTGTAAGCTCTTGTGTCACCCCCTCATCCTCATAGACTGTAAGCTCTTGTGTCACCCCCTCATCCTCATAGACTGTAAGCTCTTGTGTCACCCCCTCATCCTCATAGACTGTAAGCTCTTGTGAGCAGGGCCCTTACTCCTTTTATTTTCTGTATATATGTCCCCTAGGTTTTGTAAAGCTACAGAATATGATGTCACAGATTATTATTATAGGGGCAGTATAGACGGAAAAGAGTCGAGGGCCTAGGACTGAGCCCTGAGGAGCCCGACAGTAATAGGAGATGAGAGAGATCACGAGAAGGAGACTCTGAAAATGAGATCAGAGAGATTGGAAGAAAACCAAGTGATCCTTAAAGTGGGTCTATACACTATAGTCAAGGGAGGACTTACCATGTGATGTGCGGGGCCGGGGGTCCTCCATCATGACGTCCTGGTACCGGTCCTTGTGTCCCTCTATGTACTCCCGCTCCTCCATGGAGAAATACACAGCCACATCCTGACACCTTATAGGAACCTGACACACACAATGACACAGTCATCACCCAGACCCCTCCAGTGCCGGATCATTTCCCAGCATCCCCAGCAGTGTCACCTCTCCAGACAGCAGCGCAGTCATCTTCATGGTCAGTTCTAGGATCCTCTGCTCATGGATCAGGGAGAGAGGGGGAGGCTCTGTGATGGGGCCCCGGCTCCATCCTCCTCCTCCTGGCTCTGTGATGGGGCCTTGGCTCCTGCTCCCTCCTCCTCTTGGCTCTGTGATGGGGCCCCGGCTCCATCCTCCTCCTGGCTCTGTGATGGGCCCCCGGCTCCTGCTCCCTCCTCCGCCTGGCTCTGTGATGGGACTTCGGTCACATCCTCCTTCTGGCTCCTGGAGATGGTTGCTGGTGGCCACACAGTCTTCAAATGTTTTCTTCAACAATATATAAGCCTGTGTATAGAGAGACAATATGATAAGATCAGTGCCATCTCCAGTATTCTAGTGACTGTAACCTGTAATATTTTATACTCCGGACATCCAGGGCTCTTCTGGACTCTGATTCCATCCTTTGGCAACAGTATAAAAAATGTATACGGTGTAATATTAAGGTCACACTAGAGACAGAGGCCACGTTCCGCTATCGGACCCTCATGTTACCGGCCCTTTTCTCCTGGTTGTAGTATTTCTACTTACCATAATAAATCATATTGCCCCTATAACATGATATTGGTGGTGGGTTTCCATGTGCCGCTTTCTGCTCTCCCAGTCTTTCCAATTACTTGGAAGGTCTGGAAGCTGTTCTAGAGGATGTGGGCTTCTTCCGCTCTCTTCCTATTATGGAGCCTCCCCCGATGTCTGACTGGTCATAAAGATGATAGAAATGTGGACGCCATTACCTCTCCGCTCAGCAGGGAGATGATCTCCAGGGCGAGGCTGAATATTCTTCTGGAGATCTCATCCTTGTCCATCCTTGGTGGTCACTCAGGAGAAGGAGCGTCTGGAGGAGAAGATGAGGAAACTGGATGAGCTGGAGGGTCTAGTACTGCGGGCCCCTCACCCATACAGGGGCCACATTATGTGTGACTTGCAGGAAATCACTGATCATGAAGTGCTCTTAGCTGTAACACACCCAGATATGTTGCTCTGCAGAGCAAAGAGCTTTCATCCTTCTACATCTTTCTGCTGGGTGATGGACGACCAAACCAATCAGCTGCAGGGTCGGTGTTCTACTCTATGTCTCTTTGTACCTGCATCCATTGTGCTTTTTGTTGTGTATTCTGGCCCTTTCTTTGCCTCACAATTCTGTACCTCGCTTTTGTCTGTCATCTGTTCGGGGCATGTACCTAGAGTAGGAACTATTGTCCAGTTGTCACCTGTGGGTGAGCAGTAGCCATGGTCAGCGGTTCTGGATAAGGTAGGAGTTACTTTGTTCTGAAACTGAAATTATCAGTCGTAACTTGTTAAAAACCACGTAAAAAATGTGCATGAGTAAATGTGCATGATAAAGATGCATAGAACAGAAAATCTAAAGATTAAGGCACAAAACTAGGAATCCATTATGTATCATTAAGATTTCTTTAGTAGTACAAAGACAAACAAAACAAGCATATTCACCCAACGTATCGGTCACGCAGAACGTAATTAAAAGAGCCATAGAGTACACAGTTCACCTTATGTAGCAGATCTTTTTTGACCCAGTTGTCATCTGTCGGGGTAATAGATAGGTCAGATTCCCATGTTTCGACGAACCCTGGCTTCCCTGGGACGAGTCCTCCAGTAGGATGCTATACAGTCCGGAGAAATCATGTTCCGGTGGGGATGGGTCCTTACAAAGGAAGCCAATTGCTGTTACTCCATACAGAGTAATAACACGATTCAAGGCCCTTAGTGAGTCCAAGGGTTGGAGCTGTGCATCAACAACTATACGCCCCATCCTTATGTCACTGCCTGCTTCCCAACAAAGGAACCTGTGTCTACCTATCCTTGGGGGAAAAGACTGGGTCTTGCCAGTGTTCCCTGCGAGACTACTGTATCCCAAGCTTGGGAGAGGTATGAGGAGAACAGAGAGTGTGAGAGCTCTGGCAGTCTGTGGGCTGGTAGGAGCTATGGTATGGAGCTTAAAGTGGGGTGGACTAGGTAAATTTCTAGCTGAACCCACTGTTTTGTTCAGCATGGTAATGCCAATCTAGTAGTCACTGTATTAGGGCTATGGTGTGATATTTTTAGGGTTCGGCAGGCCCAACCATAGGAATCAATTATGTCCAATTTAGAAAGAGGATAATTTAGCTTTTACCAGACTCCTAGAAGCACCATAGAAGTTCCCTCATTTGCAGGCCAGGAGACAGGATCACTTGAATAACTTCTTATTATTAACAGGAGGAGAATAAATGTCTATGCTGCCTCCAATACCCCATAAAGATTTCAGACAGTGTTTCACCTGAGGGGTTAAAATGCTGATCTTGTTTTCAATTGATTTATATAGTCAGACTGGTAAGTACAAGTTGTTGTTTTTTTCATAGACTTGAGTATTAAAGTTTGGGTTTTTCAGCACATTTTTTGTACATTTTATAGTCGGGTATATACGGTATGTGGAAATAACCTACAGGATGGCTGCATAGTGGCCATCTCTCCTGTACAGGGGCGCCGCATAGTGACCCTCTCTCCTGTACAGGGGCGCCGCATAGTGGCCTTCTCTCCTGTACAGGGGCGCCGCATAGTGGCCTTCTCTCCTGTACAGGGGCGCCGCATAGTGACCCTCTCTCCTGTACAGGGGCGCCGCATAGTGACCCTCTCTCCTGTACAGGGGCGCCGCATAGTGACCCTCTCTCCTGTACAGGGGCGCCGCATAGTGGCCTTCTCTCCTGTACAGGGGCGCCGCATAGTGGCCTTCTCTCCTGTACAGGGGCGCCGCATAGTGGCCTTCTCTCCTGTACAGGGGCGCCGCATAGTGGCCTTCTCTCCTGTACAGGGGCGCCGCATAGTGGCCTTCTCTCCTGTACAGGGGCGCCGCATAGTGGCCTTCTCTCCTGTACAGGGGCGCCGCATAGTGGCCTTCTCTCCTGTACAGGGGCGCCGCATAGTGGCCTTCTCTCCTGTACAGGGGCGCCGCATAGTGGCCTTCTCTCCTGTACAGGGGCGCCGCATAGTGGCCTTCTCTCCTGTACAGGGGCGCCGCATAGTGGCCTTCTCTCCTGTACAGGGGCGCCGCATAGTGGCCTTCTCTCCTGTACAGGGGCGCCGCATAGTGGCCTTCTCTCCTGTACAGGGGCGCCGCATAGTGGCCTTCTCTCCTGTACAGGGGCGCCGCATAGTGGCCTTCTCTCCTGTACAGGGGCGCCGCATAGTGGCCTTCTCTCCTGTACAGGGGCGCCGCATAGTGGCCTTCTCTCCTGTACAGGGGCGCCGCATAGTGGCCTTCTCTCCTGTACAGGGGCGCCGCATAGTGGCCTTCTCTCCTGTACAGGGGCGCCGCATAGTGGCCTTCTCTCCTGTACAGGGGCGCCGCATAGTGGCCTTCTCTCCTGTACAGGGGCGCCGCATAGTGGCCTTCTCTCCTGTACAGGGGCGCCGCATAGTGGCCTTCTCTCCTGTACAGGGGCGCCGCATAGTGGCCTTCTCTCCTGTACAGGGGCGCCGCATAGTGGCCTTCTCTCCTGTACAGGGGCGCCGCATAGTGGCCTTCTCTCCTGTACAGGGGCGCCGCATAGTGGCCTTCTCTCCTGTACAGGGGCGCCGCATAGTGGCCTTCTCTCCTGTACAGGGGCGCCGCATAGTGGCCTTCTCTCCTGTACAGGGGCGCCGCATAGTGGCCTTCTCTCCTGTACAGGGGCGCCGCATAGTGGCCTTCTCTCCTGTACAGGGGCGCCGCATAGTGGCCTTCTCTCCTGTACAGGGGCGCCGCATAGTGGCCTTCTCTCCTGTACAGGGGCGCCGCATAGTGGCCTTCTCTCCTGTACAGGGGCGCCGCATAGTGGCCTTCTCTCCTGTACAGGGGCGCCGCATAGTGGCCTTCTCTCCTGTACAGGGGCGCCGCATAGTGGCCTTCTCTCCTGTACAGGGGCGCCGCATAGTGGCCTTCTCTCCTGTACAGGGGCGCCGCATAGTGGCCTTCTCTCCTGTACAGGGGCGCCGCATAGTGGCCTTCTCTCCTGTACAGGGGCGCCGCATAGTGGCCTTCTCTCCTGTACAGGGGCGCCGCATAGTGGCCTTCTCTCCTGTACAGGGGCGCCGCATAGTGGCCTTCTCTCCTGTACAGGGGCGCCGCATAGTGGCCTTCTCTCCTGTACAGGGGCGCCGCATAGTGGCCTTCTCTCCTGTACAGGGGCGCCGCATAGTGGCCTTCTCTCCTGTACAGGGGCGCCGCATAGTGGCCTTCTCTCCTGTACAGGGGCGCCGCATAGTGGCCTTCTCTCCTGTACAGGGGCGCCGCATAGTGGCCTTCTCTCCTGTACAGGGGCGCCGCATAGTGGCCTTCTCTCCTGTACAGGGGCGCCGCATAGTGGCCTTCTCTCCTGTACAGGGGCGCCGCATAGTGGCCTTCTCTCCTGTACAGGGGCGCCGCATAGTGGCCTTCTCTCCTGTACAGGGGCGCCGCATAGTGGCCTTCTCTCCTGTACAGGGGCGCCGCATAGTGGCCTTCTCTCCTGTACAGGGGCGCCGCATAGTGGCCTTCTCTCCTGTACAGGGGCGCCGCATAGTGGCCTTCTCTCCTGTACAGGGGCGCCGCATAGTGGCCTTCTCTCCTGTACAGGGGCGCCGCATAGTGGCCTTCTCTCCTGTACAGGGGCGCCGCATAGTGGCCTTCTCTCCTGTACAGGGGCGCCGCATAGTGGCCTTCTCTCCTGTACAGGGGCGCCGCATAGTGGCCTTCTCTCCTGTACAGGGGCGCCGCATAGTGGCCTTCTCTCCTGTACAGAGGCGCTGAATAGTGCCGTCTCTCCTGTACAGAGGCGCTGAATAGTGCCGTCTCTCCCGTACAGAGGTGCTGAATAGTGCCCGGCTCTCCCGTACAGAGGCGCTGAATAGTGCCCGGCTCTCCCGTACAGAGGTGCTGCACAGTGCCCGGCTCTCCCGTACAGAGGCGCTGAATAGTGCCCGGCTCTCCCGTACAGAGGCGCTGAATAGTGCCCGGCTCTCCCGTACAGAGGCGCTGAATAGTGCCCGGCTCTCCTGTACAGAGGCGCTGAATAGTGCCCGGCTCTCGTGCCTTCTAAGCTTTTCCCCCAGCAGAGGCTTCGGGAGACCTCTCCGATTTCTTCTTACAGTGCCGCATGCTGCAGTATTTCTGGAAGCGAGGCTATTGAATAGTGTAGTGCTGCTGTAGAAATTGTCCAGGTACAGGTGGTAGCCTTGGTCCAGTAAAGGGTGCACCTACTCCCAAACTACTTTTTCAGCAGTTCCCAGGAAGGGGAGGGGGGACATTTTGAGGGCTCAATTCTGGAATCCTTCCCTTCATGCACTCTGAACCTAGAAGTGTACCCTGATGCAGTGTCACACAGCTTATACATCTTCACGCCATACATTGCCCTCTTATTGGGCAGGTACTGGCGGAACTGAAATCTCAAAATCTTTAAAAAGTACCAGGAGCTCGTCAAAAGGCGGGGCACTGTGTATTATCAACAAAACGTATACGTTTATGGATGGCTTCAAAGCGCATCCTGCTCATGGCCGCGCAGAACATCAGGGTGTGGTACAGAATGTCTGTGCTCCTGGAGTCCCTAATTTTGGGCTTTCTTACCAGCCCCATAAGAAGTATTATGCTCCAATATTTTTCAATCTCTGCTGCAGTGACAGGGTCCACCTGTGGGGTTGTGCGTAAAAAGATGTGGGGTTTTGGACAATATATTGTGCAGAATAGAGATTGGTCAGGGATACTATTAGACCAATTAGGACCTCACTAAAAAAAAATCTTGAAAAAAATCCACTGGTCGGAGCCCTGTCGTGTCTCTGTGTAATCCAGGACTGGCTGTAAAATTAGGGACCTGAGGGGCAAAAGTACTGGGGTCATCCATGTGGGGTGAGTGGCTACATGCATTTTCAAACCCATCAGAACAGCTCAGAAGAGATTTGCCCGACTACATAGCTAAATGCATGTGTTAATGCGGTGGTAACACGTGTTAACCATATCATGTTACCATATATTAACACCGCAGTAACAAATACATTGTTAATATTATGTTAACACTGCATTAGCGAATGTGTTTAGTTACACAATGTTTTTTTTAACCTTAGAATGCATACCTGGGGCCTCGCAGGCCCGCTCTGTTAATTGTTTTCTTTTTACTGCAAGATTACTTTAGTTAGAATTCTGAAACTCTAGGTATTCCTCAGTTATATAGTTGTTAGTCATTTCCAGGTGTTCATATATTTTTATGTTACAGGCATTTCGGTATAATAACTCTTTTTTGTGAATACCCCATATTTACATACCTGGGGCCTTTTAGGCCCGTACTAGGCTTACATGTGATCCTAAGTTTTTTGTCTTTACTGACTTAGTCTTTATGACTCTGCTATTGCTGTGCAGAGGTTGGAAACAGATAAATTAGCCCCTATTAGCTACATCTGGAATCTTTTTATCAAGAACTGTACTAAGCATTACCATTCTAGAGAAAATGTGACAGTGGATGAGCAGCTTCTTGCATTTAGGGGACATTGCAAATTCATTCAGTATATGTCCAGAAAACCTTCTAAATATGGTATTAAAATTTTCTGGATGTGTGATGCTGCAAGCTATTATGGGATGAATGGTCTGATTTACTGTGGCAAAGATTTTGATGCTCCAGTCCAGAAGGACCTATGTTCTGATGTAGTAAAAACACTTGCTAAACCAATTTTCCATTCTGGAAAAAATATAACAATGGACAACTACTTTACTAATGTAGAACTGGCCAATTTTTTGCTTCAGAAACAAATTACAATTCTTGGTAGAATAAAGCAAAACCACAGAGAAATTCCTCCAATCATGAAGCACAATCAACATCGACAACTTTATGATTGGCTTCAGCAAGCGACAATGGTCTCTTATAAAGCTAAGAAAAATAAATTGGTGATATTACTGAGTACAATGCACCATGATGGAAGTATAGACACCAATAATAGGAAACGGAAACCCAAAATAATCATGCATTATAATAAAAACAAAGGAGGAGTTGACAAGATGGATGAAATGATTGGAGAGTATGGGGCAGATTTATCAAGTGTCTGAAAGTTAGAATATTTCCAGTTGCCCATGGCAACCAATCACAGCTCCCCTTTAAAATATTCATGAGCACTGGTAAAATGAAAGCTGAGGTGTGATTGGTTGCCGTGGGCAACTGGAAATTTTCTGACTTTCAGACACTTGATAAATCTGTCCCATTATGTGCAAGAGGCAGACAAAACGTTGGCCTATAGTTCTTTTTTATTATACGCTAGATGTGTCAGCCCTCAATACCTATATTGTTTATAGTGAGACTCATCCAGAAAGGACAGATAATGTGTGAAAGATGTTGCGGTCATTAGTAAATTCAAAAAGGAAACTTTGAAAAGGGATATTCCTGGAGCATGTTTACTGCAACTTTTATATTAAAAAAACTTTTAGACAAATGTTATTATAAAGAGTTATATCGAATGAGTATATTGGGCGTTTTAAGCCCGTTCAGTTACTTTATTGTTGTTTTGTGCACAAAATGTTTTCAATTATTCACATATTAGGATGCATTCTCACTAGCGCTGGTGTCTGCCAGGAGGTGATCCGTAATCGATATGATCTCTTGGTAACACCAGTTGAGGCTGCCGGGATGCCCGGACTCTACCACCCTTAGCTGGGGACACCAGGAGGTCAGATCCATTACAGATCCCCTCCCGGCAGACACCAGCACTAGTAGGAATGCATCCTTACTTTGCATTTTTCAAATAAACTTTGAAAAGTATTTTTATTTGAGTTATTCCATGTTATTTGCATACGGGCCTAAAAGGCCCCAGGGATGTAAAAGTGTAGATTTCTAAGGTCATGCATTCTAGGGTTAAACACATAAAAGAGCAACATCATGTATTACAGCATAATATATTACAATGGTCAAGATACAGCGTTACGAGTGCAAACCTTCGTGAAATAAAGTACCGTAACAGATCAAACCATGTCTCGTCCTATGAGGGGGGTTTCTATTTTGCATCATACAGTACAAATAAAGCTGGGTCACAAGGAGAAAATTTTACAGAACAGGTGATTTCCCAACTGGACATGGGGTTAGGGGGAGAGTCCCACCAATTACGCCATATTTTATCGAATTTCTCCAGCCGCAATCTATGCTTGCATAGAACTTTTTCATAGGGTATGACCGAGTTTACAAGTTAACCAAACCCTATCCAGTGGAGGGCTATATTTTTGGCATTGGTTAGGCATAGTACAGGGTTACGGGCAACTTCTACCTCCTCCAACCACAGCTCACACTTCTCCTACTCTCCCTTCTAATATTACAGAGTGCTATCTCGTCACGTGCCTTGGGCTGCGAATGTGCAGGTTAATTTAACCCACTCCAACTTGCGCTCACCTTACACTCAGGATACAAATTGAGCATAAATCGCACCTCATACATCTCCAGCACCCCCAGATCCGCTGCCCCCACTTATTACATCTATACCAGGACCAATAAGTATTCACTCTACAGTCATGGCCAAAAGGTTTGAGAATTACACAAATATTCTATTGCCCTCTGGTTTGTCAGATGTTTTTTTTTTAACTGTATTTTATTGGTTTTCCAAATAAAACAAATAACGAAGCATATACATATCCAGTACATCAGTCTAGCATAATATAGTGATAAGAACAGCCCTGATCGCAGTCAGGGTAAAAAGAAATTTACCTCAGACCATTACTATTCAGGGATAAAGAGTTACAACTTTAAACCAAAAAACAATAAAACAGTAAAACAGAGTCATCTAAACATTATATTGACTTAGCACAAGGAAACGACACAGAGGGGGTGACAAGGGACAGGACAGGTATCCGTGATATGACCTACTCAGAGGTTTCTTACCCAATGGCAGAGCATCAATGTGTTAGTGATCCTCTCTACTTCTCCAGAAGTCATCCCAAGGGGCCCACACTAAATTAAAGCTCTCCATTTTGTTGTTTATCAAAGCTGTCAAATACTCCATTGTGCAAACGTCATGTACCCTAGCACAGTATTCCGTTCGGGACGGGGGAGCCGCTTGCTTCCATTTGGTAGAGATTAGGCATTTTGTGGCAGTAAGTAACCTAGTTGGATGTTTGCCTAGTTTAACGGGGAAAATGTTCAAGAGATATACGCTGGGATCTGGGGGTATCGCTCGTCCCAGGGCGGCTTCTATCACTGAACCCACCATCTTCCAGAAGCTGATGATGTGAGGGCATGTCCAGAAAATGTGGGGTATATTGGCACCTTGGGAGTCACAACGCCAGCATGCATCCCTTGTGGTGGGGTAAATTCTATGCAGCAGGGCCGGGGTATGATACCACCACATCAGCAGCTTATACTGGTTCTCTTTGTACTGCACGCATTGTGACGTCTTAGCTGCTCTATCCCATATTGTTTTCCACACCGTGGGCGGGAGTTTTTTACCCAAAAATGATTCCCACTTTAGCATGTAGTCATGCTGGGTGGGGTGAGGGTTGCTTAGAAAGGTATATATAGCTGATATTAGGCCCCTTGTACCCGTCCCTTCCTTACATAGCATCTCAAGGTGTTGGCAGCGATACTGTCGGGGAGTTGTAAAGTGAGAGTAGATAGGAGTTGATCTGTAAATAGCCATATTGAGCAGTAGTTGGGAGTGAGAATTTATTCCGTAAGTCTGAAAAACTAATCAATTCCCTACTCCTGTAGTCAGCTACATCAGCAAATCTAAAAAGGCCTGCTGTGTTCCAGGGTCTAGCCATTTGTCCCGTTAGACTAGAGGGTAGGGATGGGTTGTATAGGAAAGACTTCATGGGTGAGCGCTCTGAACTCAGTGGGAATTTTTTAACGCATCGCAACCAGATTGCTCTGGTATGGCCCATAGGGCCTAGTAGAGGGGATGGGGGTGGTATATAGGACGTTGCCTACAGGAAGGCATTAGGATGTATTGGGGCGCTCCATAACTTCTCGATCTCCATCCACCTTGAGTAGGCTAGGAGCGGTGACCAAGCTGGAATTCTGGGTAAGTGAGCAGCCCAATAATATTTAATCAGATCCGGTACGGCCAGACCTCCCCTTTCTCTCGGCTGCATCAGGATCTTTTGTCCTAGTCTGTCTTTTATGTGCCCAGATAAATTGAAGTATAAAAGCCTGCAGCGCCCTCAAGCCTCCTAGAGGAACTGGTACTGGTAACATCTCAAAGTAGTACATTAATTTTGGAAGGATAGTCATCTTAACTGCGTTAATTCTACCAAAGAAGGAGAGAGGCAACTTGTGCCACCTAATCATTAACTGCTTTAGTGATGAAGGCGAAGGTGATCTGAATCCCCAGATATGTCAAGGATTGGTATTTCCATTGGAATTTTAAATTGGATTGGAGTCTCGTCAGGTGAGCCTTTTATTGGGAGGGATTCTGTCTTGGTTACATTTACTTTGTATCCAGATAGTTTCCCGTGTTTTTCAAGTAAGTCATGGAGATTAGGGAGTGAAATGTGAGGCTGTGTGAGCGTTAGTAGTACGTCATCAGCGAACAGAGATAATTTAAATTCCCTATCCCTGACCATGACTCCCCTAATGTTCTCCGACCATCTGATAGCAGCTGCCATGGGTTCTATACATAGAACAAACAGCAGGGGGGGATAAGGGGCACCCTTGCCTGGTCCCATTGTGGATGTGGAAGCGAGGCGAGATCGAGTGGGGCAGTTTTATTGTAGCGGAGGGGTTAGTATAAAGACTTGTAATTGCATTCAGAAAGGGACCCCTCAGTCCAAATGTGCAAAGGGTCCGGAACAAGGACGGCCAACCCAACCGGTCGAACGCTTTTTCAGCATCTAAACTTAAAAGCAGCGCTTCCCCGTTAGTTTTATTAACCACATTGATTAGATCAATAGTTCGTCTGGTGTTATCCCCTCCCTGTCTGCATGGAACAAAGCCCACCTGGTCCTTATGTATTAGTTGTGGGAGCTATTGAAGTAACCTGTTAGCTAATATTTTAGTGAATATTTTATAGTCTGCGTTCAGTAGTGCTATGGGTCTATAGTTCGAGCAATCCGTGTGATCTTTGTTAGGTTTGGGGATTAGCGTTACGTACCAGTGTGTCATGTTTCCTGGGATTGGGGAGCCATCTAGGAATTTGTTGAATAGAGGGAGTAAGTACGGGGTCAGGATGGACGGGTAGGTCTGGTAGTACAAATATGTTAATCCGTCAGGGCCAGGGGACTTGCCTCCAGGGAGCTCTTTCAGAGTATCAGCTAACTCTTCGGCTTCTATAGGGGCATTTAAAACAGTCAGGGCCCTGTCAGGTAGGTGTGGAAGATTACATTCCTGCAGAAAAGCGTCTAAGCGGGCATCCCTAGCCGTTTGGTCCAATGGAAGTGTGTTGGGTTAGGTGTAAAGTTTAGAATAGTAGTCATGGAAGATTTTCACTAATTCTCTGGGGTCATAGGTCAATGTTCCATCGGGGCGTTTTAGTGAGTTTGCCTGAGTTTTAGAGGACTCCTCTCTCAGCTGGCGTGCTAAGATAGAGTGTGCTTTGTTCTCCCTTTCGTAATACTTCTGTTTTGAATATAGAAGTAGTTTTTCCGTGCGAAACAGAGCTAACTCTTTTAGTTTGGCCCTTGTCTCCACTACCTGTTTGAGGGTAGATTTAGTGGGAGCAGCCGACAGTGCCGTCTCTAAAGTCCTAAGTTTGGAGGTCAGCTGAGCTTCTTGATGCACCCTGTCAGCCTTCGTTGCGGTGGCTAGGGAAATGCACTGTCTCCGTACCATCATTTTGTGTGCTTCCCATAAGGCCGGGAGGGTAACGTCGTTGACGTTTGATTGGAAGAATTCTTTGCTGGTCAGAGACAATGCATCTCTCTGCGTGGGTGTCTTTAGGAGTGACTTGTTTAATCGCCAATGACATGCCCTTGATGTAGAGAAGTTATCTTCGGTTTCTAGTGTTAATGGGGCATGATTCGACCATGTAAGGGGGCCCAAGGTAGATTTACTCATAAGACGGAGAAATTGTATGGTTCCAAAAAAATAGTCTATTCTTGTATGTGTACCGTGGGGTAGAGAGTAGAAGGAGAACGATCGATCTCTTGGGTTATCAATCCTCCACAGATCATACAGTCCATGGAGGCGTAAAAGCTTCATAAATTCCTTTGTTGTGGATAATAGGGTCGAGGGTGGGGTGTGCTGTGCTGTGCTGAGAACGGAAGATTAAAGTCTCCTCCCATTAATAATGCCGCCCGTGGTAGTTTTGAGAGTCGTGTAAATATTCGTCTTAGAAAGTGAATTTGCCCTTTATTCGGGGCGTAAATATTGCACAATATAATCGGAGTTCCTTGTAGTGTACCCTGTATGATGAGATACCTCCCCCCCAGGGTCTGAGATTACATTGGACGTCTGAAGAGGACAGGATGCAGCAATTAGAATTGCCACCCCCCCCTTTTTTTCCTCTCCCCAGACGCAAGGAAGTAGGATATAACACCTTTGCGAATGCACAGGTACCTGTTGCATCAAAGTGCGTCTCTTGCAGGAGAACAATATCCGCTTTCTGGTTTCGCATTTCCGTCAGGGCTAAACGCCTCTTGACTGGGGAGTTAAGCCCCTTTACATTTAGGGTGAGAAACTTAACCATGGTTGTATATAGAAATACCTGACTCGCTATAAGAGGGCCCACTCACAATCCCATTTTGATACCTGTATTGATCAAGAATCAGTTCTAATGGCTGTCCATTGCTGGGGTAGAGAGGCTGGATCATCACTCTTACGTTGTGATACCTGAGGAAGACACACAAGGAGGGGTGGGGTAGGGTACACAAGACTACATTAAATCATAACCAATATGTGTCTACATACAGTGATCGGTGGAAGCATCCTTTAGACTTGAGTTGAGACCAAGGAAGGCTTATTGCCACCCCAGTTGTCAAGCCCAGTCCAGAATACTCAAGAGAGAGAGAAAAACAAGAAAGACAAAAAAAAAAATGCCTAAGGAGAAGGGTCAAGAATAGAAAAAAGGAAAAGGAAATATATGCGAGAAAATTCGCGGGTGAGAGATGAGAGATGGAAGGAAAGAAAGAAAAGAGGGGTGGAGTCGAGTCACCGAGGGTTCGCCCCGGATTGCCACCTACAAAAAGCCTGTTGGGATTCCTCTCCCTTGACCAGCTATGGTGATAGAAAGTGTCCATAATGTCTTAGTAAGGTAAATATAGAGTCTCCTATACCGCCTCGGAGTTGGATGTTAGGCTGGTGGGTTCTTCCCTGGTCCTCTTGGTGACGAACGGCGTCTCTTCTTCTGCACCGGAGTCCACTTGGGGGGAGGTGCCGGCGGTGGGGGGGTTATTTCCCAATCCGCGATATCCGGAACTGAAAGGTCCAAGGCTTTGCAGAAGCCTAGCATGTCCACATAGGAAGCTAGCTGGAATGTCTGTCCGTTATGTAGAACCAGCAGGGCGAAGGGGAAACCGCAGTCTCTAAGCTGGGTCAGAAGCGGTTTCAATTGGCGCCTCTTGTGAAGGGTGATCCACGATAAGTCCGCAAATATCTGGATAGAGGCTCCCTTGTATGACAGCGAGTCCTTTTTCCTGGCATTCAGCATTATTCTTTCATTCAGCATAGTCTGTGACACAACAGATTATGTCCCTAGGTCTGGTGGAGGAGCCCCTCGCCCCTAAAGCTCGGTGGGCCCTGTCGAACTTAATTTTATGTGACTCCGGCTCATTCAGTATGCTGTTAAAGATTGTTTCTAAGAGTCCTTTGACATCCTCAGGTCCCTTGGGTTCTGGGACCCCTCCTCTCTCTAATATTATTTCGCCTTCCACGGTTATCGAGATCTTCAATATGGCGACTCATATCTTGCATAGCATAAGTTTGGTCAGCCACTGACTCTCGTAGTTGGGCCACGTAGGATCTTGTGTCATCATGGGCCATCTCTAGCCCCTCCACTCTGTTCACCAGAGAATGCAGATCATTTCTAACCGAGTTGAGCTCTGTGCGGAATGTATCTTTAACCTCCTCCACTAATTCTCTAAAGTCCTTTTTAGTAGGTAGACTCTGAAGCAGTACTTGTATATCTGCAGAGAGGGGTATTGAAGTAGCAAGCGGCGGATCATCAGATGAGATAGAGCTGCCCGGTGAGGCCCAGGGGTCCTGTACTGGGACTAAATTTGTGAGGGAAGGAGTTGCACTCAGGTCTTCACCCGAAGGATCAGGCCAGGCCCCGGAAGGGCCACTGAGGGTGACATGTGCCCCTGTTGCAGCAGGAGGTTGTTTGTATGACCTCTGTGGTAGAGAGGTAGGCCCCTGGAGGGGGCTTTTCCCCTTGTTGGCTGTCACAGCCGAGGAGTAGGATCCTATGGAGGTAGTGGCTGAAGCTGTGGATTGCTGCCTAGGCTCCCTGCTATCTGCTCTCTGTAAGTCCCCCATATCTCCCTGTGTGTCATGATGCTGGGAGGAAGCGCCTGCTGTCCCCTCCTGTTCTTGTAATGGCGGCAAGGGGGAAGCCGGGCCTCTTTTTTGGCGGGAGGGGGTTAACGGCGGATCCCGCTGCGCTGCACTTACTTGTGCCTCCTCCGTTGGTGATGTCTCGGCGGCGGCAGCTTGTGCTCGGATGCCGGACCCAGCGCTTTGGAGCGCGCGCTCTGCTTCTGCTCCTTCGGAGCTGCGGTACTGCGTGTCTGAGGCGGGGAGACATGTGCATGGCCTGCGGACCCCTTGCCCGCAGGCGCTGCCAGGAAGCGATCCATCGCCGGGTGTCAGTCCTGACGGTAACCGGGTCTCGCTGAGGGCCGTCTGGTGTGGGAAGGTCGGGGTTTGGAGCGCTTATATCGCTTTAGGTGGCAACCGGGAGCGGGAGCTGGCTTTCAAGCGTCCATATCCTTGCGGTGCTAGGACACGCCCCTGTCAGATGTTTTTATCACACACAGAGATAAAAGTGCAATCATATTATGGGGAACAGAAGCTTTTATTGTCAGGTAGGAGGAGTTACTGCAGCGAGTCAGTATCTGCAGGACCTCTCCTTCTTCAGGACCTCTGCAATTCTCCCTGGCAGCTCTCACTCACCTTCTGCACCAAATCCACAAGTTCTCAATGGGATAAGATCTGGAGAGTTTCCAGGCCATGGACCCAGAATCTCTGTGTTCTGTTCCCGGAGCCATTTAGTTCTCCCCTTTGCTTTATGGCAGGTGCTCCATCATGCTGGAGAAGGCATTGCTCATCACCATCTGCTCCTGGAGGGTTGGGAGAAGTGGCTCTTGGAGGACATTCTGGTCCCATTCTTTATTCATGGAGGTGTTTTTAGGCTGATTCCCTTGGCTGAGAAGCCGCCCCCCCCCCCCCACACACACACATGAATGGCTGCCGGAGGCTTTACAGGTGCAGGAGACAAGACTGGTGGCATTGCTCACCTTGTCTTCTCCCAACAATCGGAAAGGGGATTCATCAGAGACAATGCCTTTCCCCCAGTCCTCAGCGTCCACTCCCTGCACCTCCTGCAGAATGTCAGTCTGTCCCTGATGTCTGGAGAGAAGCGGCTTCTTTGCTGCCCTCCTGGACACCAGGCCTTGCTCCAGGAGTCTCTGCAATGTCACAGTGCGTGCAGATGCCTCACACCTGCCTGCTGCCATTCCTGAGCTCTGCGATGCTGGGAGCCCCATCCCCAAGCTGAGACACTTGTAAGAGACACTCCTGGTGCTTGCTGGTCCTTCTTGGGCGCCTGGAGCGTTTTTGGTAACAATGGAGCCTCTCTCCTTGGATTCCTTGATGATGCAATAGATCAGTGACTGAGGTGCAATTTTTCTAGCTGCGATACTCTTCCCTGTTAGGACAGTTTTGTGCAGTGCAATGATGACTGCATGTGTTTCTTTAGAGATAACCATGGTTAACAGAAGAGAAACAATGATGCCAAGCACCAGCCTCCTTGTAAAGTGTCCAGGGGTGAGATTCTTACTTAATCCTGACAGATTGATCTCCAGCCCTGTCCTCATCAGCCCCCACACCTGTGTTACTGGAGACATCACTGACACCATGGCAGCTACTCCTTTTAAGGGTCTGCATTTGTGTTTTGGGGGAAAAAGTTCTTTTCCTAGGCAAATATTGACTTTGCAATTAATTGCTGTTAAGCTGATCGCTCTGTATAACATTCTGGAGAATATGCAAATTACCATTATAACACCTGATGCAGGAGACTTTGTAAAAACTAACATTTGTATAATTCTCAAAACTTTTGGCCATGACGGTACATCCACTCTTACTTCTCAAGCAGTCACCTTGTCACACAACTAGACATGCACGCTCAGCTCTCTAGCGGTCACCTTGTCACACCACTAGACATGCACACTCAGCTCTCTAGCAGTCACACCACTAGACATGCACACTCAGTTCTCTAGCAGTCACCTTGTCACACCACTAGACATGCACGCGCAGCTCTCTAGCAGTCACCTTGTCACACCACTAGACATGCACGCTCAGCTCTCTAGCAGTCACCTTGTCACACCACTAGACATGCACGCTCAGCTCTCTAGCAGTCACCTCGTCACACCACTAGACATGCACGCTCAGCTCTCTAGCAGTCACCTCGTCACACCACTAGACATGCACGCTCAGCTCTCTAGCAGTCACCTCGTCCCACCACTCGACATGCACACTCAGCTCTCTAGCAGTCACACAGCTAATCACAGTTCGCTTACAGGGACCAAAATGAAGTCTTTAATACAAAATAAAAGGTGTTCAGCTTGTCCGGCCACCCCCATAGATTATCCCCCCCCCCAGCTTGTCCGGCCTCCCCCATAGAGTGACCCCCCCAAGCTTGTCCGGCCGCCCCCATAGAGTGACCCCCGCCAGCTTGTCCAGCCGCCCCCATAGAGTGACCCCCCCAGCTTGTCGGGCCGCCCCCATAGAGTGACCCCCCCCCCCCAGCTTGTCCGGCCACCCCCATAGAGTGACCCCCCCCCAGCTTGTCCGGCAGCTTCCATAGAGTGACCCCCCCCAGCTTAACCGGCCGCCCCCATAGAGTGACCCCCCTGCTTGTCCGGCCGCCCCCATAGAGTGACCCCCCCTAGCTTGTCCAGCCACCCCCATAGAGTGACCCCCCTGCTTGTCCGGCCGCCCCCATAGAGTGACCCCCCCTAGCTTGTCCAGCCACCCCCATAGAGTGACCCCCCCCGCTTGTCCGGCCACCCCCATAGAGTGACCCCCCCCCGCTTGTCCGGCCTCCCCCATAGAGTGACCCCCCCCCCCGCTTGTCCAGCCACCCCCATAGAGTGACCCCCCCTCTTGTCCGGCCACCCCCATAGAGTGACCCCACCCCAGCTTGTCCGGCCACCCCCATAGAGTGACCCCCCCCAGCTTGTCCGGCAGCCTCCATAGAGTGACCCTCCCCCAGCTTGTCCGGCAGCCCCCATAGAGTGACCCCCAGCTTGTCCGGCAGCCCCCATAGAGTGACCCCCCTCCAGCTTGTCCGGCCGCCCCCATAGAGTGACCCCCCCACCCTCCATAGAGTGACCCCCCAGCCTGTCCGGCAGCCTCCATAGAGTGACCCCCCAGCCTGTCCGGCAGCCTCCATAGAGTGACCCCCGAGCCTGTCCGGCAGCCTCCATAGAGTGACCCCCGAGCCTGTCCGGCAGCCCCCAACCCCCCCCCCCCCACAGAGTCTTTCAGGATTGGACAAAGTGGTAATGAGGGGGAGGGTCCAGAAATATTCACACCATTTCTTTGTCATAAAGAGCTGCCGGACACTTCAAGAGATACTAATTGTCATATAATTGTATTGTTCAACAAATCTGCACATTCAGGATTAATATTTCCATGACGAGTGCGATCAGCTGGCGAGAGATCAAACACACAATATGGGAACACACTAATGGGAGGATGTTGGGTGTAGTAGTGATAGGACGGATCTCTGTCAATACCTATCCAGCAACCGCGCAACCACAACCAGGCTTGGCGCTAGCTGTCAAAGATACACACATGTGCTGTCACAGATACAGACATACAAGCGGAGTCAAACAAAGCGGGCCAAAACCAAGATGGCGGCAAAGGTCCAGAATCGTATAGCAAATAGAATGGTCAGTAGGCAAAGCAGAAGTCACTACACAGAACAGCAAACAAGATAGCGAGAGCAATAGATACACAGGAGACTGAATAACCAGCACCAAATGAAGGGGCTGAGCAGAATATAAGGCAGTAATGGACACCCCCCCCCAGCACTGACTGGCTCAGCCGTCCATCAATCAAACCGCAGCTGCAGGCAAAACGAGTACAGAGACACACTCAGCTTTCCCAAGGATCAGAAAGGGAGCTGTCAATCACAGGCAGCTTTGGGTGTGGTTATCCAGCAAGAAGCCTGAAACCTGATCCCATCAGTACAATTTGTGAGTTCTGATAATCTCTTAGTATTACCATCTGTGCTGTCCCTAATGCTGCTCCGCGAGCACTCACCGGCTCATCCATGTTATACCTTCATGTGCTGTCCCTAATGCTGCTCCGCGAGCACTCACCGGCTCATCCGTGTTACACTTCCATGTGCTGTCCCTAATGCTGCTCCGCAAGCACTCACCGGCTCATCTGTGTTACACTTCCATGTTCTGTCCCTAATGCTGCTCCACGACCACTCACCGGCTCATCCATGTTATACTTCCATGTGCTGTCCCTAATGCTGCTCCGCGAGCACTCACCGGCTCATCCGTGTTACACTTCCATGTGCTGTCCCTAATGCTGCTCCGCAAGCACTCACCGGCTCATCTGTGTTACACTTCCATGTTCTGTCCCTAATGCTGCTCCACGACCACTCACCGGCTCATCCATGTTATACTTCCATGTGCTGTCCCTAATGCTGCTCCGCGAGCACTCACCGGCTCATCCGTGTTACACTTCCATGTGCTGTCCCTAATGCTGCTCCGCAAGCACTCACCGGCTCATCTGTGTTACACTTCCATGTTCTGTCCCTAATGCTGCTCCGCGAGCACTCACCGGCTCAACCGTGTTACACTTGCATGTTCTGTCCTCCACACGCTGCTCCGCAGGACCCTCCCCTGTAACCGCCTCAGAAAAATAACCCCCAAGAAGCCAAACAACCATATAACAGCGTCAAGAGGAAGAGACACGTGACACTATGCAAATCACAGCGACGACTGGTGATGATGTCATCACCATGTGACCAGTACACGAGGGGCGGAGCTCAGCAGTGAAAGGAGAGGCTGAAGGACCTGTGATGATGTCAGCACCATGTGACCAGTACAGGAGGGGCAGAGCTCAGCAGTGAGAGTTTCACTTTCTTATCACCCCTCTCTGCAGAGCGTCGCACTCTATGTCGATGGCGGCTCTGACCTGAGCAGAATTCTATGTTTTGTATCCGGGACCATTGTACAAGGAATGTGACTGAATCTAATAAGTATTACCATCTGTGCTGTCCCAAATGCTGCTCCGCGAGCACTCACCGGCTCATCCGTGTTACACTTCCATGTTCTGTCCCTAACGCTGCTCCGCGAGCACTCACCGGCTCATCCGTGTTACACTTCCATGTTCTGTCCCTAATGCTGCTCCGCCAGCACTCACCGGCTCATCCGTGTTACACTTCCATGTTCTGTCCCCAACGCTGCTCCGCGAGCACTCACCGGCTCATCCGTGTTACACTTCCATGATCTGTCCCTAACGCTGCACCGCGAGCACTCACCGGCTCATCCGTGTTACACTTCCATGTTCTGTCCCTAACGCTGCTCCGCGAGCACTCACCGGCTCATCCGTGTTACGCTTCCATGTTCTGTCCCAAATGCTGCTCCGTGAGCACTCACCGGCTCATCCGTGTTACGCTTCCATGTTCTGTCCCTAATGCTGCTCCGCGAGCACTCACCGGCTCATCCGTGTTACACTTCCATGTTCTGTCCCTAACGCTGCTCCGCGAGCACTCACCGGCTCATCCCTGTTACACTTCCATGTTCTGTCCCTAACGCTGCTCCGCGAGCACTCACCGGCTCATCCGTGTTACACTTCCATGTTCTGTCCCTAACGCTGCTCCGCGAGCACTCACCGGCTCATCCGTGTTACACTTCCATGTTCTGTCCCTAACGCTGCTCCGCGAGCACTCACCGGCTCATCCGTGTTACACTTCCATGTTCTGCCCCTAATGCTGCTCCGCGAGCACTCACCGGCTCATCCGTGTTACACTTCCATGTTCTGCCCCTAACGCTGCTCCGCGAGCACTCACCGGCTCAACCGTGTTACACTTCCATGTGCTGTCCCTAACGCTGCTCCGCAAGCACTCACCGGCTCATCCCTGTTACACTTCCATGTTCTGTCCCTAATGCTGCTCCGCAAGCACTCACCGGCTCATCCATGTTATACTTCCATGTGCTGTCCCTAATGCTGCTCCGCGAGCACTCACCGGCTCATCCGTGTTACACTTCCATGTTCTGTCCCTAACGCTGCTCCGCGAGCACTCACCGGCTCATCCCTGTTACACTTCCATGTTCTGTCCCTAATGCTGCTCCGCAAGCACTCACCGGCTCATCCGTGTTACACTTCCATGTTCTGTCCTCCACACGCTGCTCCGCGAGCACTCACCGGCTCATCCGTGTTACACTTCCATGTTCTGTCCCTAATGCTGCTCCGCAAGCACTCACCGGCTCATCTGTGTTACACTTCCATGTTCTGTCCCTAATGCTGCTCCGCGAGCACTCACCGGCTCATCCGTGTTACACTTCCATGTTCTGTCCTCCACACGCTGCTCCGCGAGCACTCACCGGCTCATCCGTGTTACACTTCCATGTTCTGTCCCTAATGCTGCTCCGCAAGCACTCACCGGCTCATCTGTGTTACACTTCCATGTTCTGTCCCTAACGCTGCTCCGCGAGCACTCACCGGCTCAACCATGTTACACTTGCATGTTCTGTCCTCCACACGCTGCTCCGCAGGACCCTCCCCTGTAACCGCCTCACAAAAATAACCCCCAAGAAGCCAAACAACCATATAACAGCGTCAAGAGGAAAAGACACGTGACACTATGCAAATCACAGCGACGACTAGTGATGATGTCATCACCATGTGACCAGTACACGAGGGGCGGAGCTCAGCAGTGAGAGGAGAGGCTGAAGGACCTGTGATGATGTCAGCACCATGTGACCAGTACACGAGGGGCGGAGCTCGGCAGTGAGAGGAGAGGCTGAAGGACCTGTGATGATGTTAGCACCATGTGACCAGTACAAGGGGCGGAGCTCAGCAGTGGGAGGAGAGGCAGCAGGACCTGTGCTCAGCAGTGAGAGGAGAGGCTGAAGGACCTGTGATGATGTCAGCACCATGTGACCAGTACACGAGGGGCGGAGCTCAGGAGTGGGAGGGGAGGCTGCAGGACCTGTGATGATGTCACCACCATGTGACCAGTACAGGAGGGGCGGAGCTCAGCAGTGAGAGTTTCACTTTCTTATCACCCCTCTCTGCAGAGCGTCGCACTCTATGTCGATGACGGCTGTGACCGCAGCAGAATTCTATGTTTTGTATCCGGGACCATTGTACAAGGAATGTGACTGAATCCCATAAGTCTGAGGCCTCTGCAGCGGCTTCTGCTTCCTGTAATGTGCAGGGACCATTTCTATGCATTCTGCAGAGAGAAGGTCCCATGACGGAGAGGTCCTTCTGGGCTGTGGGATACAGGACCCTCATATAGAAGGGGCTCATTGCAGATTATATCGGCCTCTCAGCCGCCAATCAGAGCTCAGGTTCTGCTCTATCCATAGACGCGGCCGTATATATATATACATAGTGTCAGTGCACAGAATTATTCCAGGATGTAGCGTTCTAGGTTATGGCCTTGCTCTCCATCATCATCTATCACCAGGTCTCACCATCGCTCATTTCTCTCATCCACAGGTTTGTCTGATTAATTTGGCGCCTCTTGTCTTTGTCTGCACCTTTCATGTTATTTGTTTCCTTGGAGACTTCCTGACTCCTGTCTGGGTCTCTCCGCTCACCTGATAGCTGTGCAACATCCCCCACCGGGGCCTTTCCTTGGGGCCTGGAGGCGGCCGGGGCCCAGAATACCGGAATGGCTGGGGGTTGTTATGGGGACCGGAGGACTGTCCTACAGCCTGGCAGCTCTCCAGCAGGTGGTAAGTGCAAGAAATGATGTAGAGGGAGAGGCTGTGGTACTGGTTCTACCTGGGGCAGCCCCTGAGTGTCTGTAGGATGAGTCCCTGGTAGATAGATGGGGCGCCCTGGATGGTGATACAGCCGTAGCAGGGACCAGACGGAGGCAATGTTGTGCATAAAAGTAACTTACACTTCTTTATTCAAGCAACGGTAACAACACGCCAAACGATTCTGTACAAGTGCTGTACTGGAGTGATTGTGGAGAGGAACCTCAGGAGTTGGGTCACTAGCCTGGATGCAGGGGCAGGCCGGGATGGAGCTGTGTCCAATTCTGGAAGCTGCAGCTTTGTCCTGTGTCACTCTGTTTGTAGTTCTTGAGATGAGGCCTATAATCAGAGCTTGTGCTCAGAGCTCCTCCTGTCTTGAGAGCTCGGCCTGAAGAGATCTGCACTCTCTGAAATTTCTAGAACTCTGTTCATAGTAACATAGTATATAAGGCTGGAAAAGACACAAGTCCATCAAGTCCAACCTTTAAGAATTAAATAAATGTTTTATCCCCATAACCCGGGATATTTTTTCTCTCCAGAAAGTCATCCAGGCGTCTCCTGAACATGTACATAGAGTCCTCCATAACAACCTCCTGACCATGTACATAGAGTCCCCCATAACAACCTCCCGCACATGTACATAGAGTCCTCCATAACAACCTCCTGACCATGTACATAGAGTCCTCCATAACAACCTCCTGCACATGTACATAGAGTCCTCCATAACAACCTCCTGCACATGTACATAGAGTCCCCCATAACAACCTCCTGCACATGTACATAGAGTCCTCCATAACAACCTCCTGCACATGTACATAGAGTCCCCCATAACAACCTCCTGCACATGTACATAGAGTCCTCCATAACAACCTCCTGCACATGTACATAGAGTCCCCCATAACAACCTCCTGCACATGTACATAGAGTCCCCCATAACAACCTCCTGCACATGTACATAGAGTCCTCCATAACAACCTCCTGACCATGTACATAGAGTCCTCCATAACAACCTCCTGCACATGTACATAGAGTCCTCCATAACAACCTCCTGCACATGTACATAGAGTCCCCCATAACAACCTCCTGCACATGTACATAGAGTCCCCCATAACAACCTCCTGCACATGTACATAGAGTCCTCCATAACAACCTCCTGCACATGTACATAGAGTCCCCCATAACAACCTCCTGCACATGTACATAGAGTCCTCCATAACAACCTCCTGCACATGTACATAGAGTCCCCCATAACAACCTCCTGCACATGTACATAGAGTCCCCCATAACAACCTCCTGCACATGTACATAGAGTCCTCCATAACAACCTCCTGACCATGTACATAGAGTCCTCCATAACAACCTCCTGCACATGTACATAGAGTCCTCCATAACAACCTCCTGCACATGTACATAGAGTCCCCCATAACAACCTCCTGCACATGTACATAGAGTCCTCCATAACAACCTCCTGACCATGTACATAGAGTCCTCCATAACAACCTCCTGCACATGTACATAGAGTCCTCCATAACAACCTCCTGCACATGTACATAGAGTCCCCCATAACAACCTCCTGCACATGTACATAGAGTCCTCCATAACAACCTCCTGCACATGTACATAGAGTCCCCCATAACAACCTCCTGCACATGTACATAGAGTCCCCCATAACAACCTCCTGCACATGTACATAGAGTCCTCCATAACAACCTCCTGACCATGTACATAGAGTCCTCCATAACAACCTCCTGCACATGTACATAGAGTCCTCCATAACAACCTCCTGCACATGTACATAGAGTCCCCCATAACAACCTCCTGCACATGTACATAGAGTCCCCCATAACAACCTCCTGCACATGTACATAGAGTCCTCCATAACAACCTCCTGCACATGTACATAGAGTCCCCCATAACAACCTCCTGACCATGTACATAGAGTCCCCCATAACAACCTCCTGCACATGTACATAGAGTCCTCCATAACAACCTCCTGCACATGTACATAGAGTCCTCCATAACAACCTCCTGCACATGTACATAGAGTCCTCCATAACAACCTCCTGCACATGTACATAGAGTCCCCCATAACAACCTCCTGCACATGTACATAGAGTCCTCCATAACAACCTCCTGCAGATGTACATAGAGTCCTCCATAACATCCTCCTGCACATGTACATAGAGTCCTCCATAACAACCTCCTGCACATGTACATAGAGTCCTCCATAACAACCTCCTGACCATGTACATAGAGTCCTCCATAACAACCTCCTGCACATGTACATAGAGTCCTCCATAACAACCTCCTGACCATGTACATAGAGTCCTCCATAACAACCTCCTGACCATGTACATAGAGTCCTCCATAACAACCTCCTGCACATGTACATAGAGTCCTCCATAACAACCTCCTGCACATGTACATAGAGTCCTCCATAACAACCTCCTGCACATGTACATAGAGTCCCCCATAACAACCTCCTGCACATGTACATAGAGTCCCCCATAACAACCTCCTGCACATGTACATAGAGTCCTCCATAACAACCTCCTGCACATGTACATAGAGTCCCCCATAACAACCTCCTGACCATGTACATAGAGTCCCCCATAACAACCTCCTGCACATGTACATAGAGTCCTCCATAACAACCTCCTGCACATGTACATAGAGTCCTCCATAACAACCTCCTGACCATGTACATAGAGTCCCCCATAACAACCTCCTGCACATGTACATAGAGTCCTCCATAACAACCTCCTGCACATGTACATAGAGTCCTCCATAACAACCTCCTGCACATGTACATAGAGTCCTCCATAACAACCTCCTGCACATGTACATAGAGTCCCCCATAACAACCTCCTGCACATGTACATAGAGTCCTCCATAACAACCTCCTGCAGATGTACATAGAGTCCTCCATAACATCCTCCTGCACATGTACATAGAGTCCTCCATAACAACCTCCTGCACATGTACATAGAGTCCTCCATAACAACCTCCTGCACATGTACATAGAGTCCTCCATAACATCCTCCTGCACATGTATATAGAGTCCTCCATAACATCCTCCTGCACATGTACATAGAGTCCTCCATAACAACCTCCTGCACATGTACATAGAGTCCTCCATAACAACCTCCTGCACATGTACATAGAGTCCCCCATAACAACCTCCTGACCATGTACATAGAGTCCCCCATAACAACCTCCTGCACATGTACATAGAGTCCCCCATAACAACCTCCTGCACATGTACATACAGTCCTCCATAACAACCTCCTGCACATGTACATAGAGTCCTCCATAACAACCTCCTGCACATGTACATAGAGTCCCCCATAACAACCTCCTGCACATGTACATAGAGTCCTCCATAACAACCTCCTGCACATGTACATAGAGTCCTCCATAACAACCTCCTGCACATGTACATAGAGTCCTCCATAACAACCTCCTGCACATGTACATAGAGTCCCCCATAACAACCTCCTGCACATGTACATAGTCCTCCATAACAACCTCCTGCACATGTACATAGAGTCCTCCATAACAACCTCCTGCACATGTACATAGAGTCCCCCATAACAACCTCCTGCACATGTACATAGAGTCCTCCATAACAACCTCCTGACCATGTACATAGAGTCCTCCATAACAACCTCCTGCACATGTACATAGAGTCCTCCATAACAACCTCCTGACCATGTACATAGAGTCCTCCATAACAACCTCCAGCACATGTACATAGAGTCCTCCATAACAACCTCCTGCACATGTACATAGAGTCCTCCATAACAACCTCCTGCACATGTACATAGAGTCCCCCATAACAACCTCCTGCACATGTACATAGAGTCCCCCATAACAACCTCCTGCACATGTACATAGAGTCCTCCATAACAACCTCCTGACCATGTACATAGAGTCCCCCATAACAACCTCCTGACCATGTACATAGAGTCCCCCATAACAACCTCCTGCACATGTACATAGAGTCCTCCATAACAACCTCCTGACCATGTACATAGAGTCCTCCATAACAACCTCCTGCACATGTACATAGAGTCCTCCATAACAACCTCCTGCACATGTACATAGAGTCCTCCATAACAACCTCCTGACCATGTACATAGAGTCCTCCATAACAACCTCCTGCACATGTACATAGAGTCCCCCATAACAACCTCCTGACCATGTACATAGAGTCCCCCATAACAACCTCCTGCACATGTACATAGAGTCCTCCATAACAACCTCCTGCACATGTACATAGAGTCCGCCATAACAACCTCCTGACCATGTACATAGAGTCCTCCATAACAACCTCCTGCACATGTACATAGAGTCCTCCATAACAACCTCCTGCACATGTACATAGAGTCCTCCATAACAACCTCCTGCACATGTACATAGAGTCCTCCATAACAACCTCCTGCACATGTACATAGAGTCCCCCATAACAACCTCCTGCACATGTACATAGAGTCCTCCATAACAACCTCCTGCAGATGTACATAGAGTCCTCCATAACATCCTCCTGCACATGTACATAGAGTCCTCCATAACAACCTCCTGCACATGTACATAGAGTCCTCCATAACAACCTCCTGACCATGTACATAGAGTCCCCCATAACAACCTCCTGCACATGTACATAGAGTCCTCCATAACAACCTCCTGCACATGTACATAGAGTCCTCCATAACAACCTCCTGCACATGTACATAGAGTCCTCCATAACAACCTCCTGCACATGTACATAGAGTCCCCCATAACATCCTCCTGCACATGTACATAGAGTCCTCCATAACAACCTCCTGCACATGTACATAGAGTCCTCCATAACAACCTCCTGACCATGTACATAGAGTCCTCCATAACAACCTCCTGCACATGTACATAGAGTCCCCCATAACAACCTCCTGCACATGTACATAGAGTCCTCCATAACAACCTCCTGCACATGTACATAGAGTCCCCCATAACAACCTCCTGCACATGTACATAGAGTCCTCCATAACAACCTCCTGCACATGTACATAGAGTCCCCCATAACAACCTCCTGACCATGTACATAGAGTCCTCCATAACAACCTCCTGACCATGTACATAGAGTCCTCCATAACAACCTCCTGCACATGTACATAGAGTCCCCCATAACAACCTCCTGCACATGTACATAGAGTCCTCCATAACAACCTCCTGCACATGTACATAGAGTCCCCCATAACAAACTCCTGACCATGTACATAGAGTCCTCCATAACAACCTCCTGCGCATGTACATAGAGTCCTCCATAACAACCTCCTGCACATGTACATAGAGTCCTCCATAACAACCTCCTGCACATGTACATAGAGTCCCCCATAACAACCTCCTGAAAATGTACATAGAGTCCTCCATAACAACCTCCTGCACATGTACATAGAGTCCTCCATAACAACCTCCTGCACATGTACATAGAGTCCTCCATAACAACCTCCTGCACATGTACATAGAGTCCCCCATAACAACCTCCTGCACATGTACATAGAGTCCCCCATAACAACCTCCTGCACATGTACATAGAGTCCTCCATAACAACCTCCTGACCATGTACATAGAGTCCCCCATAACAACCTCCTGCACATGTACATAGAGTCCTCCATAACAACCTCCTGCACATGTACATAGAGTCCCCCATAACATCCTCCTGCACATGTACATAGAGTCCTCCATAACAACCTCCTGCACATGTACATAGAGTCCTCCATAACAACCTCCTGCACATGTACATAGAGTCCTCCATAACAACCTCCCGCACATGTACATAGAGTCCTCCATAACAACCTCCCGCACATGTACATAGAGTCCTCCATAACAACCTCCCGCACATGTACATAGAGTCCTCCATAACAACCTCCTGACCATGTACATAGAGTCCTCCATAACAACCTCCTGACCATGTACATAGAGTCCTCCATAACAACCTCCTGCACATGTACATAGAGTCCCCCATAACAACCTCCTGCACATGTACATAGAGTCCCCCATAACAACCTCCTGCACATGTACATAGAGTCCCCCATAACAACCTCCTGACCATGTACATAGAGTCCCCCATAACAACCTCCTGACCATGTACATAGAGTCCTCCATAACAACCTCCTGCACATGTACATAGAGTCCTCCATAACAACCTCCTGCACATGTACATAGAGTCCTCCATAACAACCTCCCGCACATGTACATAGAGTCCTCCATAACAACCTCCTGCACATGTACATAGAGTCCTCCATAACAACCTCCCGCACATGTACATAGAGTCCCCCATAACATCCTCCTGACCATGTACATAGAGTCCTCCATAACAACCTCCTGCACATGTACATAGAGTCCTCCATAACAACCTCCTGACCATGTACATAGAGTCCTCCATAACAACCTCCTGACCATGTACATAGAGTCCTCCATAACAACCTCCTGCACATGTACATAGAGTCCTCCATAACAACCTCCTGCACATGTACATAGAGTCCCCCATAACAAACTCCTGACCATGTACATAGAGTCCTCCATAACAACCTCCTGCACATGTACATAGAGTCCCCCATAACAACCTCCTGCACATGTACATAGAGTCCTCCATAACAACCTCCTGCACATGTACATAGAGTCCCCCATAACAACCTCCTGACCATGTACATAGAGTCCCCCATAACAACCTCCTGCACATGTACATAGAGTCCTCCATAACAACCTCCTGCACATGTACATAGAGTCCCCCATAACAACCTCCTGCACATGTACATAGAGTCCTCCATAACAACCTCCTGCAGATGTACATAGAGTCCTCCATAACATCCTCCTGCACATGTACATAGAGTCCTCCATAACAACCTCCTGCACATGTACATAGAGTCCTCCATAACAACCTCCTGCACATGTACATAGAGTCCTCCATAACATCCTCCTGCACATGTATATAGAGTCCTCCATAACATCCTCCTGCACATGTACATAGAGTCCTCCATAACAACCTCCTGCACATGTACATAGAGTCCTCCATAACAACCTCCTGCACATGTACATAGAGTCCCCCATAACAACCTCCTGACCATGTACATAGAGTCCCCCATAACAACCTCCTGCACATGTACATAGAGTCCCCCATAACAACCTCCTGCACATGTACATACAGTCCTCCATAACAACCTCCTGCACATGTACATAGAGTCCTCCATAACAACCTCCTGCACATGTACATAGAGTCCCCCATAACAACCTCCTGCACATGTACATAGAGTCCTCCATAACAACCTCCTGCACATGTACATAGAGTCCTCCATAACAACCTCCTGCACATGTACATAGAGTCCTCCATAACAACCTCCTGCACATGTACATAGAGTCCCCCATAACAACCTCCTGCACATGTACATAGTCCTCCATAACAACCTCCTGCACATGTACATAGAGTCCTCCATAACAACCTCCTGCACATGTACATAGAGTCCCCCATAACAACCTCCTGCACATGTACATAGAGTCCTCCATAACAACCTCCTGACCATGTACATAGAGTCCTCCATAACAACCTCCTGACCATGTACATAGAGTCCTCCATAACAACCTCCTGCACATGTACATAGAGTCCGCCATAACAACCTCCTGCACATGTACATAGAGTCCTCCATAACAACCTCCTGCACATGTACATAGAGTCCGCCATAACAACCTCCTGCACATGTACATAGAGTCCTCCATAACAACCTCCTGCACATGTACATAGAGTCCTCCATAACAACCTCCTGACCATGTACATAGAGTCCTCCATAACAACCTCCTGCACATGTACATAGAGTCCCCCATAACAACCTCCTGCACATGTACATAGAGTCCCCCATAACAACCTCCTGCACATGTACATAGAGTCCCCCATAACAACCTCCTGCACATGTACATAGAGTCCTCCATAACAACCTCCTGCACATGTACATAGAGTCCTCCATAACAACCTCCTGCACATGTACATAGAGTCCCCCATAACAACCTCCTGCACATGTACATAGAGTCCTCCATAACAACCTCCTGCACATGTACATAGAGTCCGCCATAACAACCTCCTGCACATGTACATAGAGTCCGCCATAACAACCTCCTGCACATGTACATAGAGTCCTCCATAACAACCTCCTGCACATGTACATAGAGTCCTCCATAACAACCTCCTGACCATGTACATAGAGTCCTCCATAACAACCTCCTGCACATGTACATAGAGTCCTCCATAACAACCTCCTGCACATGTACATAGAGTCCTCCATAACAACCTCCTGCACATGTACATAGAGTCCTCCATAACAACCTCCTGACCATGTACATAGAGTCCTCCATAACAACCTCCAGCACATGTACATAGAGTCCTCCATAACAACCTCCTGCACATGTACATAGAGTCCTCCATAACAACCTCCTGCGCATGTACATAGAGTCCCCCATAACAACCTCCTGCGCATGTACATAGAGTCCTCCATAACAACCTCCTGCACATGTACATAGAGTCCTCCATAACAACCTCCTGCACATGTACATAGAGTCCCCCATAACATCCTCCTGACCATGTACATAGAGTCCCCCATAACAACCTCCTGCACATGTACATAGAGTCCCCCATAACAACCTCCTGCACATGTACATAGAGTCCCCCATAACAACCTCCTGCACATGTACATAGAGTCCTCCATAACAACCTCCTGACCATGTACATAGAGTCCCCCATAACAACCTCCTGACCATGTACATAGAGTCCTCCATAACAACCTCCTGCACATGTACATAGAGTCCCCCATAACAACCTCCTGCACATGTACATAGAGTCCTCCATAACAACCTCCTGACCATGTACATAGAGTCCTCCATAACAACCTCCTGCACATGTACATAGAGTCCCCCATAACAACCTCCTGCACATGTACATAGAGTCCTCCATAACAACCTCCTGCACATGTACATAGAGTCCTCCATAACAACCTCCTGACCATGTACATAGAGTCCTCCATAACAACCTCCTGCACATGTACATAGAGTCCCCCATAACAACCTCCTGACCATGTACATAGAGTCCCCCATAACAACCTCCTGCACATGTACATAGAGTCCTCCATAACAACCTCCTGCACATGTACATAGAGTCCTCCATAACAACCTCCTGCACATGTACATAGAGTCCGCCATAACAACCTCCTGACCATGTACATAGAGTCCTCCATAACAACCTCCTGCACATGTACATAGAGTCCTCCATAACAACCTCCTGCACATGTACATAGAGTCCTCCATAACAACCTCCTGCACATGTACATAGAGTCCTCCATAACAACCTCCTGACCATGTACATAGAGTCCCCCATAACAACCTCCTGCACATGTACATAGAGTCCCCCATAACAACCTCCTGACCATGTACATAGAGTCCCCCATAACAACCTCCTGCACATGTACATAGAGTCCTCCATAACAACCTCCTGCACATGTACATAGAGTCCTCCATAACAACCTCCTGCACATGTACATAGAGTCCTCCATAACAACCTCCTGCACATGTACATAGAGTCCCCCATAACATCCTCCTGCACATGTACATAGAGTCCTCCATAACAACCTCCTGCACATGTACATAGAGTCCTCCATAACAACCTCCTGACCATGTACATAGAGTCCTCCATAACAACCTCCTGCACATGTACATAGAGTCCCCCATAACAACCTCCTGCACATGTACATAGAGTCCTCCATAACAACCTCCTGCACATGTACATAGAGTCCCCCATAACAACCTCCTGCACATGTACATAGAGTCCTCCATAACAACCTCCTGCACATGTACATAGAGTCCTCCATAACAACCTCCTGAAAATGTACATAGAGTCCTCCATAACAACCTCCTGCACATGTACATAGAGTCCTCCATAACAACCTCCTGCACATGTACATAGAGTCCGCCATAACAACCTCCTGCACATGTACATAGAGTCCTCCATAACAACCTCCTGCACATGTACATAGAGTCCCCCATAACAACCTCCTGCACATGTACATAGAGTCCCCCATAACAACCTCCTGCACATGTACATAGAGTCCCCCATAACAACCTCCTGCACATGTACATAGAGTCCTCCATAACAACCTCCTGACCATGTACATAGAGTCCCCCATAACAACCTCCTGCACATGTACATAGAGTCCTCCATAACATCCTCCTGCACATGTACATAGAGTCCTCCATAACAACCTCCTGCACATGTACATAGAGTCCTCCATAACAACCTCCTGCACATGTACATAGAGTCCTCCATAACAACCTCCCGCACATGTACATAGAGTCCTCCATAACAACCTCCCGCACATGTACATAGAGTCCTCCATAACAACCTCCCGCACATGTACATAGAGTCCTCCATAACAACCTCCTGACCATGTACATAGAGTCCTCCCATAACAACCTCCTGACCATGTACATAGAGTCCTCCATAACAACCTCCTGCACATGTACATAGAGTCCCCCATAACAACCTCCTGCACATGTACATAGAGTCCCCCATAACAACCTCCTGCACATGTACATAGAGTCCCCCATAACAACCTCCTGACCATGTACATAGAGTCCCCCATAACAACCTCCTGACCATGTACATAGAGTCCTCCATAACAACCTCCTGCACATGTACATAGAGTCCCCCATAACATCCTCCTGCACATGTACATAGAGTCCCCCATAACAACCTCCTGCACATGTACATAGAGTCCCCCATAACAACCTCCTGCACATGTACATAGAGTCCTCCATAACAACCTCCTGCACATGTACATAGAGTCCTCCATAACAACCTCCTGCACATGTACATAGAGTCCTCCATAACAACCTCCTGCACATGTACATAGAGTCCTCCATAACAACCTCCTGCACATGTACATAGAGTCCTCCATAACAACCTCCTGCACATGTACATAGAGTCCTCCATAACAACCTCCTGCACATGTACATAGAGTCCTCCATAACAACCTCCTGCACATGTACATAGAGTCCCCCATAACAACCTCCTGCACATGTACATAGAGTCCTCCATAACAACCTCCTGCACATGTACATAGAGTCCTCCATAACAACCTCCTGCACATGTACATAGAGTCCCCCATAACAACCTCCTGCACATGTACATAGAGTCCTCCATAACAACCTCCTGCACATGTACATAGAGTCCCCATAACAACCTCCTGCACATGTACATAGAGTCCCTCATAACAACCTCCTGACCATGTACATAGAGTCCTCCATAACAACCTCCTGACCATGTACATAGAGTCCCCCATAACAACCTCCTGACCATGTACATAGAGTCCCCCATAACAACCTCCTGACCATGTACATAGAGTCCTCCATAACAACCTCCTGCACATGTACATAGAGTCCCCCATAACAACCTCCTGCACATGTACATAGAGTCCCCCATAACAACCTCCTGCACATGTACATAGAGTCCTCCATAACAACCTCCTGCACATGTACATAGAGTCCTCCCATAACAACCTCCTGCACATGTACATAGAGTCCTCCATAACAACCTCCTGACATGTACATAGAGTCCCCCATAACAACCTCCTGCACATGTACATAGAGTCCCCATAACAACTCCTGACCATGTACATAGAGTCCCCCATAACAACCTCCTGCACATGTACATAGAGTCCTCCATAACAACCTCCTGCACATGTACATAGAGTCCTCCATAACAACCTCCTGCACATGTACATAGAGTCCTCCATAACAACCTCCTGCACATGTACATAGAGTCCCCCATAACAACCTCCTGCACATGTACATAGAGTCCCCATAACAACCTCCTGCACATGTACATAGAGTCCCCCATAACAACCTCCTGCACATGTACATAGAGTCCTCCATAACAACCTCCTGCACATGTACATAGAGTCCCTCCATAACAACCTCCTGCACATGTACATAGAGTCCTCCATAACAACCTCCTGCACATGTACATAGAGTCCTCCATAACAACCTCCTGCACATGTACATAGAGTCCTCCATAACAACCTCCTGCACATGTACATAGAGTCCTCCATAACAACCTCCTGCACATGTACATAGAGTCCTCCATAACAACCTCCTGCACATGTACATAGAGTCCCCCATAACAACCTCCCTGCACATGTACATAGAGTCCTCCATAACAACCTCCTGCACATGTACATAGAGTCCTCCATAACAACCTCCTGACCATGTACATAGAGTCCCCCATAACAACCTCATGCCAGTACTAGAGTCTCACTCCTGCACATGTACATAGAGTCCCCATAACAACCTCCCGCACATTACATTAGAGTCCTCCATAACAACCTCTGCACATGTACATAGGAGTCCTCCATAACAACCTCCTGACCATGTACATAGGAGTCCCCATAAACAAACCCTTCCATAACAACCTCCTGCACATGTACATAGAGTCCTCCATAACAACCTCCTGACCATGTACATAGAGTCCCCATAACAACCTCCTGCACATGTACATAGAGTCCTCCATAACAACCTCCTGCACATGTACATAGAGTCCTCCATAACAACCTCCTGCACATGTACATAGAGTCCTCCATAACAACCTCCTGCACATGTACATAGAGTCCTCCATAACAACCTCCTGCGGCAGAGAGTTCCATAGTCTCACTGCTCTTACAGTAAAGAACCTTTGTCTATGTTGATGGTAAAATCGCCTCTCCTCTAGGTGTAGAGGATGCTCCCTGTCTATGGTGATGGTAGAACCCCCTCTCCTCTAGGTGTAGAGGATGCCCCCTGTCTATGGTGATGGTAGAACCTCCTCTCCTCTAGGTGTAGACCATGTCCCCTGTCTATGGTGATGGTAGAACCTCCTCTCCTCTAGGTGTAGAGGATGCCCCCTGTCTATGGTGATGGTAGAACCTCTTCTCCTCTAGGTGTAGAGGATGTCCCCTGTCTATGGTGATGGTAGAACCTCCTCTCCTCTAGGTGTAGAGGATGCCCCCTGTCTATGGTGATGGTAGAACCTCCTCTCCTCTAGGTGTAGAGGATGCCCCCTGTCTATGGTGATGGTAGCACCTTCTCTCCTCTAGGTGTAGAGGATGCCCCCTGTCTATGGTGATGGTAGAACCTCCTCTCCTCTAGGTGTAGAGGATGCCCCCTGTCTATGGTGATGGTAGAGCCTCCTCTCTTCTAGGTGTAGAGGATGTCCCCTGTCTATGGTGATGGTAGAACCTCCTCTAGGTGTAGAGGATGTCCCCTGTCTATGGTGATGGTAGAACCTCCTCTCCTCTAGGTGTAGAGGATGTCCCCTGTCTATGGTGATGGTATAACCTCCTCTCCTCTAGGTGTAGAGGATGCTCCCTGTCTATGGTGATGGTAGAACCTCCTCTAGGTGTAGAGGATGCCCCTGTCTATGGTGATGGTAGAACCTCCTCTCCTCTAGGTGTAGAGGATGCCCCCCGTCTATGGTGATGGTAGAACCTCCTCTCATCTAGGTGTAGAGGATGACCCCTGTCAATGGTGATGGTAGAACCTCCTCTCCTGTAGGTGTAGAGGATGCCCCCTGTCTATGGTGATGGTAGAACCTCCTCTAGGTGTAGAGAATGCCCCCTGTCTATGGTGATGGTAGAACCTCCTCTAGGTGTAGAGGATGCCCCCTGTCTATGGTGATGGTAGAACCTCCTCTAGGTGTAGAGAATGCCCCCTGTCTATGGTGATGGTAGAACCTCCTCTAGGTGTAGAGAATGCCCCCTGTCTATGGTGATGGTAGAACCTCCTCTTCTCTAGGTGTAGAGGATGCCCCCTGTCTATGGTGATGGTAGAACCTCCTCTCCTCTAGGTGTAGAGGATGACCCCTGTCTATGGTGATGGTAGAACCTCCTCTCCCTGTCTTTGGTGATGGTAGAACCTCCTCTAGGTGTAGAGGATGCCCCTGTCTATGGTGATGGTAGAACCTCCTCTCCTCTAGGTGTAGAGGATGCCTCCTGTCTATGGTGATGGTAGAACCTCCTCTCCTCTAGGTGTAGAGGATGTCCCCTGTCTATGGTGATGGTAGAACCTCCTCTCTTCTAGGTGTAGAGGATGCCCCCTGTCTATGGTGATGGTAGAACCCCCTCTCCTCTAGGTGTAGAGGATACCCCTGTCTATGGTGATGGTAGAACCTCCTCTCCTCTAGGTGTAGAGGATGCCCCCTGTCTATGGTGATGGTAGAACCTCCTCTCCTCTAGGTGTCGAGGATACCCCTGTCTATAGTGATGGTAGAACCTCCTCTCCTCTAGGTGTAGAGGATGACCCCTGTCAATGGTGATGGTAGAACCTCCTCTCCTCTAGGTGTATAGGATGCCCCCTGTCTATGGTGATGGTAGAACCTCCTCTCCTCTAGGTGTCGAGGATACCCCTGTCTATAGTGATGGTAGAACCCCCTCTCCTCTAGGTGTAGAGGATGCCCCCTGTCTATGGTGATGGTAGAACCCCCTCTCCTCTGGGTGTAGAGGATGTCCCCTGTCTATAGTGATGGTAGAACCTCCTCTCCTCTAGGTGTAGAGGATGCCCCCTGTCTATGGTGATGATAGATGCTCCTCTCCTCTAGGTATAGAGGATGTCCTCTGTCTATGGTGGTGATAGAACCTCCTCTCCTCTAGGTGTAGAGGATGCCCCCTGTCTATGGTGATGGTAGAACCTCCTCTCCTCTAGGTGTAGAGGATGCCCCCTGTCTATGGTGATGGTAGAACCCCCTCTCCTCTAGGTGTAGAGGATGCCCCCTGTCTATGGTGATGGTAGAACCTCCTCTCCTCTAGGTGTAGAGGATGCCCCCTGTCTATGGTGATGGTAGAACCCCCTCTCCTCTAGGTGTAGAGGATGCCCCCTGTCTATGTTGATGGTAGAACCCCCTCTCCTCTAGGTGTAGAGGATGCCCCCTGTCTATGGTGATGGTAGAACCTCCTCTCCTGTAGGTGTAGAGGATGCCCCCTGTCTATGGTGATGGTAGAACCTCCTCTCCTGTAGGTGTAGAGGATGCCCCCTGTCTATGGTGATGGTAGAACCCCCTCTCCTCTAGGTATAGAGGATGCCCCGTCTATGGTGATGATAGAACCTCCTCTCCTCTAGGTGTAGAGGATGCCCCCTGTCTATGGTGATGATAGAACCTCCTCTCCTCTAGGTGTAGAGGATGCCCCCTGTCTATGGTGATGGTAGAACCTCCTCTCCTCTAGGTGTAGAGGATGCCCCCTGTCTATGGTGATGGTAGAACCTCCTCTCCTCTAGGTGTAGAGGATGCCCCCTGTCTATGGTGATGGTAAAACCTCCTCTCCTCTAGGTGTAGAGGATGCCCCCTGTCTATGGTGATGGTAGAACCCCCTCTCCTCTAGGTGTAGAGGATGCCCCCTGTCTATGGTGATGGTAGAACCCCCTCTCCTCTAGGTGTAGAGGATGCCCCCTGTCTATGGTGATGGTAGAACCCCCTCTCCTCTAGGTGTAGAGGATGCCCCCTGTCTATGGTGATGGTAGAACCCCCTCTCCTCTAGGTGTAGAGGATGCCCCCTGTCTATGGTGATGATAGAACCTCCTCTCCTCTAGGTGTAGAGGATGCCCCCTGTCTATGGTGATGGTAGAACCTCCTCTCCTCTAGGTGTAGAGGATGCCCTCTGTCTATGGTGATGATAGAACCTCCTCTCCTCTAGGTGTAGAGGATGCCCCCTGTCTATGGTGATGGTAGAACCTCCTCTCCTGTAGGTGTAGAGGATGCCCCCTGTCTATGGTGATGGTAGAACCTCCTCTCCTCTAGGTGTAGAGGATGTCCCCTGTCTATGGTGATGGTAGAACCTCCTCTCCTCTTGGTGTAGAGGATGCCCCCTGTCTATGGCGATGATAGAACCTTCTCTCCTCTAGGTGTAGAGGATGTCCCCTGTCTATGGTGATGGTACAACCTCCTCTCCTCTAGGTGTAGACGATGCCCCTGTCTATGGTGATGATAAATGCTCCTCTCCTCTAGGTGTAGAGGATGCCCCCTGTCTATGGTGATGGTAGAACCCCGTCTCCTCTAGGTGTAGAGGATGCCTCCTGTCTAGGGTGATGATAGAACCTCCTCTCCTCTAGGTGTAGAGGATGCCCCCTGTCTATGGTGATGGTAGAACCTCCTCTCCTCTAGGAGTAGAGGATGTCCCCTGTCTATGGTGATGGTAGAATCTCCTCTCCTCTAGGTGTAGAGGATGCCCCCTGTCTATGGTGATGGTAGAACCTCCTCTCCTCTAGGTGTAGAGGATGCCCCCTGTCTATGGTGATGGTAGAACCTCCTCTCCTCTAGGTGTAGAGGATGCTCCCTGTCTAGGGTGATGATAGAACCTCCTCTCCTCTAGGTGTAGAGGATGCCCCCTGTCTATGGTGATGGTACAACCTCCTCTCCTCTAGGAGTAGAGGATCCCCCTGTCTATGGTGATGGTAGAACCTCCTCTCCTCTAGGTGTAGAGGATCCCCCTGTCTATGGTGATGGTAGAACCTCCTCTCCTCTAGGAGTAGAGGATCCCCCTGTCTATGGTGATGGTAGAACCTCCTCTCCTCTAGGTGCAGAGAATGCCCCCTGTCTATGGTGATGATAGAACCTCTTCTCCTCTAGGTGTGGAGGATGCCCCTTGTCTATGGTGATGATAGAACCCCCTCTCCTCTAGGTGTAAAGGATGCCCCCTGTCTATGGTGATGGTAGAAACTCCTCTACTCTAGGTGTAGAGGATGCAGTTCAGGTTTCTGTACATTGTAATGAGGTCTCCCTCAGCCGTCTTTTTTCTAAACTGAATACCAACATATTTTGTAATCTGTCATTGTATTTTAGTCCCCCATTCCCCTAATAATCTTAAGTACTTTTCACAGCTTAGTATCATCCACAAATACTGAAATTTGACTGTGTAAACCCACTACAAGGTCATCAAAATATTAAAGGGGTTGTCCGTGTTCTGGAAAAAAAACTAAAGGTGGCCGGGAGAGGGCTGCTTAAAAAAATAAAGTCCTACTTACCTTCCGGTGCCCTCCGGTATCCAGCGCTGCTGTCACTCCGGTCCGGGCGCAATGTAAACAAACATGGCCGCCAAAGCAGCGCTGGACTCAGCTTCCGGCCGACATACACAATGCTCCCGACAACCTTCCGGCCCCCATACACAATGCTGTGAATAGGGATGGGTAGGCGTGCCCGGCCACGGTCAGCCAGAAGCCGAGTCCTGCGCTGCTCCGGCGGCCATGTTTGTTTACATGGCGCCCGGACAGGAGTGACAGCAGTGCTGGATACCGGAGGGCACTGGAAGGTAAGTAGGACTTTATTTTTTTAAGCAGCCCTCTCCCAGCCACCTTTAGTTTTTTTTCCAGAACTCGGACAACCCCTTTAAAAAGAAGGGGCCCCAATACAGACCCCTGTGGCCTCCACTGGTAACTTCAACCCAATCTGAGAATGTGCCATTAATGGCGACCCTCTGTTTTCTATCAATATGCCAATTACTTCCCCAAATACAGATTTTCCCCTATTCCCAGCAGTCTCATTTTATATACCAACCTTTTATGTGGCACGGTGTCAAATGCCTTTGAAAAGTCCAGATATACAACATCCACAGCGTCCCCCAGATCCAGTCTGGAACTTACCTCCTCGTAGAAACCAATCAGATTAGTCTGACAGGACCGATCTCTCATAAACCCATGCTGACGCTGGGTTATAAGGTTGTGCACAGTGAGATACTCCAGGATAGCATCTCTAACAAACCCCTCAAATATTTTCCCCACCACAGAAGTTAGACTCACGGGTCTGTAGTTTCCAGGATCGCTCTTTGATCCTTTTTTGTATATTGGTACCACATTTGCAATGCGCCAGTCCTGTGGAACATAACCAGTCCTCAGGGAAACACTAAATATTAATTAATAATAATTATAATTCAGTAGATTGGGCCTTTCCTCATCTCCTTCCACCATGACCTTCATGTTATTCCTCAGAGGGCCCACACTGTTCGTTTTTTATTTTATCATTTATCAATATTTCCATAGCGTCCCCCATGACGGCCCCAACTGGAGGATGACCCTTGACCTCTGTAGGGACAGGAAGCAGAGAGGTTAAATACCCCACCCCAGCATCCGTACTCCAGTGGCTTCCTGTCCCTACACAGGGCAGGGAGTAGAGAGAAGTCTCTCCTCATCCCTAGTAGTTGGGACGGTGAGGGGGGATCATGATAGGCGCGGGGATTTTCCCCTTACCCCAGGTAGTCTCGGCCTCGATCGGACCTCGGTCCTTTCCTCTGCCGCAAGAAGAGACTACATCTCTCCAGCTCTGCCCGCAGCTCCGTGAAGCTAAGGACACCCGGAGCGCGTCCGTCACGAAGGTCACGTGTGCCAGCTCCGTCCGACTCTGGTGATGACGTCCACCGGAAATGACGAAACCGGATGTGACGTCATGATGGCGCGACCCGGAAACCAGAGCTATGAGAGATACACTCAAAATAGAAGAAGTGGAGGAGACCAAGACTATCCAGGATGAGCTATTTGGTCTTCTTAAGGTAAAAAAGAGACGTGTGTTTCCAATTAACAACACTCTCAAAGAATTGATACTGGAAGAATGGAGGGAGCCTGAAAACAGGATTTCCATATCTAAGGAGTTTAAAAACCGTCTTTCCTTTGATGAAGCTGAAACCAAAGTTTGGAATTCTACGCCTAAAGTAGATATCCAGGTCACAAAAATGACCAAAAAAACGGACCTAACATTTGAAGACGCGATCCAGCTTAAAGATCCCTTGGATCGGAAGGCAGACAGTCTTCTGAAGAAGACATGGGAGTGTGCTATGTTAAATTTAAAATCTAATATTGCCACAACATCCATGGCACGCACACTCTTTCACTGGGTGACCGAGTTGGAGAGTTATATTAGAGATGGCTCCCCTAGAGAGATGCTATTAAGTACCTTCCCCACATTAAGAGCGGCTACAGCTGGGGGCGTGGCCTGACGCGCGATGTGAGCGGCCGCATGTAAGAGCGCTCCCGACTCACCATCCTGACATTATCCTGCAGCGCACCTTGAGAAATATGCCAGGACGGTGCATAATACACCTAGCACGTCCTCGGACCCCCCAACTGGAGCTTAGCCGCAGATGACCACCAGAGCGGCAGGAGCAGGAACATCCTCCGTAACCAGCACTGCAGGAGCAGGTATGAAGGGGAGAGAAGCTGCAGCAGCCGCCATCTTGCCTGAGGGTCCCTCACTGCAGGACATATTTGAGGTAGTCACACAGAGTGGGGCTGCTATAAGTGCCTTGGTCACCCAGATTGGTGGACTATCTGAAGATGTGGGCCATATTAGGCATGATTTACGGAAAGTTAATGAAAGAGTGCGGGAGGTGGAGGACCGTGTGGGAGTCCTGGAGGATAAGATACCGCCAATGCATTGTGATATGAGCAGAGTGGTGAATAAGCTTGCTAATTTACAGTCCAAAGCAGATGATTTGGAAAATCGTTTACGGAGGAATAATCTGCGTCTGATTGGAATACCTGAAAAAGCGGAGGGGCAGCGACCGGCTGAGTTCTTGGAGGAGTGGTTTACTACCCAGTTTGGCAAAGATACCCTGACCCCTCTATTCGCCATTGAAAGAGCTCATAGGGTTCCGGCCCGTGCGCCCCGCCACGGCCGCTTCTTTTACGGCTCCTCCATTATCGGGATAGAGATATAATTTTGCGGGCAGCCAGAGATAATCCTGATCTAAAAATTGAAGGGCGTCGTGTGTCAATATTTCCGGATTTCTCAGCGGAGGTCCAGAAGAAGAGGGCACAGTATTTGGATATCAAGAAGCGGATGAGAGGGTTACAACTACCCTATGCTATGTTGTATCCGGCACGTCTGAGAGTTGTGGCTTTGGGAGAAACGCACGTGTTTAATACAGCAGAGGATGCGCTGAATTGGCTGGATAATAATGAGAACAGATTGAGGCGCAGAGATCCTGAGTAAGGACTTTGGTGACCCCTGCTGGACAATACGGATATAACCCTCCTTCTATCTTGTTGCTATGGAAAATAAAGGAAAGGATCAAGAGTATGTTGGAACAAGTTGACTTTTTTTTGTTCATTACGGGACATGCTGTTGAATACCCGGGGGCTACGATATGTTCGGGAGAAGAAATTACTTGTGGATGTGTTAATTGGAGACCCCTAGACTTTGGTTGCGGAGCTGAGATTCTGGGCACAATCAATACCCCATTCCCTCTTACGGGGGGAAATGTCTAGAATGTGTATGTGTATTTCTGTTATGTGTTTTTTTTTTAAACAATTTTTTTATTTGGTTTTGCATTTTTCACACAAACAAAATTGACCATACAACAAAAGTGAGGGTATATCGCCCTCTTCAAAGACATAACAGAATAAAACAGATTGACATTATAACATGGTGCTGTGTTTTACATGTTAGGGGTACCCGAAGTTCACATGACAGAGTGGAACATCAAGAGCGGGATACCTCTTTTAGGACATTCAAGTACATATCAAGTTTTATGGTACCCTTAATAGTAAGATGATATATTTGGACATATTGTACCCCCTAGTATCTGAAAGTCAAATGGGTTGCTGGATATTTCCTTACTTACATCACTCAATTTTGTCATAATTACATCCCTCACTTGCGCATATTGTATAAATTGGTCAGTGCCTAGATCAAATTGTTGTGTAAGTTCTTCTATTGTCAGCCAACGAGGTTCAGAGCCGTGTAGTAGCTGCCCCACCTTTATTATTCCTTTTTCTTTCCATTTATGGAATAGCCTATTACTCCTACCCTGTGGGAAAGCAGGGTTGGCCCAAAGCGGCAAGTGCTTTGAAATTGCATAAGATAAACCATACCTTTTCCTCAGGACTCTCCAGGATGCTATAGTGTCTTTACATATAATTGAACTCTTAAGATTATACGGTATTTTCGGTAGTTGCGCGTGTAGTAGTGCTGCTGGGTTATAAGGGGAGCAGAATGCCTCTTCCAGTTCGTAATCGGAATAAAAGCTTGTCCTGTGCGTCCAGTCAAAAATGTGTCTAGCCATACAGGCCAAGTTGTATGTTCTTATACATGGTAAACCCATACCCCCCATTTCCTTTGTCATAATCAATTTTTCCCTTTTAATTCTGGGTCGTTTCCCATGCCATAAAAAGCGGGAGAATGCAGCGTTCATTTTTGTCACATCCACATGTCTCAGTAGTATTGGCACAGTCTGTAACGGGTATAGTAGTTTTGACACGCTCATCATCTTAATGAGATGATTTCGTCCCAGTAGGGATAATGGCAAATCATGCCACTTGGTTAATTCAGCAAATATTTTCGTAAAAAGTGGAGGGTAGTTTAATCTGTACACGGACTCCTGCGTTCTACCTATTTTGATACCCAAATAAGTCAGTTCCGTACGTGCTATTGGTATTCCCTGATACGTGTTTCGGAGGGTTTGTGGGAAGGGTCCTTTCCCCAGGAACAATATAGCACATTTTGAAATGTTAAGGCGAAAGCCTGAAAAGGATCCAAAGCTTTCTAACGTCTCTATGGTTCTAGTCAGATCCTTTTCTAAGTCAGACATGAAAAGAATTATGTCGTCAGCAAATAGACCTGTGTGTAGGTGTCGCGATCCCATCTCTATTCCTTGAAAGACGTCTCCTTTCTCCAGGAGTCGAGATAAGGGCTCCAGAGCCAGATCAAAAAGAAGCGGCGAGAGTGGAAACCCCTGTCTCGTTCCCTTCTGAAGAGGAAAAGGGGCAGAGAGGAAGCCCGGAGTGTTGATCCTAGCCCTAGGGTCTAGATATAGCATTTCCAGGTAAGTTCTAGAGGCACCCCTAAACCCCATTCTATCCAGGACCTGCCCTAGCCACCCCCAGCGCAGATTGTCAAATGCCTTCTCCGCGTCGAGGGCAACCAGGGCAGGCACCTTTCCTTCCGTTTTCCTTCCCTCCGTCACTCCCAAGGTCATGAGGACCCTTCTCACATTTGTTACCGCTGCTCTTCCTTTAATAAAACCAACCTGATTACCCAGGATCAGTGATGGCAAAAAGGCTGCCAATCGGTTTGCTATGATTTTGGATAGGAGCTTCTGGTCTTGATTGAGTAGGGAGATAGGTCGGTATGATCCCGGGTCGGTTGGATCTCGATTATCTTTGGGTATTAATGTTATATGTGCTACATTAGTTCCTGGGTATAATGGACGGCCTTGCAAAATATCATTAAACAAATTGGACAATTGAGGTGCTATCTGTTGGGTCATGGCTTTGTAAAATTCTCCTGGGAACCCATCAGGACCAGGAGTTTTTCCCTGTGGGAGCGTCTTAATGGTGGTCTGTATTTCTTCTGCTGATATTGGGGCATTCAGGGATGCTAACTGGTCTGGTGTTATTGTGGGTAAAGTCACCTTGTTTAGAAATGCGTTGCCCTGTGCCGGGTCGTATGTTATATCTGTATAAAGAGTTTTGTAGAAATCCCCCAACGTCTGATTGATTTGTAAGGGGTCTATGGTCAAGGAACCGTCAGGTTTTTTCAGGGCACCTATATGACGTTTGGGTGTTTTTCCTTTGGCTAGGTTTGCCAACATCTGCGGAGCTCCACCTCTTGCTGTGATCTGATAAATTGTTCCTTCCTATCTGCCCACATGTCAAATTCAGTTTTGGCCTGTATCCAGGCCTCCTTAGCATTTGGTGTTGGTGAGGACAAATAGGTCAAATATGTCTGTCGCACCAGGTCACTCGCTTTTTCAAATTGTCGTTTTGCGTTTTTCTTTAGGATCCCAACATGTGCCATTAGTTTATCCCTTATTGTTACTTTAGCCGCTTCCCAAAATAGGTGGGATTCAGTCATATGAGCCCCGTTTGTCACTAGTATCTCTGTCCACCATCCTCTCATTAATTCTACAAATGTGTCATCTTTTACTAAAAAGGTCGGGAAACGCCATAGCCAATCTGAACCCTTGGGGTGTCTGTCCAGGAGGTTAAGGCTCACCGGTGCATGGTCAGATATTACTAGTTCTTCTATACACGTGTCTTGTACTCTCGTTACCAATGAGTCTGAAGTACATAGGTAGTCTATCCTGGACCACGAGTCATGTGGGTGTGAAAAGTGTGTAAATTCTCTCTCCTGAGGGTGCAAGAGCCTCCACATATCCTTGATACCAACATGTACAAAAAAGTCATATAGCCTTGTGTCCCTCCTGTCGTTTCCCCTATAAGTTCTGTCTTCCGATGAGACATGGACTGAGTTCATATCCCCACCTAATACTTTGTCTACTATAGCATCCTGGAGAATTCTTGTGGTCAGTGCCGCAAAAAAGGGCTGCTGACCGGTGTTAGGCGCATAAACATTATAAATACTGAGATCTTTTCCCTGGCTGTGTATTACCACATGAGAAAGTCTACCCTCCACGTCACTGTGGTTCTCTATCAACCTATAACACACATTTTTATGTATCAAAGTTAATACTCCTGCCTTACCTTCCACAGCGGCGGAGCCATAGACTGCCCCTACCCAAGATTTGTGCATTCGGAAAAAATCTGCCGCTGTCAGGTGGGTTTCCTGCAGCATGACTATGTCAGCCTTAAGTCTTTTTAGATGACGTAAGACCATGTTTCTTTTATGGGGTGATTTTAACCCCTTGACATTCCAAGTCACAAGACGCATATTAAAGTATGTTTGACATTATTGATGTGTCTACGGCTCCCTCGTTTGGTTTGTTCCCACTTCTCTTTTTCCACCCCTCACCTTCCCTCCCCCCCCCCCATGTTGACAGCAGCACCTATAAACAAGAATAATTGAACAAAAAATGTAGATCAACTGAAATCTCCAGCACAGTGGAGCAATAAACCAGGGCTCAACCATGTGTGCCATTAACTCGGTATCAGGGACTTCCTTTTTTCTGGTAATAGAGGCTTGCGCCTCCTCTCCGGGACTTAGACTGTGTATCCATTCCCCCCCCCCCCCATTTGTTTCACCGCATATCATAACATTCAGCATTAAATTCAACGCTACCCCTGGCGTATTTCTCTTAAGGCCATGTCATCAAGGTGGGGTTACAGTGCCATGTGCATCTTACCCCATACCATCTCTAGTCGTTCTCTTCCATTGGCATTTGATCTGTTACCACCTGCCTGTTGGATTCCCGTTGTGGCTGGGGACTAGAGATGGCCCATTCTGATCTCTTATGTGGGGATGATCTCCAGTTGTCCCGGTCAGATGATAGCGGCGGTGTGGAGTGTCGTGGTGTTCGTCGAGGCGATCGGTGATCCTGTCGGTTGTAGATTTCCTCCAATAGTGCAGAAGCTGCTCGCGGTGAGTTTGCCGTTGTCAAAGTGACGTCCGGGTTGCGGATCCTAAGTATCGCTGGGTAGGCCAGTTGGAACCTCACGTTGGCTTTCACTAGCGCCGTGCATACTGTGTTATATTCTTTTCGTTTTCGCGCCACCTCAGCAGAATAGTCGCCAAAAAGTAGTATTTTACGTCCCTGCATCAGCAGTGGATCCCTATGATTGCGATATCTCCTCAGGATGGCTTCTTTATCATTAAAGTCCAGATATTTTACTATTACTTGTCGTGGTCTGGAATGCTGTGATGCTGTGGGGCTTTCTGTGGCCGCAGGTGCCGGACCGATTCAGTGGGCCCTTTCCACTCTCCTTGGAAAGGCCAGCCCCAGTGTCTTGGGGAGCTCTACCTCACACAGGTGCTGCAGGTCCACTGATGGAATGGACTCAGGAAGTCCTACCAGGCGCAAATTGTTTCTCCTGGCTCTATTTTCAAGGTCGTCAACCTTATCTTGAAGAGCTGTGAGTAATCGCTCAGTTTCACTCGTTTTATCATGCGATTCTGCATATTGATCTTCTAGTGCCGACACTCGTGTTTCCACTTCGTTCAGTCTACCTCCATGCCTGCTAACTTGATCTTGCAGGGCCTGCAGGGTGCTTTGCACTGCGGTTTGCAATGTCGCAGTGAGCTCGGGTACAATATATTTGGCCACTTCCGTGGCTAGCTTGGTGTAGTCCACCTGGTGTGTTTCAGTACCTGGTGAGTGAGCTGCCTGGTCTGTATGTTCCTCCATCGGTGTCAGCGACAGGGCCTGTGGAGCTGGCTCAGCTTGTGTGTTACCTGGCGGCGCCATCTTGGGAACGTGTGAGCCTCGTGGTGTGCCGACTCCTGTGGAGATTCTCGTGCCGCTTCGTAGGAGGTATCTTTCCATATGCCGCTCCACCATTATCGGGTGTCTTTTTCGTTTCCCCTGGGGTTACGGGGGGCTTATTGTCTGGTTCTCTTGTCGGTATGCGTCCCAGGCTGCGAGGAGCGGAGCTGCGCACGTCCTCACATACCAGCGCCGGAACCGGAAGTCACTCCTGTTTTTATGTTTGTTAGTACAAGTTTAGTTAGAGGGGGGGCAATGTTTAAAGCAGGCAGAGAGACTAGAAGTATGTACAAGATCTATAGGCCTATGGACCAACTGTTTACTTGTGAAAAAAAGTGGGATGCTTCAATGTTATCTTTACATGTGGGAAAATGACGAATGTACTTAATGTGTTATTTTGGAATGTACGGGTACTAGGAGACGCTGCTAAGAGATGTTCAGTATTTTCCACACTGCAACGATACCAACCTGCAGTCTGGTGTTTAGCAGAAACACATTTAGTTAAGGACAATGGGGCACATTTACTAAGGGTCCGCAGCCGCGAATCCGTCGGGTTTTTCCCGAATATTTCCTCTTTGCGCTGTATTTCACGGAATTGTGGCGCACGCGATCGATTTTTGGCGCAATCGCGCCGACTTTCGCGTGACAAATCGGGGGGTGTGGCCACCGGACAACCCGAAGGATTCGGAAAAAACGCAGAATTTAAAAAGCCATTTGTGTCGCAAGATCAAGCACTCACATACACCAGAAAAAAGCAGGTGAACTCCAGCGGACCTCGGCGCAGCAGCGACACCTGGTGAATATCGGCGCACGGACCTTAGTGAATCCCGGCAGAACCCGAATCGGCGTCGGAGAACCCGCCGCTGGATCGCGACTGAACCGGGTAAGTAAATGTGCCCCAATGTGTCCACTATTCATAAAACGTGGATGTCTCACGAATTTCATTCTACATATACCACACACTCTCGAGGGGTCAGTATATTGATACATCGCTCCATTCCATTTACTTGCTTGGATAAATTGATTGACTCAGAAGGATGCTTTGTGTGTCTTAAGTGTAAGCTGTATGGGACACTAATGTTCCTAACTGCAATATACATCCCTCCTCCTTTCTCTAGTATTATCTTGAAAAGGGTACTATCTTTTATGGCAGCGTCTCCTGATCTTCCGGTTCCAATAGTGGGGGATTTTAATAATTACTTAAACCCTTATTTGGATAAACATCATACAGGGTCAATACCGTCAGATGCTCCTCCCACAATGTTAGCGAGATTGCTACAAAATGTGGTCTCAGTGATATTTGGAGGACTCGCAATCCCTCAACAAAGCAGTACTCGTGTTATTCGAGATCCTATAGATCGTTGTCAAGAATAGACTTGGCAGTTGGATCTGATCATCTGTTTAATGCTCAGGGAACAGTGGAGTACCTCCCACGTAGTGTATCTGACCATAATCCATTGAAGGTGAGCCTAAGAATGGGAGATAGGGAGACAAGACACAATCTATTATGGCGGTTGAATCCCTTTTGGTTACAACTAGCAGAGGGAACTGCGGGCACGGCAAAAATTATAGAAGAGTTTATAAGTCTTAATAATACTTCGGCATCGCAAGAAGCGGTGTGGGAATGTTTAAAGGGGATGTTGCGAGACCACTACTTCTATAAGGTATGCGCACATAAGGCGGCTAGTGCCGCTCTCACTAAATCCCTATCTCAAACAGTAGCATTAGCAGAGTCAACATATGTAACAGATCCGACTACAGATAATGAAAAAAGGTGGATTGATGCTCAAGAGCATTATGCAGAGCATATCCGGCTGATGGCAGAAAATAAACGTTTTTTTTCCAAACAAAAATATTTTGTGGAAGGGGAGAGTGCAGGCCATTTACTGGCAACGATTATACGGTCCCAACAGGGTACATCTCATATAGCGGGACTGAAAGGTGGAGATGGTACTACTCTGACTTCAGACATTGACATAGCTAATAGATTTTATGAGTACTATAAAGGAATTTACCAATCCCAATTGACAGCATCCAGAGAGGAGTTGAGGGCGTATGTTTCAGGTGTATCCCTACCAAGGCTCACTTCAGAGGTCAGGAGTCAATTGGAGGGTCAGGTCACGCTAGAGGAGTTGGAGGAGGCTTTGGCAGACTTAGCTAATGATAAGGCACCGGGGTGTGATGGACTGCCGGTAGAATTGTATAAGCTGCATAAGGACCTATTGCTACCGCCATTGGTTGAGGTCTTTAAGGAGGCGTTTAACACGGGATGCTTACCAAGATCAATGAGAGAGGCCATGATTGTACTGATATTGAAGCCAGGGAAGGAAAGTACAGACCCTGACTCTTATAGACCCATATCCTTATTGACGGTCGATGTTAAACTATTGGCGAAGGTGTTAGCTAGGCGCCTGTTGCCGGTGATCTCGGCCCTGATCCATGAGGACCAGTCAGGCTTCATGCCGGAGAGATCTACAGCTGTTAATCTTAGACGCCTATATTTAAATATTCAGAGGGGGGTGGAGTGTCAGGGTGTCCCTGCGGTGGTCTCACTCGAGCGGCTACAGCCTTCATCGCAGACGCTTCTGCAGAAGGAGTAAGAATAAGCGCCAAAGAAGGAGCACTATCTAATTCCGTCAGGAGATCACTCTGGCTTCGCCAATGGACGGGAGATTTTAGGTCAAAGTCAAAACTTTGCGGTATTCCATTTGAAGGGGAATATCTATTTGGTGCCGAACTAGACACGCTTCTGGAAAAAGCAGCGGATAGGAAGAAAGGCTTTCCTGAATCAAGAACTAATCCAAGGAAGCAGCCCTTTCGGGACTCTAAAGATAGAAAACAGGCTTACAGAGGGAAAGGTAAACAGGGTAAGTGGAGTTACCCTAAAGGAGGAAGAGGAAGGGGCTTCCTACTTAGTGCCAGTAACTCCGCTCCAGCATACAGGAAAAAATGACGCCAGAGTGGGGGGAAGATTATTGAGATTCCATTCGCAATGGGATCAGATAACATCAAATCCCTGGATACTAAGTATTCTTCAAGAAGGTTACCATATAGAACTAACCTCTCTTCCCCCCAAAAAATTTGTCCTGACAGAACAACCTTCAGAAAATCTCTCAGCCTTGCTCTGGTCAGAAATAAAAAAGCTGGTACAGCTGGACGTCATCATCCCTGTGACTAAAATCTAACAGAAGGGTACTACTCTCCCCTCTTCCTGATAAAAAAACCGAACGGCACATTCAGGATGATTTGCAACCTGAAGAACCTGAACAGTTACATACGTTACCGGCGGCTCAAGATGGAAACAGTAAGCTCCGCAGCCGTCCTGATCCAACGGGGAGCCTTTATGTGTACCATAAATCTGAGAGACGCATATTACCACGTGCCAATCCATTCGAACTCACAAAAATTTCTCAGATTCGCAGTACGATCACCCAGGGGAGAAGAAGTACATTATCAGTACAAGGCGCTGCCCTTTGGGATTTCTTCGGAACCAAGGACATTCACAAAAATTATGATCGAAGTGGTAGCATTCCTGAGAAAAAAAGGGATATTAGTCATACCCTACTTGGACGATTTGTTAGTGGTGGCCAGTTCAAAACAAGAACTAGTACATCACCGAAATGCCACAATGTTAATCCTGCAACAGTTAGGCTGGATGATAAATTTGGAGAAATCCAATCTAACCCCAAGCACAAAAGTAGTCTTTTTAGGAACATTATTGGACTCAGTTCAGCAAATGTCCTTCTTACCACCAGAGAAGATAATGAAGCTGATACAACAGACTACAATATTTCAGGGGAAAGATCAATGCACAGTACGGGAAGCCATGAGGATCCTAGGAATTATGACGTCAGCCATTCAGTGTGTACAGTGGAGCCAGAGCCACACAAGATCCCTTCAGAGCTGGATATTGGCTTCTTGGGACAGAAATCCTCAGCACCTGAATCAAAAAATATGGATATCAGAAATGGTCAAACGATCCTTGGATTGGTGGAAAAACACTTCAAACCTAACAAAAGGAGTATCATGGCATCCCTGGCCAGTAATAAATATCCGGACAGATGCAAGTCAGTCAGGCTGGGGAGCAGACGTGGCAGGTCGTCCCACTCAGGGCCTATGGCCACAATCGATCAGATCCCGCTCATCAAATTACAGAGAATTAAGAGCCGTCCTAGAGACCTTGAGAGCCAGCACTCTAAGTTTGAAGGGGAAACACATAAGGATATACTCAGACAACACCACGACTGTGGCTTACCTTCGACATCAGGGGGGCACCAGGAACCCCGATCTCCTCAGTCTCTCAGAGAAGATCTTTGCATGGGCAGAAACCAACATCTGCTCTCTCTCAACCACCCATCTAAAGGGGGAAGAGAACTTGATAGCGGACTCAGTCGTCAAGTCATAGACCAAAACGAGTGGTGTTTGAACGAGAACATCTTTGCACGTCTCACACAAAGATGGGGTCAACCAGCAATAGATCTCTTTGCCCCCAGCAAAAATGCGAAGGTTCCTCATTTCTTCTATCTGGAACCAAAGACTCCATTTGGTCAAAGGGACGCCTTCAGTCAGTCCTGGAACGGGCCTCTGATGTACGCATTTCCCCCCATACCTCTTATATCAAGAGTGGTTCAGAAAATCAGAGTGGATCAAGCCAGAGTTATTCTCATTGTTCCCTGGTGGCCCAAAAGGAACTGGTTTCCGTGGTTAGGGAAGATGGCGTTGGAAGAACCCATCAGGCTGGAACCTCTAAACGACCTTCTGTTCCAGGGTCCAGTATACCATCCAGACCCACAGGCTCTCCAGCTCTCGACATGGATCCTGAAAGGATGTTGTTGATATCCAAGGGGTTATCAAATAAGGTAATTTCCACGCTCAAGGCAAGCCGCAAGCCGGTTACTCACAAAATCTACTCCAGGATATGGGGAAGATTCGTATCCTTTTGTGACAGGACTCCTCCTAACCAACTATCCCCAAATATTTCACAGGTGCTAGACTTCCTGCAAGCGGGATTTGACAAGGGCCTTAAAACAAGCTCTTTAAAGGTCCAGATTTCCGCCCTCAGCGCATTCTTCGATGCCCCACTAGCAGAAAACAGATGGATCCAAAGGTTTGTCAAAGCTACCAGTAGACTAAGACCACATATAAAACAGAATATCCCCAATTGGGATCTCTCATTAGTACTAGATTACCTCACGAAAATACCATTCGAACCCCTAGAAACGGTTAATGTTAGAGAACTGACGTTAAAGCTCACCTTCCTTATAGCTATAACAACCGCTAGGCGTTTGGGAGAAATTCAAACCTTGTCGATTAAAGAGCCCTATCTCAAAATGTATGAGGACAAGGTCGTACTAATGTTAGATAAAACCTTCACACCCAAGGTAGCCTCATCTTTTCACCGTAATCAAGAGATTATTCTACCTTCCTTTTGTCAGAACCCAAAACATGCTAAAGAATGGGAATGGCATACATTGGATGTCAGAAGATGTCTCCTGCATTATCTTGAAGTTACCAAGTCCTGGAGAAAACATGACAACATTTTACTGCAGTTCAAAGGAAGAAACAAAGGCAAAAAAGCTTCAAAAGCATCCATTGCTAGATGGATCCGGACTGTCATCAAGGAAGCTTACAATGCCAATAACTTGGACATTCCAGGGACTATTAGAGCCCATTCAACCAGAGGAGTGGCAGCCTCTTGGGCTGAGAAACGGGGGGCCTCACTAGAGGACATATGTAAAGCAGCTACCTGGGCAACTCATCTAACCTTTGCCAAACATTATAGGCTAGATATTCAGAGTGCTAGAGACCAGTCCTTCGGAAGGAAGGTCTTACAAGCTGTTATCAAGAGACAAAAAACAGGGTGCGGACTCCAACAGTTGAATAGAGGAAGACTTCGTTTTTTTAGTAAAAAATATCAAAAAGTTTAATTCAATCTTCAGATTAAAAACTTGCACCTTGCAAGAAAACAGGCATGGATATGCACGAACATGACACAAAAAAGAGCTTGCGGTAACGCGTTTCGGACTTAAGCTACCTAGTCCTTATTCAGGTATTCAGTTTATGCCTTTAAGGTCTTCCCTTAGTTGCTGAAAATTTGCCCTCCTGAAGTTTAGAGTGTTGGTTGCCCCTCCACTAACGCTCTTAGTAAAGCGTAATAGAAAATCAATGATGTAATCAAATAACCCAAGCTGTAATTTTGATACCGTCAGGTCTGTTGATCAGGATAAGCTACAGCAGTGCCCCCCCCCCTTGTTGGTTCTTTTGTTGTTGACAATAACCTGCTACCTTTGAAGGACCAGCATGTTTCTGCCCCCCAGTCAATATCTGGGTAATTGAAGTCCCCCATGATAAGTCCTTCCTTGTGCTTTGAAGCCGCATCCATTTCACTTATCAGCATTTCCTCTGCTGCCTCCATTATATTTGGAGCCTTATAACAAACCAATGTCATCTCGCAGGACGGGCTTGAGGACATATAAACAAACCCCTCCCCCTTTTTTATTTATACGATCATTTCTAAAAAGACTATAACAACAAATAGGTGTAGAGGTGTAGAGGATGTCCCCTGTCTATGGTGATGGTAGAACCTCCTCTCTTCTAGGTGTAGAGGATGCCCCCTGTCTATGGTGATGGTAGAACCCCCTCTCCTCTAGGTGTAGAGGATACCCCTGTCTATGGTGATGGTAGAACCTCCTCTCCTCTAGGTGTAGAGGATGCCCCCTGTCTATGGTGATGGTAGAACCTCCTCTCCTCTAGGTGTCGAGGATACCCCTGTCTATAGTGATGGTAGAACCTCCTCTCCTCTAGGTGTAGAGGATGACCCCTGTCAATGGTGATGGTAGAACCTCCTCTCCTCTAGGTGTATAGGATGCCCCCTGTCTATGGTGATGGTAGAACCTCCTCTCCTCTAGGTGTCGAGGATACCCCTGTCTATAGTGATGGTAGAACCCCCTCTCCTCTAGGTGTAGAGGATGCCCCCTGTCTATGGTGATGGTAGAACCCCCTCTCCTCTGGGTGTAGAGGATGTCCCCTGTCTATAGTGATGGTAGAACCTCCTCTCCTCTAGGTGTAGAGGATGCCCCCTGTCTATGGTGATGATAGATGCTCCTCTCCTCTAGGTATAGAGGATGTCCTCTGTCTATGGTGGTGATAGAACCTCCTCTCCTCTAGGTGTAGAGGATGCCCCCTGTCTATGGTGATGGTAGAACCTCCTCTCCTCTAGGTGTAGAGGATGCCCCCTGTCTATGGTGATGGTAGAACCCCCTCTCCTCTAGGTGTAGAGGATGCCCCCTGTCTATGGTGATGGTAGAACCTCCTCTCCTCTAGGTGTAGAGGATGCCCCCTGTCTATGGTGATGGTAGAACCCCCTCTCCTCTAGGTGTAGAGGATGCCCCCTGTCTATGTTGATGGTAGAACCCCCTCTCCTCTAGGTGTAGAGGATGCCCCCTGTCTATGGTGATGGTAGAACCTCCTCTCCTGTAGGTGTAGAGGATGCCCCCTGTCTATGGTGATGGTAGAACCTCCTCTCCTCTAGGTGTAGAGGATGCCCCCTGTCTATGGTGATGGTAGAACCCCCTCTCCTCTAGGTATAGAGGATGCCCCGTCTATGGTGATGATAGAACCTCCTCTCCTCTAGGTGTAGAGGATGCCCCCTGTCTATGGTGATGATAGAACCTCCTCTCCTCTAGGTGTAGAGGATGCCCCCTGTCTATGGTGATGGTAGAACCTCCTCTCCTCTAGGTGTAGAGGATGCCCCCTGTCTATGGTGATGGTAGAACCTCCTCTCCTCTAGGTGTAGAGGATGCCCCCTGTCTATGGTGATGGTAAAACCTCCTCTCCTCTAGGTGTAGAGGATGCCCCCTGTCTATGGTGATGGTAGAACCCCCTCTCCTCTAGGTGTAGAGGATGCCCCCTGTCTATGGTGATGGTAGAACCCCCTCTCCTCTAGGTGTAGAGGATGCCCCCTGTCTATGGTGATGGTAGAACCCCCTCTCCTCTAGGTGTAGAGGATGCCCCCTGTCTATGGTGATGGTAGAACCCCCTCTCCTCTAGGTGTAGAGGATGCCCCCTGTCTATGGTGATGATAGAACCTCCTCTCCTCTAGGTGTAGAGGATGCCCCCTGTCTATGGTGATGGTAGAACCTCCTCTCCTCTAGGTGTAGAGGATGCCCTCTGTCTATGGTGATGATAGAACCTCCTCTCCTCTAGGTGTAGAGGATGCCCCCTGTCTATGGTGATGGTAGAACCTCCTCTCCTGTAGGTGTAGAGGATGCCCCCTGTCTATGGTGATGGTAGAACCTCCTCTCCTCTAGGTGTAGAGGATGTCCCCTGTCTATGGTGATGGTAGAACCTCCTCTCCTCTTGGTGTAGAGGATGCCCCCTGTCTATGGCGATGATAGAACCTTCTCTCCTCTAGGTGTAGAGGATGTCCCCTGTCTATGGTGATGGTACAACCTCCTCTCCTCTAGGTGTAGACGATGCCCCTGTCTATGGTGATGATAAATGCTCCTCTCCTCTAGGTGTAGAGGATGCCCCCTGTCTATGGTGATGGTAGAACCCCGTCTCCTCTAGGTGTAGAGGATGCCTCCTGTCTAGGGTGATGATAGAACCTCCTCTCCTCTAGGTGTAGAGGATGCCCCCTGTCTATGGTGATGGTAGAACCTCCTCTCCTCTAGGAGTAGAGGATCCCCCTGTCTATGGTGATGGTAGAACCTCCTCTCCTCTAGGTGTAGAGGATCCCCCTGTCTATGGTGATGGTAGAACCTCCTCTCCTCTAGGAGTAGAGGATCCCCCTGTCTATGGTGATGGTAGAACCTCCTCTCCTCTAGGTGCAGAGAATGCCCCCTGTCTATGGTGATGATAGAACCTCTTCTCCTCTAGGTGTGGAGGATGCCCCTTGTCTATGGTGATGATAGAACCCCCTCTCCTCTAGGTGTAAAGGATGCCCCCTGTCTATGGTGATGGTAGAAACTCCTCTACTCTAGGTGTAGAGGATGCAGTTCAGGTTTCTGTACATTGTAATGAGGTCTCCCTCAGCCGTCTTTTTTCTAAACTGAATACCAACATATTTTGTAATCTGTCATTGTATTTTAGTCCCCCATTCCCCTAATAATCTTAAGTACTTTTCACAGCTTAGTATCATCCACAAATACTGAAATTTGACTGTGTAAACCCACTACAAGGTCATCAAAATATTAAAGGGGTTGTCCGTGTTCTGGAAAAAAAACTAAAGGTGGCCGGGAGAGGGCTGCTTAAAAAAATAAAGTCCTACTTACCTTCCGGTGCCCTCCGGTATCCAGCGCTGCTGTCACTCCGGTCCGGGCGCAATGTAAACAAACATGGCCGCCAAAGCAGCGCTGGACTCAGCTTCCGGCCGACATACACAATGCTCCCGACAACCTTCCGGCCCCCATACACAATGCTGTGAATAGGGATGGGTAGGCGTGCCCGGCCACGGTCAGTCAGAAGCCGAGTCCTGCGCTGCTCCGGCGGCCATGTTTGTTTACATGGCGCCCGGACAGGAGTGACAGCAGTGCTGGATACCGGAGGGCACTGGAAGGTAAGTAGGACTTTATTTTTTTAAGCAGCCCTCTCCCAGCCACCTTTAGTTTTTTTTCCAGAACTCGGACAACCCCTTTAAAAAGAAGGGGCCCCAATACAGACCCCTGTGGCCTCCACTGGTAACTTCAACCCAATCTGAGAATGTGCCATTAATGGCGACCCTCTGTTTTCTATCAATATGCCAATTACTTCCCCAAATACAGATTTTCCCCTATTCCCAGCAGTCTCATTTTATATACCAACCTTTTATGTGGCACGGTGTCAAATGCCTTTGAAAAGTCCAGATATACAACATCCACAGCGTCCCCCAGATCCAGTCTGGAACTTACCTCCTCGTAGAAACCAATCAGATTAGTCTGACAGGACCGATCTCTCATAAACCCATGCTGACGCTGGGTTATAAGGTTGTGCACAGTGAGATACTCCAGGATAGCATCTCTAACAAACCCCTCAAATATTTTCCCCACCACAGAAGTTAGACTCACGGGTCTGTAGTTTCCAGGATCGCTCTTTGATCCTTTTTTGTATATTGGTACCACATTTGCAATGCGCCAGTCCTGTGGAACATAACCAGTCCTCAGGGAAACACTAAATATTAATTAATAATAATTATAATTCAGTAGATTGGGCCTTTCCTCATCTCCTTCCACCATGACCTTCATGTTATTCCTCAGAGGGCCCACACTGTTCGTTTTTTATTTTATCATTTATCAATATTTCCATAGCGTCCCCCATGACGGCCCCAACTGGAGGATGACCCTTGACCTCTGTAGGGACAGGAAGCAGAGAGGTTAAATACCCCACCCCAGCATCCGTACTCCAGTGGCTTCCTGTCCCTACACAGGGCAGGGAGTAGAGAGAAGTCTCTCCTCATCCCTAGTAGTTGGGACGGTGAGGGGGGATCATGATAGGCGCGGGGATTTTCCCCTTACCCCAGGTAGTCTCGGCCTCGATCGGACCTCGGTCCTTTCCTCTGCCGCAAGAAGAGACTACATCTCTCCAGCTCTGCCCGCAGCTCCGTGAAGCTAAGGACACCCGGAGCGCGTCCGTCACGAAGGTCACGTGTGCCAGCTCCGTCCGACTCTGGTGATGACGTCCACCGGAAATGACGAAACCGGATGTGACGTCATGATGGCGCGACCCGGAAACCAGAGCTATGAGAGATACACTCAAAATAGAAGAAGTGGAGGAGACCAAGACTATCCAGGATGAGCTATTTGGTCTTCTTAAGGTAAAAAAGAGACGTGTGTTTCCAATTAACAACACTCTCAAAGAATTGATACTGGAAGAATGGAGGGAGCCTGAAAACAGGATTTCCATATCTAAGGAGTTTAAAAACCGTCTTTCCTTTGATGAAGCTGAAACCAAAGTTTGGAATTCTACGCCTAAAGTAGATATCCAGGTCACAAAAATGACCAAAAAAACGGACCTAACATTTGAAGACGCGATCCAGCTTAAAGATCCCTTGGATCGGAAGGCAGACAGTCTTCTGAAGAAGACATGGGAGTGTGCTATGTTAAATTTAAAATCTAATATTGCCACAACATCCATGGCACGCACACTCTTTCACTGGGTGACCGAGTTGGAGAGTTATATTAGAGATGGCTCCCCTAGAGAGATGCTATTAAGTACCTTCCCCACATTAAGAGCGGCTACAGCTGGGGGCGTGGCCTGACGCGCGATGTGAGCGGCCGCATGTAAGAGCGCTCCCGACTCACCATCCTGACATTATCCTGCAGCGCACCTTGAGAAATATGCCAGGACGGTGCATAATACACCTAGCACGTCCTCGGACCCCCCAACTGGAGCTCAGCCGCAGATGACCACCAGAGCGGCAGGAGCAGGAACATCCTCCGTAACCAGCACTGCAGGAGCAGGTATGAAGGGGAGAGAAGCTGCAGCAGCCGCCATCTTGCCTGAGGGTCCCTCACTGCAGGACATATTTGAGGTAGTCACACAGAGTGGGGCTGCTATAAGTGCCTTGGTCACCCAGATTGGTGGACTATCTGAAGATGTGGGCCATATTAGGCATGATTTACGGAAAGTTAATGAAAGAGTGCGGGAGGTGGAGGACCGTGTGGGAGTCCTGGAGGATAAGATACCGCCAATGCATTGTGATATGAGCAGAGTGGTGAATAAGCTTGCTAATTTACAGTCCAAAGCAGATGATTTGGAAAATCGTTTACGGAGGAATAATCTGCGTCTGATTGGAATACCTGAAAAAGCGGAGGGGCAGCGACCGGCTGAGTTCTTGGAGGAGTGGTTTACTACCCAGTTTGGCAAAGATACCCTGACCCCTCTATTCGCCATTGAAAGAGCTCATAGGGTTCCGGCCCGTGCGCCCCGCCACGGCCGCTTCTTTTACGGCTCCTCCATTATCGGGATAGAGATATAATTTTGCGGGCAGCCAGAGATAATCCTGATCTAAAAATTGAAGGGCGTCGTGTGTCAATATTTCCGGATTTCTCAGCGGAGGTCCAGAAGAAGAGGGCACAGTATTTGGATATCAAGAAGCGGATGAGAGGGTTACAACTACCCTATGCTATGTTGTATCCGGCACGTCTGAGAGTTGTGGCTTTGGGAGAAACGCACGTGTTTAATACAGCAGAGGATGCGCTGAATTGGCTGGATAATAATGAGAACAGATTGAGGCGCAGAGATCCTGAGTAAGGACTTTGGTGACCCCTGCTGGACAATACGGATATAACCCTCCTTCTATCTTGTTGCTATGGAAAATAAAGGAAAGGATCAAGAGTATGTTGGAACAAGTTGACTTTTTTTTGTTCATTACGGGACATGCTGTTGAATACCCGGGGGCTACGATATGTTCGGGAGAAGAAATTACTTGTGGATGTGTTAATTGGAGACCCCTAGACTTTGGTTGCGGAGCTGAGATTCTGGGCACAATCAATACCCCATTCCCTCTTACGGGGGGAAATGTCTAGAATGTGTATGTGTATTTCTGTTATGTGTTTTTTTTTTAAACAATTTTTTTATTTGGTTTTGCATTTTTCACACAAACAAAATTGACCATACAACAAAAGTGAGGGTATATCGCCCTCTTCAAAGACATAACAGAATAAAACAGATTGACATTATAACATGGTGCTGTGTTTTACATGTTAGGGGTACCCGAAGTTCACATGACAGAGTGGAACATCAAGAGCGGGATACCTCTTTTAGGACATTCAAGTACATATCAAGTTTTATGGTACCCTTAATAGTAAGATGATATATTTGGACATATTGTACCCCCTAGTATCTGAAAGTCAAATGGGTTGCTGGATATTTCCTTACTTACATCACTCAATTTTGTCATAATTACATCCCTCACTTGCGCATATTGTATAAATTGGTCAGTGCCTAGATCAAATTGTTGTGTAAGTTCTTCTATTGTCAGCCAACGAGGTTCAGAGCCGTGTAGTAGCTGCCCCACCTTTATTATTCCTTTTTCTTTCCATTTATGGAATAGCCTATTACTCCTACCCTGTGGGAAAGCAGGGTTGGCCCAAAGCGGCAAGTGCTTTGAAATTGCATAAGATAAACCATACCTTTTCCTCAGGACTCTCCAGGATGCTATAGTGTCTTTACATATAATTGAACTCTTAAGATTATACGGTATTTTCGGTAGTTGCGCGTGTAGTAGTGCTGCTGGGTTATAAGGGGAGCAGAATGCCTCTTCCAGTTCGTAATCGGAATAAAAGCTTGTCCTGTGCGTCCAGTCAAAAATGTGTCTAGCCATACAGGCCAAGTTGTATGTTCTTATACATGGTAAACCCATACCCCCCATTTCCTTTGTCATAATCAATTTTTCCCTTTTAATTCTGGGTCGTTTCCCATGCCATAAAAAGCGGGAGAATGCAGCGTTCATTTTTGTCACATCCACATGTCTCAGTAGTATTGGCACAGTCTGTAACGGGTATAGTAGTTTTGACACGCTCATCATCTTAATGAGATGATTTCGTCCCAGTAGGGATAATGGCAAATCATGCCACTTGGTTAATTCAGCAAATATTTTCGTAAAAAGTGGAGGGTAGTTTAATCTGTACACGGACTCCTGCGTTCTACCTATTTTGATACCCAAATAAGTCAGTTCCGTACGTGCTATTGGTATTCCCTGATACGTGTTTCGGAGGGTTTGTGGGAAGGGTCCTTTCCCCAGGAACAATATAGCACATTTTGAAATGTTAAGGCGAAAGCCTGAAAAGGATCCAAAGCTTTCTAACGTCTCTATGGTTCTAGTCAGATCCTTTTCTAAGTCAGACATGAAAAGAATTATGTCGTCAGCAAATAGACCTGTGTGTAGGTGTCGCGATCCCATCTCTATTCCTTGAAAGACGTCTCCTTTCTCCAGGAGTCGAGATAAGGGCTCCAGAGCCAGATCAAAAAGAAGCGGCGAGAGTGGAAACCCCTGTCTCGTTCCCTTCTGAAGAGGAAAAGGGGCAGAGAGGAAGCCCGGAGTGTTGATCCTAGCCCTAGGGTCTAGATATAGCATTTCCAGGTAAGTTCTAGAGGCACCCCTAAACCCCATTCTATCCAGGACCTGCCCTAGCCACCCCCAGCGCAGATTGTCAAATGCCTTCTCCGCGTCGAGGGCAACCAGGGCAGGCACCTTTCCTTCCGTTTTCCTTCCCTCCGTCACTCCCAAGGTCATGAGGACCCTTCTCACATTTGTTACCGCTGCTCTTCCTTTAATAAAACCAACCTGATTACCCAGGATCAGTGATGGCAAAAAGGCTGCCAATCGGTTTGCTATGATTTTGGATAGGAGCTTCTGGTCTTGATTGAGTAGGGAGATAGGTCGGTATGATCCCGGGTCGGTTGGATCTCGATTATCTTTGGGTATTAATGTTATATGTGCTACATTAGTTCCTGGGTATAATGGACGGCCTTGCAAAATATCATTAAACAAATTGGACAATTGAGGTGCTATCTGTTGGGTCATGGCTTTGTAAAATTCTCCTGGGAACCCATCAGGACCAGGAGTTTTTCCCTGTGGGAGCGTCTTAATGGTGGTCTGTATTTCTTCTGCTGATATTGGGGCATTCAGGGATGCTAACTGGTCTGGTGTTATTGTGGGTAAAGTCACCTTGTTTAGAAATGCGTTGCCCTGTGCCGGGTCGTATGTTATATCTGTATAAAGAGTTTTGTAGAAATCCCCCAACGTCTGATTGATTTGTAAGGGGTCTATGGTCAAGGAACCGTCAGGTTTTTTCAGGGCACCTATATGACGTTTGGGTGTTTTTCCTTTGGCTAGGTTTGCCAACATCTGCGGAGCTCCACCTCTTGCTGTGATCTGATAAATTGTTCCTTCCTATCTGCCCACATGTCAAATTCAGTTTTGGCCTGTATCCAGGCCTCCTTAGCATTTGGTGTTGGTGAGGACAAATAGGTCAAATATGTCTGTCGCACCAGGTCACTCGCTTTTTCAAATTGTCGTTTTGCGTTTTTCTTTAGGATCCCAACATGTGCCATTAGTTTATCCCTTATTGTTACTTTAGCCGCTTCCCAAAATAGGTGGGATTCAGTCATATGAGCCCCGTTTGTCACTAGTATCTCTGTCCACCATCCTCTCATTAATTCTACAAATGTGTCATCTTTTACTAAAAAGGTCGGGAAACGCCATAGCCAATCTGAACCCTTGGGGTGTCTGTCCAGGAGGTTAAGGCTCACCGGTGCATGGTCAGATATTACTAGTTCTTCTATACACGTGTCTTGTACTCTCGTTACCAATGAGTCTGAAGTACATAGGTAGTCTATCCTGGACCACGAGTCATGTGGGTGTGAAAAGTGTGTAAATTCTCTCTCCTGAGGGTGCAAGAGCCTCCACATATCCTTGATACCAACATGTACAAAAAAGTCATATAGCCTTGTGTCCCTCCTGTCGTTTCCCCTATAAGTTCTGTCTTCCGATGAGACATGGACTGAGTTCATATCCCCACCTAATACTTTGTCTACTATAGCATCCTGGAGAATTCTTGTGGTCAGTGCCGCAAAAAAGGGCTGCTGACCGGTGTTAGGCGCATAAACATTATAAATACTGAGATCTTTTCCCTGGCTGTGTATTACCACATGAGAAAGTCTACCCTCCACGTCACTGTGGTTCTCTATCAACCTATAACACACATTTTTATGTATCAAAGTTAATACTCCTGCCTTACCTTCCACAGCGGCGGAGCCATAGACTGCCCCTACCCAAGATTTGTGCATTCGGAAAAAATCTGCCGCTGTCAGGTGGGTTTCCTGCAGCATGACTATGTCAGCCTTAAGTCTTTTTAGATGACGTAAGACCATGTTTCTTTTATGGGGTGATTTTAACCCCTTGACATTCCAAGTCACAAGACGCATATTAAAGTATGTTTGACATTATTGATGTGTCTACGGCTCCCTCGTTTGGTTTGTTCCCACTTCTCTTTTTCCACCCCTCACCTTCCCTCCCCCCCCCCCATGTTGACAGCAGCACCTATAAACAAGAATAATTGAACAAAAAATGTAGATCAACTGAAATCTCCAGCACAGTGGAGCAATAAACCAGGGCTCAACCATGTGTGCCATTAACTCGGTATCAGGGACTTCCTTTTTTCTGGTAATAGAGGCTTGCGCCTCCTCTCCGGGACTTAGACTGTGTATCCATTCCCCCCCCCCCCCCATTTGTTTCACCGCATATCATAACATTCAGCATTAAATTCAACGCTACCCCTGGCGTATTTCTCTTAAGGCCATGTCATCAAGGTGGGGTTACAGTGCCATGTGCATCTTACCCCATACCATCTCTAGTCGTTCTCTTCCATTGGCATTTGATCTGTTACCACCTGCCTGTTGGATTCCCGTTGTGGCTGGGGACTAGAGATGGCCCATTCTGATCTCTTATGTGGGGATGATCTCCAGTTGTCCCGGTCAGATGATAGCGGCGGTGTGGAGTGTCGTGGTGTTCGTCGAGGCGATCGGTGATCCTGTCGGTTGTAGATTTCCTCCAATAGTGCAGAAGCTGCTCGCGGTGAGTTTGCCGTTGTCAAAGTGACGTCCGGGTTGCGGATCCTAAGTATCGCTGGGTAGGCCAGTTGGAACCTCACGTTGGCTTTCACTAGCGCCGTGCATACTGTGTTATATTCTTTTCGTTTTCGCGCCACCTCAGCAGAATAGTCGCCAAAAAGTAGTATTTTACGTCCCTGCATCAGCAGTGGATCCCTATGATTGCGATATCTCCTCAGGATGGCTTCTTTATCATTAAAGTCCAGATATTTTACTATTACTTGTCGTGGTCTGGAATGCTGTGATGCTGTGGGGCTTTCTGTGGCCGCAGGTGCCGGACCGATTCAGTGGGCCCTTTCCACTCTCCTTGGAAAGGCCAGCCCCAGTGTCTTGGGGAGCTCTACCTCACACAGGTGCTGCAGGTCCACTGATGGAATGGACTCAGGAAGTCCTACCAGGCGCAAATTGTTTCTCCTGGCTCTATTTTCAAGGTCGTCAACCTTATCTTGAAGAGCTGTGAGTAATCGCTCAGTTTCACTCGTTTTATCATGCGATTCTGCATATTGATCTTCTAGTGCCGACACTCGTGTTTCCACTTCGTTCAGTCTACCTCCATGCCTGCTAACTTGATCTTGCAGGGCCTGCAGGGTGCTTTGCACTGCGGTTTGCAATGTCGCAGTGAGCTCGGGTACAATATATTTGGCCACTTCCGTGGCTAGCTTGGTGTAGTCCACCTGGTGTGTTTCAGTACCTGGTGAGTGAGCTGCCTGGTCTGTATGTTCCTCCATCGGTGTCAGCGACAGGGCCTGTGGAGCTGGCTCAGCTTGTGTGTTACCTGGCGGCGCCATCTTGGGAACGTGTGAGCCTCGTGGTGTGCCGACTCCTGTGGAGATTCTCGTGCCGCTTCGTAGGAGGTATCTTTCCATATGCCGCTCCACCATTATCGGGTGTCTTTTTCGTTTCCCCTGGGGTTACGGGGGGCTTATTGTCTGGTTCTCTTGTCGGTATGCGTCCCAGGCTGCGAGGAGCGGAGCTGCGCACGTCCTCACATACCAGCGCCGGAACCGGAAGTCACTCCTGTTTTTATGTTTGTTAGTACAAGTTTAGTTAGAGGGGGGGCAATGTTTAAAGCAGGCAGAGAGACTAGAAGTATGTACAAGATCTATAGGCCTATGGACCAACTGTTTACTTGTGAAAAAAAGTGGGATGCTTCAATGTTATCTTTACATGTGGGAAAATGACGAATGTACTTAATGTGTTATTTTGGAATGTACGGGTACTAGGAGACGCTGCTAAGAGATGTTCAGTATTTTCCACACTGCAACGATACCAACCTGCAGTCTGGTGTTTAGCAGAAACACATTTAGTTAAGGACAATGGGGCACATTTACTAAGGGTCCGCAGCCGCGAATCCGTCGGGTTTTTCCCGAATATTTCCTCTTTGCGCTGTATTTCACGGAATTGTGGCGCACGCGATCGATTTTTGGCGCAATCGCGCCGACTTTCGCGTGACAAATCGGGGGGTGTGGCCACCGGACAACCCGAAGGATTCGGAAAAAACGCAGAATTTAAAAAGCCATTTGTGTCGCAAGATCAAGCACTCACATACACCAGAAAAAAGCAGGTGAACTCCAGCGGACCTCGGCGCAGCAGCGACACCTGGTGAATATCGGCGCACGGACCTTAGTGAATCCCGGCAGAACCCGAATCGGCGTCGGAGAACCCGCCGCTGGATCGCGACTGAACCGGGTAAGTAAATGTGCCCCAATGTGTCCACTATTCATAAAACGTGGATGTCTCACGAATTTCATTCTACATATACCACACACTCTCGAGGGGTCAGTATATTGATACATCGCTCCATTCCATTTACTTGCTTGGATAAATTGATTGACTCAGAAGGATGCTTTGTGTGTCTTAAGTGTAAGCTGTATGGGACACTAATGTTCCTAACTGCAATATACATCCCTCCTCCTTTCTCTAGTATTATCTTGAAAAGGGTACTATCTTTTATGGCAGCGTCTCCTGATCTTCTGGTTCCAATAGTGGGGGATTTTAATAATTACTTAAACCCTTATTTGGATAAACATCATACAGGGTCAATACCGTCAGATGCTCCTCCCACAATGTTAGCGAGATTGCTACAAAATGTGGTCTCAGTGATATTTGGAGGACTCGCAATCCCTCAACAAAGCAGTACTCGTGTTATTCGAGATCCTATAGATCGTTGTCAAGAATAGACTTGGCAGTTGGATCTGATCATCTGTTTAATGCTCAGGGAACAGTGGAGTACCTCCCACGTAGTGTATCTGACCATAATCCATTGAAGGTGAGCCTAAGAATGGGAGATAGGGAGACAAGACACAATCTATTATGGCGGTTGAATCCCTTTTGGTTACAACTAGCAGAGGGAACTGCGGGCACGGCAAAAATTATAGAAGAGTTTATAAGTCTTAATAATACTTCGGCATCGCAAGAAGCGGTGTGGGAATGTTTAAAGGGGATGTTGCGAGACCACTACTTCTATAAGGTATGCGCACATAAGGCGGCTAGTGCCGCTCTCACTAAATCCCTATCTCAAACAGTAGCATTAGCAGAGTCAACATATGTAACAGATCCGACTACAGATAATGAAAAAAGGTGGATTGATGCTCAAGAGCATTATGCAGAGCATATCCGGCTGATGGCAGAAAATAAACGTTTTTTTTCCAAACAAAAATATTTTGTGGAAGGGGAGAGTGCAGGCCATTTACTGGCAACGATTATACGGTCCCAACAGGGTACATCTCATATAGCGGGACTGAAAGGTGGAGATGGTACTACTCTGACTTCAGACATTGACATAGCTAATAGATTTTATGAGTACTATAAAGGAATTTACCAATCCCAATTGACAGCATCCAGAGAGGAGTTGAGGGCGTATGTTTCAGGTGTATCCCTACCAAGGCTCACTTCAGAGGTCAGGAGTCAATTGGAGGGTCAGGTCACGCTAGAGGAGTTGGAGGAGGCTTTGGCAGACTTAGCTAATGATAAGGCACCGGGGTGTGATGGACTGCCGGTAGAATTGTATAAGCTGCATAAGGACCTATTGCTACCGCCATTGGTTGAGGTCTTTAAGGAGGCGTTTAACACGGGATGCTTACCAAGATCAATGAGAGAGGCCATGATTGTACTGATATTGAAGCCAGGGAAGGAAAGTACAGACCCTGACTCTTATAGACCCATATCCTTATTGACGGTCGATGTTAAACTATTGGCGAAGGTGTTAGCTAGGCGCCTGTTGCCGGTGATCTCGGCCCTGATCCATGAGGACCAGTCAGGCTTCATGCCGGAGAGATCTACAGCTGTTAATCTTAGACGCCTATATTTAAATATTCAGAGGGGGGTGGAGTGTCAGGGTGTCCCTGCGGTGGTCTCACTCGAGCGGCTACAGCCTTCATCGCAGACGCTTCTGCAGAAGGAGTAAGAATAAGCGCCAAAGAAGGAGCACTATCTAATTCCGTCAGGAGATCACTCTGGCTTCGCCAATGGACGGGAGATTTTAGGTCAAAGTCAAAACTTTGCGGTATTCCATTTGAAGGGGAATATCTATTTGGTGCCGAACTAGACACGCTTCTGGAAAAAGCAGCGGATAGGAAGAAAGGCTTTCCTGAATCAAGAACTAATCCAAGGAAGCAGCCCTTTCGGGACTCTAAAGATAGAAAACAGGCTTACAGAGGGAAAGGTAAACAGGGTAAGTGGAGTTACCCTAAAGGAGGAAGAGGAAGGGGCTTCCTACTTAGTGCCAGTAACTCCGCTCCAGCATACAGGAAAAAATGACGCCAGAGTGGGGGGAAGATTATTGAGATTCCATTCGCAATGGGATCAGATAACATCAAATCCCTGGATACTAAGTATTCTTCAAGAAGGTTACCATATAGAACTAACCTCTCTTCCCCCCAAAAAATTTGTCCTGACAGAACAACCTTCAGAAAATCTCTCAGCCTTGCTCTGGTCAGAAATAAAAAAGCTGGTACAGCTGGACGTCATCATCCCTGTGACTAAAATCTAACAGAAGGGTACTACTCTCCCCTCTTCCTGATAAAAAAACCGAACGGCACATTCAGGATGATTTGCAACCTGAAGAACCTGAACAGTTACATACGTTACCGGCGGCTCAAGATGGAAACAGTAAGCTCCGCAGCCGTCCTGATCCAACGGGGAGCCTTTATGTGTACCATAAATCTGAGAGACGCATATTACCACGTGCCAATCCATTCGAACTCACAAAAATTTCTCAGATTCGCAGTACGATCACCCAGGGGAGAAGAAGTACATTATCAGTACAAGGCGCTGCCCTTTGGGATTTCTTCGGAACCAAGGACATTCACAAAAATTATGATCGAAGTGGTAGCATTCCTGAGAAAAAAAGGGATATTAGTCATACCCTACTTGGACGATTTGTTAGTGGTGGCCAGTTCAAAACAAGAACTAGTACATCACCGAAATGCCACAATGTTAATCCTGCAACAGTTAGGCTGGATGATAAATTTGGAGAAATCCAATCTAACCCCAAGCACAAAAGTAGTCTTTTTAGGAACATTATTGGACTCAGTTCAGCAAATGTCCTTCTTACCACCAGAGAAGATAATGAAGCTGATACAACAGACTACAATATTTCAGGGGAAAGATCAATGCACAGTACGGGAAGCCATGAGGATCCTAGGAATTATGACGTCAGCCATTCAGTGTGTACAGTGGAGCCAGAGCCACACAAGATCCCTTCAGAGCTGGATATTGGCTTCTTGGGACAGAAATCCTCAGCACCTGAATCAAAAAATATGGATATCAGAAATGGTCAAACGATCCTTGGATTGGTGGAAAAACACTTCAAACCTAACAAAAGGAGTATCATGGCATCCCTGGCCAGTAATAAATATCCGGACAGATGCAAGTCAGTCAGGCTGGGGAGCAGACGTGGCAGGTCGTCCCACTCAGGGCCTATGGCCACAATCGATCAGATCCCGCTCATCAAATTACAGAGAATTAAGAGCCGTCCTAGAGACCTTGAGAGCCAGCACTCTAAGTTTGAAGGGGAAACACATAAGGATATACTCAGACAACACCACGACTGTGGCTTACCTTCGACATCAGGGGGGCACCAGGAACCCCGATCTCCTCAGTCTCTCAGAGAAGATCTTTGCATGGGCAGAAACCAACATCTGCTCTCTCTCAACCACCCATCTAAAGGGGGAAGAGAACTTGATAGCGGACTCAGTCGTCAAGTCATAGACCAAAACGAGTGGTGTTTGAACGAGAACATCTTTGCACGTCTCACACAAAGATGGGGTCAACCAGCAATAGATCTCTTTGCCCCCAGCAAAAATGCGAAGGTTCCTCATTTCTTCTATCTGGAACCAAAGACTCCATTTGGTCAAAGGGACGCCTTCAGTCAGTCCTGGAACGGGCCTCTGATGTACGCATTTCCCCCCATACCTCTTATATCAAGAGTGGTTCAGAAAATCAGAGTGGATCAAGCCAGAGTTATTCTCATTGTTCCCTGGTGGCCCAAAAGGAACTGGTTTCCGTGGTTAGGGAAGATGGCGTTGGAAGAACCCATCAGGCTGGAACCTCTAAACGACCTTCTGTTCCAGGGTCCAGTATACCATCCAGACCCACAGGCTCTCCAGCTCTCGACATGGATCCTGAAAGGATGTTGTTGATATCCAAGGGGTTATCAAATAAGGTAATTTCCACGCTCAAGGCAAGCCGCAAGCCGGTTACTCACAAAATCTACTCCAGGATATGGGGAAGATTCGTATCCTTTTGTGACAGGACTCCTCCTAACCAACTATCCCCAAATATTTCACAGGTGCTAGACTTCCTGCAAGCGGGATTTGACAAGGGCCTTAAAACAAGCTCTTTAAAGGTCCAGATTTCCGCCCTCAGCGCATTCTTCGATGCCCCACTAGCAGAAAACAGATGGATCCAAAGGTTTGTCAAAGCTACCAGTAGACTAAGACCACATATAAAACAGAATATCCCCAATTGGGATCTCTCATTAGTACTAGATTACCTCACGAAAATACCATTCGAACCCCTAGAAACGGTTAATGTTAGAGAACTGACGTTAAAGCTCACCTTCCTTATAGCTATAACAACCGCTAGGCGTTTGGGAGAAATTCAAACCTTGTCGATTAAAGAGCCCTATCTCAAAATGTATGAGGACAAGGTCGTACTAATGTTAGATAAAACCTTCACACCCAAGGTAGCCTCATCTTTTCACCGTAATCAAGAGATTATTCTACCTTCCTTTTGTCAGAACCCAAAACATGCTAAAGAATGGGAATGGCATACATTGGATGTCAGAAGATGTCTCCTGCATTATCTTGAAGTTACCAAGTCCTGGAGAAAACATGACAACATTTTACTGCAGTTCAAAGGAAGAAACAAAGGCAAAAAAGCTTCAAAAGCATCCATTGCTAGATGGATCCGGACTGTCATCAAGGAAGCTTACAATGCCAATAACTTGGACATTCCAGGGACTATTAGAGCCCATTCAACCAGAGGAGTGGCAGCCTCTTGGGCTGAGAAACGGGGGGCCTCACTAGAGGACATATGTAAAGCAGCTACCTGGGCAACTCATCTAACCTTTGCCAAACATTATAGGCTAGATATTCAGAGTGCTAGAGACCAGTCCTTCGGAAGGAAGGTCTTACAAGCTGTTATCAAGAGACAAAAAACAGGGTGCGGACTCCAACAGTTGAATAGAGGAAGACTTCGTTTTTTTAGTAAAAAATATCAAAAAGTTTAATTCAATCTTCAGATTAAAAACTTGCACCTTGCAAGAAAACAGGCATGGATATGCACGAACATGACACAAAAAAGAGCTTGCGGTAACGCGTTTCGGACTTAAGCTACCTAGTCCTTATTCAGGTATTCAGTTTATGCCTTTAAGGTCTTCCCTTAGTTGCTGAAAATTTGCCCTCCTGAAGTTTAGAGTGTTGGTTGCCCCTCCACTAACGCTCTTAGTAAAGCGTAATAGAAAATCAATGATGTAATCAAATAACCCAAGCTGTAATTTTGATACCGTCAGGTCTGTTGATCAGGATAAGCTACAGCAGTGCCCCCCCCCCTTGTTGGTTCTTTTGTTGTTGACAATAACCTGCTACCTTTGAAGGACCAGCATGTTTCTGCCCCCCAGTCAATATCTGGGTAATTGAAGTCCCCCATGATAAGTCCTTCCTTGTGCTTTGAAGCCGCATCCATTTCACTTATCAGCATTTCCTCTGCTGCCTCCATTATATTTGGAGCCTTATAACAAACCAATGTCATCTCGCAGGACGGGCTTGAGGACATATAAACAAACCCCTCCCCCTTTTTTATTTATACGATCATTTCTAAAAAGACTATAACAACAAATATATCTCTCTCTATCTATAACAGCCGAGTCATAGTTACTGTCCAGCCATGTCTCGCTGATACCCACTAGATCAGATTTCCTTCCAACATTAAGAGTTCCAGTTCCTCCATTGTGTTTGTGAGGCTTCTGGCATTTGTGTACATGAACTTTATATGGTTTTGCCTATTCCTTTGGCTATTATTCCCTGATCTTATCCCAGTTGCCTTCTTTCCATGCACAAGTGTAGTTGCCCTCCCCCAAGTCTCTAGTTCAAACACTCCTCCAACCTTCTAGCCATTTGTGTTCACTCTTTTCAATTTAATAGGTTAGATGCCAAAATTAACCCGCTGCTTCACTGCAACAAGATCTGGCTGCAATCTCCAACACTTGTGTTTGAACATGGTAGCCAGCGCTTTGGTGCTTCTTATTTTGACTAACTCCGATAACCTTCTCTTCCCCTAGGGTAGTGATGATGAACCTGTTAGAGGCCGAGTGCCCAAACTACAGCCAAAAGCCCAACACTGCAATTTACTCAGAAACTTATTGCTCCCTTCTCTGCCACAGTTTTCAATGGAATTAGCCTCTTGAAGACACCAATATTATTGAAAGTAGGAAAGGAAATTCAGATTATCATTGTAGCTTCCCTCTAGGGTCCCCTTGAACAGAAAGAATCGAGGGGTAAGAGCTCCAATGATAATGCAGACCTGTCTACACCTCTAGTGCAGCCTCCATCACCCATGCCATATGTTCACCACCCTAGGGCTACATGTTGGTGACTTTTTGTTGTCCCAAAGACAAATAGTGAGACCAAATAATAATAATCTTTAACTTCTTTAGCGCCATCAAATTCCGTAGCGCTTTACAAATCAAATCTCTTTGATGAGGATACAGACAGCAGTACTCACCGTACAATGGCTCCAAGTCCACTCTACACCAACCATAGCAAAAAGTAACAACAACATTTGCATGGTGAGAATGAAATACAACTTGGACAATTTGCCTTAACATATTTTATTTTTATACTGTCTATGTGAATGAAGAAACCTTTTCTGTACAAGACATCAAACAATAATGGTAAAGGATGATGGACTTTATATAGAAGATGAGACTGATTCTGCTGCTGGATTTGGTTTCTTAAGTAGGCACAAGGGATGTGTCTGTGGCGCTCACCATAAACCCTGTGATCCTCTCTGTGACAGGGTGTTGCTCCTCTTACTTTCTTCACTAAATGCCAAAATCTCCTACTCTAGTCCCTTGAGGTCTTCATTGGTTAACACTTTGCTAGTTCTTTAAAAAAAAACAAAAAAAAACACACATTCTTAAAAAAACACAGATATATCCCGAGCCTTTGAATTTGCCTTCCAAATAACAAGGAAGCGGTGCCTCTGAGATTGCCATGTATCACTCCCCAACTTCAAGGGTATAGAGTAGAGGCTTGAACTCCGAATTCCCAGATGCATTACCCAAACGTAATAAAGTCCGTCTGTCCACTGATGCCTTATCTTCTGCTGCACTTCCATCATTGGAAATCTATGTCCTCAGACATTTTTTCCCAAAACAATCCAGTTTCATTAACATCAAAAATATGTTTAGGCAAATATTCTCCATTGTCGATAATAATATCTTCCAATGTCTTGGGATAATGACTTGAAGCACTTATATTGGCTGCTTCACTGTGAACTTTAATATTATGTAAATTTGCTCTTTTTTTAAAGCGATTGAACCAACCCTTACTGGCAACAAAATCTTCATTGTAATCCCCTTCACCTTCTGTATGAGCAGCTTTTAAAATATTGAAAAGGCTTCTTGCTTTTTCTTGCACTAGAGAAGGACTAATAGGAATATTACGGTGATTTTGGTCTTCTATCCAAATTATCAACAGTCGTTCCATCTCGATAATTAAGCCACTGCGATGCTTGGTAATAATTGTAGCATTCATCGGGGTATGGCCTTTCACATGCTCCATTATTCTACCTTTATCTTTTAAAATTGTTCCAATTGTGGAGCGACTGTATCCAAGCGCTCGGCCAATGGATGATGGAGTTTCGCCTCTCTCGGATCTCTTTATAATTTCTACTTTATTTTCCATTGTGATGGTTTTTCTTTTCTTTGCTGTATCACCGGTGCTTGAATTCACTTTCTGCTTAGGAGGCATTGTTGCAATCTGCAAAATGTGAATTAACTCTTAATGTGAAATCTAGAAGAAGCTTTATATCCTAAATACCATTGCTCTAAGTGAAATCTGGAAGATGCTTTATGTCCTAAATACCATTGCTCTAAGTGAAATCTGGAAGAAGCTTTATGTCCTAAATACCATTGCTCTAAGTGAAATCTGGAAGATGCTTTATGTCCGGAATACCATTGCTCTAAGTGAAATCTGGAAGAAGCTTTATGTCCTAAATACCATTGCTCTAAGTGAAATCTGGAAGAAGCTTTATGTCCAGAATACCATTGCTCTAAGTGAAATCTGGAAGAAGCTTTATGTCCTAAATACCATTGCTCTAAGTGAAATCTGGAAGAAGCTTTATGTCCGGAATACCATTGCTCTAAGTGAAATCTGGAAGAAGCTTTATGTCCTAAATACCATTGCTCTAAGTGAAATCTGGAAGAAGCTTTATGTCCAGAATACCATTGCTCTAAGTGAAATCTGGAAGAAGCTTTATGTCCTAAATACCATTGCTCTAAGTGAAATCTGGAAGATGCTTTATGTCCTAAATACCATTGCTCTAAGTGAAATCTGGAAGAAGCTTTATGTCCTAAATACCATTGCTCTAAGTGAAATCTGGAAGATGCTTTATGTCCTGAATACCATTGCTCTAAGTGAAATCTGGAAGAAGCTTTATGTCCGGAATACCATTGCTCTAAGTGAAATCTGGAAGAAGCTTTATGTCCTAAATACCATTGCTCTAAGTGAAATCTGGAAGAAGCTTTATGTCCTGAATACCATTGGTTTGTATGAAATCTGGAAGAAGCTTTATGTCCTGAATACCATTGGTTTGTATGAAATCTGGAAGAAGCCTCGATGACAAAGCCAATACCGTCGATCTTTGATAGCTGCAGATTGCAGCAAGAAAGGCAAGTACTTCTACCAAAGGTTGTGGGTAACCAAGGACACTTGCACTGGCGACATTGGACAAGCATCCTTGGTTACCCGAGATCTGTTAGAAGTGGATTGTATTTCTTCCTTGGCTTTATTCCAAAGCGGTGGCTTGTGTTACTGCACACATAACCATTATGGATTGACTTTCCAGCGCCCTTCTTGAATGGCCACACAGCATTCTTTCAACAAGCTGCTGCAATCACAGATGACGGGTATCCTCAGAGGCTTTTGCAACCTAACCAGGGCAAGCATCCGTGGTTACCCCAATCTTGGCTACCAGTTACAGAACATAAGCTGTCAGGGATCACACAACAGTGAACGTTACCTCAGGTTTCTTCTAGCGCTGGTGAATTCTCAGAAATTGGCTGATCACTAATCTTTCTCAGTTTATCTTAGTTCTTTAAGCATAACCCTTTTACATAAACATTCATAAGGATGTCTCTTCAGAAAAAACAGCTAACCCCAAGTGGCCACTGCAGGATGCCCAAGTTTCATATACTCGGAGTTTGTCCTATCAATCAGGCTACATCCGACACCTTTATCACTTCATTTTGCTACTTCCCAATTTCTGTAAAGTTATCATTCAGCCACGAAGGGGTTAGATCTCAGAAACCCTTTGCTCCCACTACTCCATTAAGCCATCCAGCGCACATACAGTAATTGCTGTCCAGCTTGTAACATCTCTAAGGTACATCTAGGTTCACTCCTTTCTCGACTTCCTACTAATCGGAAAACTGTCCTGTTCTTTGTTAAGGAATGAAAGTTGATCAGGAAGGAAATACAGTGGAATATTTGGGTACAATGAGCTACTATTAAGAAACCATCCACTTGGGAACATATCTAACACCTTGGCCCAATTCGAGCTTTCAATACCATTATCTTATCTGCCTTAGACAACTCTCTCCTCTACAATCTATTCTTACTGCAGCAGCAAGTCTCGTCTATCAATCCCGAAACTACACGGATGTCTCCAGTCTGCACCGGCCTCCGTCCAAGAACAATTTATACTAATCCCCCTCATCCACAAAGCTCTGCACAACGCTGAACCTGAATTGTAAGATTGTTCTCTTTAAATTTGATCCTCTCACTCACAGAAGAATTCATCCGAGTTCAACTGATTCTCTGGAATGACCTACCCCCTTGTCATAGGTTGTAAGCTCCTGTGAGCATTGTACAAGCACTGTCACCTCCTGTCCCCTCCTCCTCATAGATTGTAAGCTCCTGTGAGCATTGTACAAGCACTGTCACCTCCTGTCCTCCTCCTCATAGATTGTAAGCTCTTGTGACCATTGTACAAGCACTGTCACCTCCTGTCCCCTCCTCCTCATAGATTGTAAGCTCCTGTGAGCATTGTACAAGCACTGTCACCTCCTGTGTCCTCCTCCTCATAGATTGTAAGCTCCTGTGATCATTGTACAAGCACTGTCACCTCCTGTGTCCCCTCCTCATAGATTGTAAGCTCCTGTGAGCATTGTACAAGCACTGTCACCTCCTGTGTCGTCCTCCTCATAGATTGTAAGCTCCTGTGACCATTGTACAAGCACTGTCACCTCCTGTGTCGTCCTCCTCATAGATTGTAAGCTCCTGTGAGCACTATACAAGCACTGTCACCTCCCGTGTCCCCCTCCTCCTCATAGATTGTAAGCTCTTGTGACCATTGTACAAGCACTGTCACCTCCTGTGTCGTCCTCCTCATAAATTGTAAGCTCTTGTGACCATTGTACAAGCACTGTCCCCTCCTCCTCATAGATTGTAAGCTCCTGTGACCATTGTACAAGCACTGTCCCCTCCTGTCCTCTCCTCCTCATAGATTGTGAGCTCCTGTGACCATTGTACAAGCACTGTCACCTCCTGTCCTCTCCTCCTCATAGATTGTAAGCTCCTGTGACCATTGTACAAGCACTGTCCCCTCCTGTCCTCTCCTCCTCATAGATTGTAAGCTCCTGTGACCATTGTACAAGCACTGTCACCTCCTGTCCTCTCTTCCTCATAGATTGTGAGCTCCTGTGACCATTGTACAAGAACTGTCACCTCCTGTGTCCTCCTCCTCCTCATAGATTGTAAGCTCCTGTGACCACTGTACAAGCACTGTCACCTCCCGTGTTGTCCTCCTCCTCCTTATAGATTGTAAGCTCCTGTGTCCCCTCCTCATAGATTGTAAGCTCCTGTGACCATTGTACAAGAACTGTCACCTCCTGTGTCCTCCTCCTCATAAATTGTAAGCTCCTGTGACCATTGTACAAGCACTGTCACCTCCTGTGTCCTCCTCCTCATAGATTGTAAGCTCCTGTGACCATTGTACAAGCACTGTCACCTCCTGTGTCGTCCTCCTCATAAATTGTAAGCTCTTGTGACCATTGTACAAGCACTGTCCCCTCCTGTCCCCTCCTCCTCATAGATTGTGAGCTCCTGTGACCATTGTACAAGAACTGTCACCTCCTGTGTCCTCCTCCTCATAAATTGTAAGCTCCTGTGACCATTGTACAAGCAGTGTCACCTCCCGTGTCCCCCTCCTCCTCATAGATTGTAAGCTCCTGTGACCACTGTACAAGCACTGTCACCTCCCGTGTTGTCCTCCTCCTCCTTATAGATTGTAAGCTCCTGTGTCCCCTCCTCATAGATTGTAAGCTCCTGTGACCATTGTACAAGCACTGTCACCTCCTGTGTCCTCCTCCTCATAGATTGTAAGCTCCTGTGACCATTGTACAAGCACTGTCACCTCCTGTGTCGTCCTCCTCATAAATTGTAAGCTCTTGTGACCATTGTACAAGCACTGTCCCCTCCTGTCCCCTCCTCCTCATAGATTGTGAGCTCCTGTGACCATTGTACAAGAACTGTCACCTCCTGTGTCCTCCTCCTCATAAATTGTAAGCTCCTGTGACCATTGTACAAGCAGTGTCACCTCCCGTGTCCCCCTCCTCCTCATAGATTGTAAGCTCCTGTGACCACTGTACAAGCACTGTCACCTCCCGTGTTGTCCTCCTCCTCCTTATAGATTGTAAGCTCCTGTGTCCCCTCCTCATAGATTGTAAGCTCCTGTGACCATTGTACAAGCACTGCCACCTCCTGTGTCCTCCTCCTCCTCATAAATTGTAAGCTCTTGTGACAATTGTACAAGCACTGTCACCTCCTGTGTCCTCTTCATAGATTGTAAGCTCCTGTGACCATTGTACAAGCACTGTCACCTCCTGAGTCCTCCTCCTCCTCATAGATTGTAAGCTCCTGCGACCATTGTAGAACAATGTCGCTTGCTATATCTTCTCCTCCTCATAGATTGTAAGCTCCTGTGACCATTGTACAAGCACTGTCACATCCTGTGTCCTCCTCCTCATAGATTGTAAGCTCCTGTGACCACTGTACAAGCACTGTCACGTCCTGTGTCCCCTCCTCCTCATAGATTGTAAGCTCCTGTGACCATTGTACAAGCACTGTCAACTCCTGTGTCCCCTCCTCATAGATTGTAAGCTCCTGTGACCATTGTACAAGCACTGTCACCTCCTGTGTCCTCCTTCTCATAGATTGTAAGCTCCTGTGACCATTGTACAAGCACTGTCACTTCCTGTGTCATCCTCCTCATAGATTGTAAGCTCTTGTGACCATTGTACATGCACTGTCACCTCCTGTGTCTCCCCCTCATAGATTGTAAGTTCCTGTGACCAATGTACAAGCACTGTCACCTCCTGTGTCGTCCTCCTCATAGATTGTAAGCTCCTGTGACCATTGTACAAACACTGTCACCTCCTGTGTCCCCCTCCTCCTCCTAGATTGTAAGCTCCTGTGACCATTGTACAAGCACTGTCACCTCCTGTGTCTCCCCCTCATAGATTGTAAGTTCCTGTGACCAATGTACAAGCACTGTCACCTCCTGTGTCCTCCTCCTCATAGATTGTAAGCTCCAGTGACCATTGTACAAACACTGTCACCTCCTGTGTCCCCCTCCTCCTCCTAGATTGTAAGCTCCTGTGACCATTGTACAAGCACTGTCACATCCTGTGTCCTCCTCCTCATAGATTGTAAGCTCCTGTGACCATTATACAAACACTGTCACATCCTGTGTCCTCCTCCTCATAGATTTGTAAGCTCCTGTGACCATTGTACAAGCACTGTCTCCTCCTGTGTCCTCCTCCTCATAGATTGTAAGCTCCTGTGACCATTGTACAAGCACTGTCACCTCCTGTGTCCTCCTCCTTATAGATTGTAAGCTCCTGTGACCATTGTACAAGCACTGTCACCTCCTGTGTCCTCCTCCTTATAGATTGTAACCTCCTGTGAGCATTGTACAAGCACTGTCACCTCCTGTGTCCCCTCCTCATAGATTGTAAGCTCCTGTGACCATTGTACAAGCACTGTCACCTCCTGTGTCCTCCTCCTCATAGATTGTAAGCTCCTGTGACCATTGTACAAGCACTGTCTCCTCCTGTGTCCCTCCTCCTCATAGATTGTAAGCTCCTGTGACCATTGTACAAGCATTGTCACCTCCTATGTCCTCCTCCTCATAGATTGTAAGCTCCTGGGACCATTGTACAAGCACTGTCACCTCCTGTGTCCTCCTCATAGATTGTAAGCTCCAGTGACCATTGTACAAGCATTGTCACCTCCTGTGTCCTCCTCCTCATAGATTGTAAGCTCCTGTGACCATTGTACAAACACTGTCACCTCCTGTGTCCCCCTCCTCCTCCTAGATTGTAAGCTCCTGTGACCATTGTACAAGCACTGTCACCTCCTGTGTCTCCCCCTCATAGATTGTAAGTTCCTGTGACCAATGTACAAGCACTGTCACCTCCTGTGTCCTCCTCCTCATAGATTGTAAGCTCCAGTGACCATTGTACAAACACTGTCACCTCCTGTGTCCCCCTCCTCCTCCTAGATTGTAAGCTCCTGTGACCATTGTACAAGCACTGTCACATCCTGTGTCCTCCTCCTCATAGATTGTAAGCTCCTGTGACCATTATACAAACACTGTCACATCCTGTGTCCTCCTCCTCATAGATTTGTAAGCTCCTGTGACCATTGTACAAGCACTGTCTCCTCCTGTGTCCTCCTCCTCATAGATTGTAAGCTCCTGTGACCATTGTACAAGCACTGTCACCTCCTGTGTCCTCCTCCTTATAGATTGTAAGCTCCTGTGACCATTGTACAAGCACTGTCACCTCCTGTGTCCTCCTCCTTATAGATTGTAACCTCCTGTGAGCATTGTACAAGCACTGTCACCTCCTGTGTCCCCTCCTCATAGATTGTAAGCTCCTGTGACCATTGTACAAGCACTGTCACCTCCTGTGTCCTCCTCCTCATAGATTGTAAGCTCCTGTGACCATTGTACAAGCACTGTCTCCTCCTGTGTCCCTCCTCCTCATAGATTGTAAGCTCCTGTGACCATTGTACAAGCATTGTCACCTCCTATGTCCTCCTCCTCATAGATTGTAAGCTCCTGGGACCATTGTACAAGCACTGTCACCTCCTGTGTCCTCCTCATAGATTGTAAGCTCCAGTGACCATTGTACAAGCATTGTCACCTCCTGTGTCCTCCTCCTCATAGATTGTAAGCTCCTGGGACCATTGTACAAGCACTGTCACCTCCTGTGTCCCCCTCCTCCTCCTAGATTGTAAGCTCCTGTGACCATTGTACAAGCACTGTCACCTCCTGTGTCCTCCTCCTCATAGATTGTAAGCTCCTGTGACCATTGTACAAGCACTGTCACCTCCTGTGTCCCCCCCTCCTCCTAGATTGTAAGCTCCTGTGACCATTGTACAAGCACTGTCACCTCCTGTGTCGTCCTCCTCCTAGATTGTAAGCTCCTGTGACCATTGTACAAGCACTGTCTCCTCCTGTGTCCCTCCTCCTCATAGATTGTAAGCTCCAGTGACCATTGTACAAGCATTGTCACCTCCTGTGTCGTCCTCCTCATAGATTGTAAGCTCCTGGGACCATTGTACAAGCACTGTCACCTCCTGTGTCCTCCTCATAGATTGTAAGCTCCAGTGACCATTGTACAAGCACTGTCACCTCCTGTGTCCTCCTCCTCATAGATTGTAAGCTCCAGTGACCATTGTACAAGCACTGTCACCTCCTGTGTCCTCCTCCTCATAGATTGTAAGCTCCTGTGACCATTGTACAAGCACTGTCACCTCCTGTGTCCTCCTCCTCATAGATTGTAAGCTCCAGTGACCATTGTACAAACACTGTCACCTCCTGTGTCCCCCTCCTCCTCCTAGATTGTAAGCTCCTGTGACCATTGTACAAGCACTGTCACATCCTGTGTCCTCCTCCTCATAGATTGTAAGCTCCTGTGACCATTATACAAACACTGTCACATCCTGTGTCCTCCTCCTCATAGATTTGTAAGCTCCTGTGACCATTGTACAAGCACTGTCTCCTCCTGTGTCCTCCTCCTCATAGATTGTAAGCTCCTGTGACCATTGTACAAGCACTGTCACCTCCTGTGTCCTCCTCCTTATAGATTGTAAGCTCCTGTGACCATTGTACAAGCACTGTCACCTCCTGTGTCCTCCTCCTTATAGATTGTAAGCTCCTGTGAGCATTGTACAAGCACTGTCACCTCCTGTGTCCTCTCCTCCTCATAGATTATAAGCTCCTGTGACCATTGTACAAGCACTGTCACCTCCTGTGTCCTCCTCCTCATAGATTGTAAGCTCCTGTGACCATTGTACAAGCACTGTCTCCTCCTGTGTCCCTCCTCCTCATAGATTGTAAGCTCCTGTGACCATTGTACAAGCATTGTCACCTCCTATGTCCTCCTCCTCATAGATTGTAAGCTCCTGGGACCATTGTACAAGCACTGTCACCTCCTGTGTCCTCCTCATAGATTGTAAGCTCCAGTGACCATTGTACAAGCATTGTCACCTCCTGTGTCCTCCTCCTCATAGATTGTAAGCTCCTGTGACCATTGTACAAGCACTGTCACCTCCTGTGTCCCCCCCCCTCCTCCTAGATTGTAAGCTCCTGTGACCATTGTACAAGCACTGTCACCTCCTGTGTCGTCCTCCTCCTAGATTGTAAGCTCCTGTGACCATTGTACAAGCACTGTCTCCTCCTGTGTCCCTCCTCCTCATAGATTGTAAGCTCCAGTGACCATTGTACAAGCATTGTCACCTCCTGTGTCGTCCTCCTCATAGATTGTAAGCTCCTGGGACCATTGTACAAGCACTGTCACCTCCTGTGTCCTCCTCATAGATTGTAAGCTCCAGTGACCATTGTACAAGCATTGTCACCTCCTGTGTCCTCCTCCTCATAGATTGTAAGCTCCTGGGACCATTGTACAAGCACTGTCTCCTCCTGTGTCCTCCTCCTCATAGATTGTAAGCTCCTGGGACCATTGTACAAGCACTGTCACCTCCTGTGTCCCCTCCTCCTCATAGATTGTAAGCTCCTGGGACCATTGTACAAGCACTGTCTCCTCCTGTGTCCTCCTCCTCATAGATTGTAAGCTCCTGGGACCATTGTACAAGCACTGTCACCTCCTGTGTCCTCCTCAATCGGCTCCAAAAATATACTCGTCAAATGATCACAAACGTGCCCCCCTCCGGCTCCCTCTGGGGACTGGAACTTTAAAATCTTAAATGGGGAACTCCCTTTTTTTTTATAGAAGATTCGGATTCCCCAGTAAAAATTACATCGATCCAATCAATGATTCAAGTCATTTACATTGCCAGATGGCGAAAACCAAAATGTGTTGAATCAAAATAAGTTTAACCCCTTAACGCCGAAGCCACTTTTCACCTTCCTGACACGGCCCATTTTTTCAAATCTGCCCTGTCACTTTAAATGGTTATAGCTTTGAGACGGCTTAACATATCCAAGTGGTTTTCTCGTGACACATTGTACTTTATGTTAGTTGAAAAATTTTGTTGATATGTTTTGCAGAGAAAATCTGATATTTGGTGAACATCAGGTGCGATTTTTGACATTTTCATTAAAAAACGCAAAATCCTGAGGGACCTGCTCAGGTTTCAGGTCACTGTGAGAGGCCTAAATAAAAGTAAAACCCCATAAATTACCCCATTATAGAAACTACACCCCTCAATGTACGCAAAACAACTTTTATGAAGTTTGTTAACCCTTTAATTGTTTTACAGGGGATAAAACAAAATCGTATGCAATTTTGAAAGTAAAAATTTTTTTGGCTAAATGAATGTGTTTTTCATGAAGTGTACAAATTCTCAGTGGATAAAATACCAAAACGCTCCACAAAGTTTGATCCCCAATCCCTCCCGCGTATAATAATCCCCCATATGTGGTGGTGACTGCTGTATGGGCACACGCCAGGGGATGGGGGGAGCTGCGCCATTCACAGCAGATTATGCATTGTCACTTTTTATTGGCCGTACAATCTTTATTTTTTTGGTAATTTGCATATATAAGGGGCTTATTATCTGTGACATGAGATGTACTTTACAAATACTTCATTTTAGTAGGTCATTAGCTTATTGATGAGATTTTATTAACTCTTAAATGTATGGAGGAAAAGAAAATTGTCAATTTTGGTTTCTTTCTTTTTTTTATTTTTTGGGGGTCGTTCGCCGTACACTAAAAATACTATATTATCTTTATTCTACAGATCACTACGATTACGGTGATACCTCATTTATTTAGGGTTAGGGTTACAATTACTGGATAAAAACTAATATAGAGGAAATCTCATTTGTTTTTGCATCGCCATCTATTCGGAGACGTAACTTTTTTGACTGCCAGAGCTGGTTTAGGGTTTATTTTTTACGAGTTGAGTTGTTATTTTCAGTGATACCATTTTGGCGCACATAACTTTTTTTGATCACTTTCTAGAACATTTTTGTGTAGAGATTTTATGAAAAATTTACATTTTTGGCGAGTTTTTTGGGTTTTGTTTTTATGGCGTTCACCGAGCGGGTCCAATAATGTTTTTTTCACTTTATTGCATGTGTATAGGGAATGTGTGTGTTTAGGGGACTTTAACTTTATTTAATTATTTTTATTAAAAAATGTTGTTATTTAATGTTTTTAACAGTTTTTATTTACTTTTACAGGTTAGCTTGATCCTCTGGTCGCTTGTTCAAGCTCTTATACAGTGTAATGCAGATGTATCATACTGTGTAATGTAACACACGGAGCTGCTGTCAGAAGGCAGGGACCCGGCTCCCGGCAGAAGATCGCGTAGCCCCGGGCACTGGCAGTCCCGGGGCTGCGATCGGAGCAGAGGACCCCCCGGTAAGCGAGGGGGGGGGGGGGCGTATCGCGTCCAATGCCCCTAACATGCCGCAGTCGGCGCGACCGCAGTGTGTTAGTGGTTAACACCCGCTAGGGTATATAGCTGACACCCGCAGCTTCTGGCGCCAGGTGTCAGTGTAACCCAGAAACAAAGTGGACGTAGTAGTCTTCTTTTTTCTGAGGGGCTGGTGTAATGCGAGTCCCCGCCTCTCACACATCGGGGGCTGGTGTAATGCGAGTCCCCGCCTCTCACACATCGGGGGCTGGTGTAATGCGAGTCCCCGCCTCTCACACATCGGGGGCTGGTGTAATGCGAGTCCCCGCCTCTCACACATCGGGGGCTGGTGTAATGCGAGTCCCCGCCTCTCACACATCGGAGAGCTGAGTAACTCAAGTCTCATCCCCCCTGAAGATCAGGATTTTTCTTGTTGCCTACGAAGTTTTCAAATATCTAATGCGCACCGAGTTGTACCTTACAATATCCTATTCATGGTAAAATCTGTCAGAGTTTCTAATTATTTGAGGATCAATAATTGCGGCTTCAACCATTATCATTGAGTGTGGTTGGTTTCATTCTGTAGATGCTGAACCCCCACTCTCAATAATTGTAACCGAAAACACAACACGAAATCCAGTAGGAAGCTTGTACCTCCACACCCGGCTCTCACCACAAACTCTGGGCGTAACCACCTTCACTGGAGTGCACCGACTGGCCCAGAGCCTGACCAAGTACACGTAAAACCGAGGAGCAAAAGCCACAGGTCCAGGACAACGCGGTAAAACCAACATCAGGAACACACAGCTTAGGGTCACAGACCGACGCGTTTCGACACCAACGTGTCTGTCAAGTTTGGTGTTGAAACGCGTCGGTCTATGACCCTAAGCTGTGTGTTCCTGATGTTGGTTTTACCTTTTGGACAATAAAGGAGTAACTTTTACCACCCACCGCGTTGTGCTGGATCTGTGGCTTTTGCTCCTTGGTTTTACATCAATAATTGTAGTCCTCCTTAAATACACTTAGAATCAGTCATCACACACATGCAACCATCGGCTCATGCATGCCTTCTCCTCATAGATTGTAAGCTCTTGTGATTAGGCCCTCACTCCTCTTATGTCATATCTCCTCATAGATGATAAGTTTGTGTCCTTGGTCATACACCACGAGGGGTTATTGTTATTAAGGTTATTACCTGAACACCCTTTACACACTCCTGGGAATGTAGAGGACTATGAGGCCTCTTCGGCGGCTTTCTAGGAGTGGGGCAGTCTGTAAAAGAAAACATATGATTGGACATGAGTTGATGGTAAAATCTGATCTACTCATAAAAAATGTTTTTATAATCAACAAACGGCTTCTGTTACCTCTCACAGTGCGGGGCCGGGGGTCCTCCATCATGACGTCCTGGTATAGATCCTTGTGTCCCTCTATATACTCCCGCTCCTCCATGGAGAAATACACAGCCACATCCTGACACCTTATAGGAACCTGACACACACAATGACACAGTCATCACCCAGTCCCCTCCAGTGCCGGATCATTTCCCAGCATCCCCAGCAGTGTCACCTCTCCAGACAGCAGCGCAGTCATCTTCATGGTCAGTTCTAGGATCCTCTGCTCATGGATCTGGGGGTGAGGAGGAAGCTTTGCACTGGGGCTCCAACTCCATCCTCCTGACTCCTGGAGATGGCTACTGGGGGCCTCAGGGTCATCTGATGTCTTCTGCACTAATGTATAAGCCTGTGTATGGGAAAGGACATTTATGGGGGAGGGGAATCCACACATCCGGGTCTCTTTCAGACTATGTTAGAATTCTGGAGGCGATTACCTCTCCGCTCAGCAGGTAGATGATCTCCAGGCTGAAGTTTAATATTCTTCTAGAGATCTCGTCCTTGTCCATCCTGGGTGCCGATTCAGGATAAGGAGCGTTCTGGAGGAGAAGATGATAAAACCGGATGAGCTGGAGGGTCTAGTACTGCAGGGGCCTCACAGATACTGGGGCCTGTAACGTGCAGCACCTCACGGATTATGAAAGTAGGTTTGGCACAGCTGCAGGATAGACCATGTCTGGCAGTTCCACCTCTTCATGGCTGCTCAGGGTGGTGGAGATCAAGTAGATCAGGTCATGGAGCCCACACTAAAAACTGTTTGCAGCTGCTTTACCATCCTATAGGGATCCCAAATGGTTTCAGTTGTTTGCTTTGAGGTGGTTGAAACCAAGGTCTTATTTTTTAGGTTTGGTCTGGGGGTTTTGTAGTCTGTACAACATATTTAATTAGGCATAAAAGCATCTGATGTACAGTCTGGCTTTAGGAGGAGAGTTTCGTATTTGGGTGTGTGACAAAACAGGACGTTTTCGGACCCTTGAGCAGCTCTCATTTATTAGAAGCCTGGTCCGTAACGGGATTATATAGGGTGAAGAACAAACACAGACGTGGAATTCGTGGATCGAGTTAAAAGAGCAACGCAGGTTAAATTTTATATTTAATTGCCTTAAAGTCACACTAGACAATACAATACACACATATATATATTATATAGTACAGACCAAAAGTTTGGACACACCTCCTCATTCAAACAGTTTTCTGTATTTTCCAGACTATAAAAATTGGAGATTCACACTGAAGGCATCAAAACTATGAATTAACACATGTGGAATTATATACTTAACAAAAAAGTGTGAAACAAATGAAAATAGGTCTTAGATTCCAGGTCCTTGTGCTGTGATCACTGCACTGCACAGTCTCTTATACTCCAGGTCCTTGTGCTGTGATCACTGCACTGCACAGTCTCTTATACTCCAGGTCCTTGTGCTGTGATCACTGCTCTGTACAGTCTCTTATACTCCAGGTCCTTGTGCTGTGATCACTGCACTGCACAGTCTCTTAGATTCCAGGTCCTTGTGCTGTGATCACTGCTCTGCACAGTCTCTTAGATTCCAGGTCCTTGTGCTGTGATCACTGCTCTGCACAGTCTCTTATACTCCAGGTCCTTGTGCTGTGATCGCTGCTCTGCACAGTCTCTTATACTCCAGGTCCTTGTGCTGTGATCGCTGCTCTGCACAGTCTTGGTGAGATACAAGAGGTAGTCACCTGGAATGGTCTCTCACAGTCTTGCAGGAGTTCCTAGAGATGCTCAGCACTTGTTGGCCGTTTTGCCATCACTCAGCGGTCCAGCTCACCCCAAACCATCTGGATGGGGTTCAGGTCTGGTGACTGTGGGGGCCGGGTCATCTGGTGTAGCCCCCCTTATCTTATCACTTTCCTTATTGGTCACACAGCCTGGGTGTGTTTGGGGTCATTTTCCTGTTGAAAAATGGTCCAACTAAACGCAAACCAGATGGAATAGCAGCCGCTGCAAGATGCTATGGTAACCCTGCTGGTCCAGTATAACCCCCAACAGTGTCACCAGCAAAGCCCCCAAAACCATCCAGGCTTCACGGGGGAACCAGGCATGTAGAGTTCATTCCTTCACCTTTTCTGCACCGCGCAAAGACACGGTGGTTGGAACCTGTTGTGAGAACCTTTTCTGGTGACTACCTCTTGTATCTCATCAAGAGAAACCAAGACTGTGCAGAGCAGTGATCACAGCACAAGGACCTGGAGTATAAGAGACTGTGCAGAGCAGTGATCACAACAGGAGGACCTGGAATATAAGAGACTGTGCAGAGCAGTGATCACAACAGGAGGACCTGGAATATAAGAGACTGTGCAGAGCAGTGATCACAACAGGAGGACCTGGAATATAAGAGACTGTGCAGAGCAGTGATCACAGCACAAGGACCTGGAGGATAAGAGACTGTGAAGAGCAGTGATCACAGCACAAGGACCTGGAGGATAAGAGACTGTGCAGAGCAGTGATCACAGCACAAGGACCTGGAGTATAAGAGACTGTGCAGAGCAGTGATCACAGCACAAGGACCTGGAGTATAAGAGACTGTGCAGAGCAGTGATCACAGCACAAGGACCTGGAGTATAAGAGACTGTGCAGAGCAGTGATCACAACAGGAGGACCTGGAGTATAAGAGACTGTGCAGAGCAGTGATCACAACAGGAGGACCTGGAATATAAGAGACTGTGCAGAGCAGTGATCACAACAGGAGGACCTGGAATATAAGAGACTGTGCAGAGCAGTGACCACAGCACAAGGACCTGGAGGATAAGAGACTGTGCAGAGCAGTGACCACAGCACAAGGACCTGGAGGATAAGAGACTGTGCAGAGCAGTGATCACAGCACAAGGACCTGGAGGATAAGAGACTGTACAGAGCAGTGATCACAGCACGAGGACCTGGAATATAAGAGACTGTGCAGAGCAGTGACCACAGCACAAGGACCTGGAGTATAAGAGACTGTGCAGAGCAGTGATCACAGCACAAGGACCTGGAATATAAGACAGATTTCCAGTTGTTTCACACTTTTTTGTTTTTCATAGTTTGATGCCTGCAGTGCAAATCTACAATTTTTATAGTCATAAAAATACAAAAAAAATGAGAAGGTGAGGCCAAACATTTGGTCTGTACTGTATAGACACAGTTAGAAGAGTACAAATACAAGTGTAGGTAAGTATCTGCATGCAGTGGGTTAGTTACCCTGAGCGGGCCTAATGGGGATAGATAGTCCACACTTGATGATCATTCTTGCACTTAGATGGTGAAGCGTTCCCCCAGGCAAACACGTTGGGCACAAAGGGTGCTCCGATTATAATAGGTGCACACACACCCTTCACACCCATAGGGAGGCTCTCGGACCCCTCCTACCTGGTATCGGGTCCCAGACCATGGAGAAGTTCTAACTTTTAAGTGGGAAGTCATAAGGTCAGGGTCCTGGTCTCATTGGATCCGTGGGAATCCCTGGATCACATTGATACCAGAAAGGACTTAATTACCAAGTTTCCATTCTGAGATATTTATATCTTTGTGACCAAGAATGGCTATACGACACCCTGGCTATACAGATTCCAAATAATCATCTGACCTTGGGCTGAGATGGATCATAAATCCATAACCAACATACTGGTCTGGGATTTACAGGACCCTTTGTCTGAAAGTGGATTGGAGCCTCGGTGCCTGTGTCCTTTGAGGCTCTACCTCCTAGAGAGTTAATAACACTCAATTAGGCTATTCAAGATTATGCTGGAGAAAGTGGGGGATTTGTACCAACACTGATGAATATATAAGCCCCCCTGCCCCTGGACATATGTATGACAGGGGGTTATGGTTAGACTGTACCCCAAGAATGTACGTACAGGAAGGAAAATAAGTATTTGATATACTGCAGATTATATAGGTTTCCCCCGTACACAGAATAGAGGAGTTCTGTGATGTTTATCACCTGCGAGACAAAATCTAAAGAACCCAGGAAATCAAATTCTATGATTCTTAAAGAATTAAGGTTAGCATTAAAATAATATTTGATATAGTAGAAAAACAGAAGTTTATAGTTGGTCCATTACCCTTTTGTAGTTTCAAAAGTCACCCGTTTCCTGTAGTTTGGGGCCGGGTTTTTTCTCCTTTATATAGAACTTCTCCAGATCTTTCAGGCTTCAGGGCAACACAAAGTTTCCTCACCCTCTGTAGCTTTTGGGTCTGGAGGCTGGCTATACCCCTCCAGGTCCTGCTTCTTATGGAGCTGTGCATTTCAGGTCATTGTCATGCTTGAAGACCCAGCCACAACCCATCTTCAATGATCTTGAGGGAAGGAGGTTGTTGGCATAAATGTTGCGATACATGGCCCCATCCATCTGTCCTTCAATACTGTGCAGTCTTCCTGTCCCCCGATGTGTTCAGTGGGGCCTTGTGGGTCCTGCAGGATTTTAAACCATGACCTCAGACCAAGATGACCTGGAGGCCAGAGATGAGCAGGTGATATCCTTCAAGAACTGATCCATAACTATTTTGCCTGATTTAGCTGCCGCAAATTGCCCTACCAGAGTGGCCGTCTCTGCATGTCCTGCCACCTGTGCCGCCGAGGGCCATATGGAAGGTGGCACAAAAGCCAAGATCCCAGAGGCTTCTAGAGGCACACCATCTGTTGCCTCTCCAACCACTGGCTGACTGTGTTACTGCACCAGTGTCCATAGCTTTCCATCATTCCTTCTCTCCATCACAGACACACAAGCAGATCTCTTTTTTGAAGGTCAACTGGGCGGGAAAAGTGCTAACTTATAGTTCCCCAGCACAGGTAAAGTTCCGTTCGGCTTAAAGGCACTGAGTGACCTGCCTGACTTTGCGGCCAGTTCCCTGATTGTATTGGGTGGGGACTTTAAAATGCCCCTTGATGCAGATCTGGACACCACCTTGGGAAGGTTGGTTGTTTCCTTTGCAGCAACCCGTAGACTTCCCATAACTCTTATAGTATATTGGATTATCTCATTGCGAGATGGATCACATGACAATCAGAAGAGGAAGGATAAACATATCAATGAGATACTTACGTGGAGAATATATATAAACAGAAAGACAAAGTATATGGAACAAAAAGTTAATAAACAAACATCAAGTCATTTCTATAATTAATCCCCCTAGGAAAGAGAGTATCCAGCACCATGATCCAAAATGCTTCCCGCATATGAAGTTTCTTTATACGGCTGCCTCCTCGTTTGGAAGCTGTTATATGTTCCATCGCTGTTACTGACATAGAGGTCATAGAACCTTTGTGAGAATCTCCAAAGTGTTTAGACACTCCAGATATGTTTCGAGTGCTTGTAATGTTGTGTGGGTTGGATCCGGTAACATGTTCTGCTATGCGGACTTTTGACTTCCTGGTGGTAGAACCTATGTACTGCACTTTACATTGTGTACACATAACCAGATATACCAGGGGTCAGGAACCTTTTTGGCTGAGAGAGCCATGAACGCCACATATTTTAAAATGTTATTCCGTAAAAGAGCTGTACAATATGTACATGCCCCCCCAGGGAGTCCCAGTGTAATGGGTGCCCCTGCGATCTACGTCTCAGATCGCAGGCACACCCGTGCCCCTCTCCATGGCGGCGCCCCTTTCCGAGCTTAGTCACTTCTCCATGCGCCGGCACTTACAGATTTAGAGGGCTAGCATGCCGCTCATTGGCGCTACCCACTTCCCGGGTTCCTATAAAGACCGGAGGCTCCCAACATTCCCTGCCGGATCTTAATGCTTCATGCCTATGATACATATTGTCGAAAAGGGGTTAGCTTTTGAGAAGGAGGTATTCTTCTTCCCACATGGCCATATAGAGATTAGCCAATGTAGGTGAAAGCACGCCCCCATTGGGCATCCCATTTTTTTGCAGGTAGAACTGATAAAAATGAAGAAGTTGTTACTTAACAAAAAGCGCAATACGTTGACAATGAAGTCCTGCAAGACTTCAGAAAAGGTAACAAATTTGCGTAAATGCGATGCACGGCCCTGCAAGCACCCGCATGAGGGATGCAGGAATACAGGGCTGTTACAGAGACCAAGGCAATTCATTCATGGCACATAATACTGTCTTACTGTCTCGGATATAGCCAGGCAACCTTGGGAGGAACGAGAAAGTCCGCTGTGGGTTGATCAAAAATACCGAGGAGTCATCCGAGGAACCTTGTCCAGACGGTGTCAGAGTTGGCTGATAACACATCACCGTGGCCACGTTCACTGGATATATTGCTCAGTCTATGTACCACATGAGAATAGATGGCATTTGATTCTCGTTCTGGAATGTTTTGCAATACACCTTTGGGGCGAGGTTAGGTTCCTGACAGCCTAATAGTCTCCATCTGTCTCTGGGTTAGGGTCTGCTGAGGGGACGGTCTGCTGAATCAGATGGTGGGGGGGCTACCACACGGCTCTTGCTGGACATCATCCTCCACCAGTGCTCGGATCAGCGCCTCTTTTGATTTTAATGTCTGGGGGTGTGGTTCAGCCACAAAGTGATCCAAGCGTTTCCAATGAAACTATTGCGACCAGTAATGATCAAGGTGAAGGTTGTCCTGGTAACGTTAATATAAAATGGCACCGGCTCACGAGCGATATACATGTATGTAACAGCTGACACTGTGCCCTAAAACCTGCGATTGGAGCGTGTAAGGGTCTTCCCCTAGGGATCCCGTTCTGCATACCAGGGAATCCCATCCGCTTCTGGGCAGCCCTGGGGTCTGTCTAATGCCCCGAGCTGCCTGATGGTCCTGGCAGTCAGATCCCTTCCGTGTCTGAGCACCGCCTGACAGCTCACACTGCTCAATGCAGCAGTACAGAAGAGCAGCGATCAGAGCGTTTGTATAAAGTAAAAAGGAAATAAAGTTTAAAACATTAAATAAAATATAAGCCTCTAGTAAAGCACATTCCCACACAACACAGGATGGAGAGAGGCCTGATGATTCCCCGGATTATGGGCGGGATGGAGAGAGGCCTGATGATTCCCCGGATCATGGGCGGGGATGGAGAGAGGCCTGATGATTCCCCGGATCATGGGCGGGGATGGAGAGAGGCCTGATGATTCCCCGGATTATGGGCGGGATGGAGAGAGAGACGCCTGATGATTCCCCGGATCATGGGCGGGATGGAGAGAGGCCTGATGATTCCCCGGATCATGGGCGGGATGGAGAGAGGCCTGATGATTCCCCGGATTATGGGCGGGATGGAGAGAGGCCTGATGATTCCCCGGATCATGGGCGGGATGGAGAGAGGCCTGATGATTCCCCGGATCATGGGCGGGGATGGAGAGAGGCCTGATGATTCCCCGGATCATGGGCGGGGATGGAGAGAGGCCTGATGATTCCCCGGATTATGGGCGGGATGGAGAGAGGCCTGATGATTCCCCGGATCATGGGCGGGGATGGAGAGAGGCCTGATGATTCCCCGGATCATGGGCGGGGATGGAGAGAGGCCTGATGATTCCCCGGATTATGGGCGGGATGGAGAGAGGCCTGATGATTCCCCGGATCATGGGCGGGAATGGAGAGAGGCCTGATGATTCCCCGGATTATGGGCGGGATGGAGAGAGGCCTGATGATTCCCCGGATTATGGGCGGGATGGAGAGAGAGACGCCTGATGATTCCCCGGATCATGGGCGGGATGGAGAGAGGCCTGATGATTCCCCGGATTATGGGAGGATATAGAGACGCCTGATGATTCCCCGGATTATGGGAGGATAGAGAGAGAGAGGCCTGATAATTCCCCGGATTATGGGAAGATATAGAGACGCCTGATAATTCCCCGGATCATGGGCGGGAATGGAGAGAGGCCTGATGATTCCCCGGATTATGGGCGGGATGGAGAGAGGCCTGATGATTCCCCGGATTATGGGCGGGAATGGAGAGAGGCCTGATGATTCCCCGGATCATGGGCGGGAATGGAGAGAGGCCTGATGATTCCCCGGATTATGGGCGGGATGGAGAGAGGCCTGATGATTCCCCGGATTATGGGCGGGATGGAGAGAGGCCTGATGATTCCCCGGATTATGGGCGGGATGGAGAGAGAGACGCCTGATGATTCCCCGGATTATGGGCGGATATAGAGACGCCTGATGATTCCCCGGATCATGGGCGGGAATGGAGAGAGGCCTGATGATTCCCCGGATTATGGGCGGGATGGAGAGAGGCCTGATGATTCCCCGGATTATGGGCGGGATGGAGAGAGGCCTGATGATTCCCCGGATTATGGGCGGGATGGAGAGAGAGACGCCTGATGATTCCCCGGATTATGGGCGGATATAGAGACGCCTGATAATTCCCCGGATTATGGGCGGGGATGGAGAGAGGCCTGATAATTCCCCGGATTATGGGCGGGATGGAGAGAGGCCTGATGATTCCGGGGATTATGGGCGGGATGGAGAGAGGCCTGATGATTCCCCGGATTATGGGCGGGATGGAGAGAGGCCTGATGATTCCCCGGATTATGGGCGGATATAGAGACGCCTGATGATTCCCCGGATTATGGGCGGGATGGAGAGAGGCCTGATAATTCCCCGGATCATGGGCGGGATGGAGAGAGGCCTGATGATTCCCCGGATTATGGGCGGATATAGAGACGCCTGATGATTCCCCGGATTATGGGCGGGATGGAGAGAGGCCTGATGATTCCCCGGATTATGGGCGGATATAGAGACGCCTGATAATTCCCCGGATTATGGGCGGGATGGAGAGAGGCCTGATGATTCCCCGGATTATGGGCGGATATAGAGACGCCTGATAATTCCCCGGATCATGGGCGGGGATGGAGAGACGCCTGATGATTCCCCGGATTATGGGAGGATATAGAGACGCCTGATAATTCCCCGGTTGCTCCGCCTCTTGCGATCCTCGGGGTATAATGTGATCGGAATTCCTCATCGCCTTCCTTGTTTCTGGGTTTGATTAATCTTTACCCCAAACACCAAATAAAAATGATTGAAATTAAATTTTGGGGCAATCTCCGCCAGTTCGCAGGTTTACGGTGTTTTTTGGGGTTCACCTCGTGCCGCGGTTCTGTGCGGGTCAGAACCCTCAGAACCCCCTGACCCGATCCCATCACTTTACACCCGTCAGTGACCCGGGCTCTTTATTCCGGTCACACAATGAGATTCCTGGGTATTTGTAGCTTCCACCATCGCAGACCCCTCCATTCTGTGCGGGGGGGGGCGTGTAAGATCTGTAGAGACTCAAACCCGAATCTCCCCGCCGTTTCATGTAAACACCGAATAATAAAGTCTGATTTTAGAGTTAATGTTTATGGCAGTTACCTGAGAGACGTTATATAATCCCAACACAGGAGCATCTCCCCCCAGCACCCGCCGTAAGCTCACCTCTGCCTGCTCAGCTCCGCCCTCGTGTACTGGTCACATGGTGCTGACATCATCACAGGTCCTTCCGCCTCTGCTCTCACTGCTGAGCTCCGCCCCTCATGTACTGCTCACACGGTGGTGACATCATCACAGGTCCTTCAGCCTCTCCTCTCACTGCTGAGTTCCGCCCCCGTGTACTGGTCACATGGTGGTGACATCATCACAGGTCCTTCAGCCTCTCCTCTCACTGCTGAGCTCCGCCCCCGTGTACTGGTCACATGGTGGGACATCATCACAGGTCCTTCAGCTGTTGCAGTGCAGGTCCTGGTGGGTGGTAGGGGCTGTTGTCTCTCTGTTATCAGCCATTATCAGAGGATATATATACATATACAGCACTGGCTGCCGGCGCCACTCACACTCACACCTGCCCCCAGTGACCCCGCTATAAGGTAAGAAGACACCGGGGGAGGGGATATTGTACACCGGGGAGGGGCTGGAGGATATTATACACCGGGGAGGGGCTGGAGGGGGGGGATATTATACACCGGGGAGGGGGGAGGATATTATACACAGGGGAGGGGCTGAAGGGGGAGGATATTATACACCGGGGAGGGGCTGGAGGGGGAGGGGATATTATACCCAGGGGGGGGCTGGAGGGGAGGGGATATTATACGGAGGGGAGGGGCTGGAGGGGGAGGATATTATACACCGGGGAGGGGCTGGAGGGGGGAGGATATTATACACCGGGGAGGGGCTGGAGGGGGAGGGGACATTATACCCCGGGGAGGGGCTGGAGGGGAGGCTATTATACACCGGGGAGGGGGGAGGATATTATACACCAGGGAGGGGCTGGGGGGGAGGGGATATTATACACCGGGGAGGGGGGAGGATATTATACACCGGGGAGGGGCTGGAGGGGGAGGGGATATTATACCCCGGGGAGGGGCTGGAGGGGAGGGTATTATACACAGGGGAGGGGGGAGGATATTATACACCGGGGAGGGGCTGGAGGATATTATACACCGGGGAGGGGCTGGAGGGGGAGGATATTATACACCAGGGAGGGGCTGGAGGGGGAGGATATTATACACCAGGGAGGGGCTGGAGGGGGAGGATATTATACACCGGGGAGGGCTGGAGGGGAGGGTATTATACACCGTGGAGGGGGGAGGATATTATACACCAGGGAGGGGCTGGAGGGGAGGGGATATTATACGGAGGGGAGGGGCTGGAGGGGGAGGATATTATACACCGGGGAGGGGCTGGAGGGGGGAGGATATTATACACCGGGGAGGGGCTGGAGGGGGAGGGGACATTATACCCCGGGGAGGGGCTGGAGGGGAGGCTATTATACACCGGGGAGGGGGGAGGATATTATACACCAGGGAGGGGCTGGGGGGGAGGGGATATTATACACCGGGGAGGGGGGAGGATATTATACACCGGGGAGGGGCTGGAGGGGGAGGGGATATTATACCCCGGGGAGGGGCTGGAGGGGAGGGTATTATACACAGGGGAGGGGGGAGGATATTATACACCGGGGAGGGGCTGGAGGATATTATACACCGGGGAGGGGCTGGAGGGGGAGGATATTATACACCAGGGAGGGGCTGGAGGGGGAGGATATTATACACCAGGGAGGGGCTGGAGGGGGAGGATATTATACACCGGGGAGGGGCTGGAGGGGGGGGATATTATACACCGGGGAGGGGCTGGAGGGGGAGGATATTATACACCAGGGAGGGGGAGGATATTATACACCAGGGAGGGCCTGGAAGGGGAGGATATTATACACCGGGGAGGGGCTGGAGGGGGAGGATATTATACTCCGGGGAGGGGCTGGAGGGGGAGGATATTATACTCCGGGGAGGGGCTGGAGGGGGAGGATATTATACATCGGGGAGGGGCTGGAGGGGAGGATATTATACACCGGGGAGGGGCTGGAGGGGGGAGGATATTATACACCGGGGAGGGGCTGGAGGGGGAGGATATTATACACCAGGGAGGGGCTGGAGGGGGAGGATATTATACACCGGGGAGGGGCTGGAGGGGGGAGGATATTATACACCGGGGAGGGGTTGGAAGGGGGAGGATATTATACACCGGGGAGGGGCTGGAGGGGGAGGATATTATACACCAGGGAGGGGCTGGAGGGGGAGGATATTATACACCGGGGAGGGGCTGGAGGGGGGAAGATATTATACACCGGGGAGGGGTTGGAAGGGGGAGGATATTATACACCGGGGAGGGGCTGGAGGGGGGAGCATATTATACATTGGGGAGGGGCAGGAGGGGGAGGATATTATGCATTGGGGAGGGGCTGGAGGGGGGGTATCATACACTGGGGAGGGGGAGGATATTATACACCGGGGAGGGGCTGGAGGGGGAGGATATTATACACCGGGGAGGGGCTGGAAGGGGGAGGATATTATACACCGGGGAGGGGCTGGAGGGGGGAGGATATTATACACCGGGGAGGGGCTGGAGGGGGAGGATATTATACACCGGGGAGGGGGGAGGATATTATACACCGGGGAGGGGCTGGAAGGGGGAGGATATTATACACCGGGGAGGGGCTGGAGGGGGGAGGATATTATACATTGGGGAGGGGCTGGAGGGGGAGGATATTATACACCGGGGAGGGGCTGGAGGGGGGAGCATATTATACACCGGGGAGGGGCTGGAGGGGGGAGGATATTATACACCGGGGAGGGGCTGGAGGGGGAGGGGATATTATACACCGGGGAGGTGTTGGAAGGGGGAGGATATTATACACCGGGGAGGGGCTGGAGGGGGGAGCATATTATACATTGGGGAGGGGCTGGAGGGGGAGGATATTATACATTCTGGAGGGGGGAGGATATTATACATTGGGGAGGGGGGTATCATACACTGGGGAGGGGCTGGACGCAGGGTTATAAGGCTCAAATAACAGAGAGCATAAACTCTTCCATATAACGGCCATCAAATATGACTCTCTTGTATTATGAGCAGACGCCGGCACTTCTGTCCTCCCTGGCCCAATGATGGCTGTTTTGTGCTCTGCTCGGGGGTACAGAGAACATACAGAGCAGGTGGTCTGCAGGCTGCATGTGGACGCTCCCCAGTCTCCTCTGTGACCTGCAGGTGCAGGGATCACTCCATTACTCGGTTTATTTGGAGAGATTAATAATAATAATGTGGGCAGGAAACTTCACCAAACATTTATAAAACGAAGGCACTAAGATCTACAAATCACATATTATTGCATGAATAACCAAACCTTTAAGGCAGACTTTGCCCGAATAAAAGGGAGAAAGACAACATGTTGGGTGATAAAGGCCAAAGCTATTTTAAATATCTCTTAAATCAAATCTTTACAACCGTGAATAAAACAGCATAAAGACACATGTAACGTAGTCCTTCTGCCTGAAGCGGACGGCCCGGATGGACTCCCACCCGACACTGCGAACTTCCAGGCGATGATCTCCCCTTAAACCGCCACTAGGAGCACAGTGTACCCCTATACTGAGCTCCGGCCTCCACCCAACAAGAATAACGCTTGTTCCACACCATCCTGAATGCCTGAAAGAAAAATGTCCCATGTCATCCAAATGTGCCGCAAGAGGGACCTGTTGTTACCTTCTAATTCCCTATGCCTAACCACCACACCCCCTTTTGATCTGATAAATCGGGCCATGCGGAAATTAATGGTCTTCCTGACCCTGTCCATTGCTCCTGAGTCTCTAGCACCTTGCCAAACTAACCTCGGTACCATTTCTGACCAAACAAGGGTGAGGAAAAAAGGAGGCAAATCGATCAACGTCTGACCGCATCATTGTAAGAAGCTCAGCCACCCTTAAGAAACCGAGGTCATTACCACCCGCATGGACTACTAAAATAACCGGGCGATAATCTGCTGATATCCACTACCTCCGGAAGCACCTGCTGCCACTGTAACCCCCTAATGCCCCTCCAAAAGAAATCCGCCCCAAAAAAACCCAGGTTCTTTCCACCGGGCCATAAAACATAAGAGTGGCCAAGTATCCACACCGAAGGGCGAGCACTAGAGGGCATCCCCACACCTAGAAATGAAACAAAGACAAGAGAAAATTACTGCAGCAAATCCGGACGAATATACTTAGAAAAACAAGAGGAACGCCAGCGCCCTATACGCATTACGTCAGAGTCCGGGAGACCGGCCCTGGCCGCCACTGTCGCTGTGCCTATGCGAAAGGAGTGAGTTCCATACCCAGAGGGCTTAACCCCCACCGCCACCAAACATTTATTAAAAACCGAACAAAACTGAAAACGTGTGAGAGGAGACCCATCCTCGTGGACCAGAAATTGATCACCCGGGAATGGAGATTGAACACCAAGCTTCCCACGCCTTACCATACTGTCTCCAGGTGGCAGGAGCCACAGAAGATCAAACCAAAGCCATTAGCTGCTGGTCAGGTTCCACAGACATGGCAGGTACTCCCGAGCCTCCAGGGCCGCTGTAGGGTGTAGTTCCCAAAATTCCTGCCTACGGGAGCGAGACAAAGCATCCGCCATTAAATTGCAAAAACCCGGAACATGCTGAGCCCTTACCGAAATGTTGTGCTCCAAACATCTAAAAACGAAATGCCGAAGTAGAGACAATACTCGTAAAGAAGAAGTAAGCTTATTAATACAATAAACCACAGACATATTATCACAAAAGAAACAAATGCACCGGTTAGACAGCTCAGCCCCCCATAATTCAAGGCACACCACGATGGGAAACAGCTCCAAAAATGTAATGTTACCAGCCAGAGACGAGCCTGCCCAGGCAGCAGGCCGAGCGGACGCACACCACTCGGACCCAAAAATTGTCCCAAAACCACAACTACCCGCAGCATCCGAGAAAAGGGACAACTCGGAATTACTGACTTCAGCTGACAACCAACAAGTACGGCCATTATACTGACTAAGAAACTGCTGCCACACTAGCAAATCGCACTTAAGCTGAGAAGTAACGCGTATATGGTGATAGGGCCTGGATGCCCCCATGGTTGCCAGGGAAAGACGCCTTGAAAAAACACGACCCATAGGCATGATCCTGCAAGCAAACATCAGTAAACCAAGAAGAGACTGCATTTGACGCAATGTTACCTTCTTGGCAGAGATAAATCCGACCAACATTGACATCCAACTTATCCAGAGGCAGACGAAAGACCATCTCCACAGAATCCAATTCTACACCCAAAAAAGTAATAGTCGTCTGAGGACCCTCCGTCTTTTCCGCTGACAATGGAACCCCAAACTTCTGGATAAGAAACTGAAAAGTTTTTAACAAGAAAGAACAGAACGGACTGGAAGGCGGGCCAATAAACAAAAAATCATCTGAATAATGGAATTACAACCGGTCTCATAACGCGTTGACCATTCCAAGAAAGAACTAAACATTTCAAAGTACCTACAAGAAATGGAACACCCCATCGGAAGACAAGTGTCTTAATATAACAAACCATCAACACAACCCAGAAGGTGATAACAGTCCGGGTGAATAGGGAGAAGGCGGAACGCAGATTCAATGTCTAACCCTGGCCCGCCTTGCGAAGCAATACAACTGCCCTGTCCAATGATACATACGACACTGATGATTCCTCATGGGAGATGCCATCGTTGACAGAATAACCTTTTGGAAAAGAAAGATGGTGAATGAGCCTATATTTACCTTGTTCCTTCTTGGGAACAACACCGAGCGGGGAAACCCTTAGGTTACTAAAAGAAGGGGAACGAAAAGGACCTACTATCCTACCCAAAGAAACTTCCTAATTTCAGTGAAAAAAATGGCAAAAAAAGCATCAACAATTTCCGAGTGAATGACCATTTTATTACTAGGGCTGAATTTCAGGCTTAACATAAGCCGCCACCATTTTTTTAGAATGGTTATGAATATATGAATACACAATCTCCATCACACCCCCCCCCCCCTCTTCCCCTTTTCTTCCGCTCATCCCTACGTTTTGTATGTCTTAGTGTCTGTTAAGTGTATTTAGTGTATTGTATTCATGTTAGAAGGCTACGGGTTATCTAATACTTAGGAAGGAATATTCCACTTATTATGCAGCATCCCGTGTATCTCTTTTACTTTTGACCCCCTGCGTGGGGAAATTGTAGCTGTGAGGATTGTACAGCTTAATTTTGGCATTATTTAATAAAACTATTTGGAAACTAAAAAAAAGCACCACAACCTACAATTGCCCAATGGATTAAGTTTACAAATTTGGACTTTTCTTAATCAAAATATATGGACATTTCAGAAAGAAAAAGTCCCTTCAAGGGCAATCGCTTCTTCCTGAGCTGTAAAAACAGGCGATGTGACTTTAGGAAGGAAGTCCTTCAGGCCGAGTTGTCTTCCTAAAACGAGTTAATCTGGTGTATCTCCAGGTGGACCATCACGGGGGATGCAATGATGAAATGGTATTACCGGTCATTCCCTTTCCATTAGTCCACCCTGGGGGCTTATATATTTCCCTCCCAGACAATTTTGTCCTTTTTAATGTGAGAAATTTGAACATGTTAATTGGATCTCTTTTGGAAATGTTCCCGGTTTGGTTATTTGGTAAGACATTAATAGGAGGATGCGAGGAGAGGGAATTTTAACCTTTCCAACTACTTATTTCGTATGAGCCACACCTGGAGTGAATCCTGGGTGCACTTCCGCAACACATTGCTGACCAAAATAAGTATAAGTGGTTATTTTTTATTTGGGTTATTTGTCTGCCAGTCCCTTAAAACCGGCGTGTGGTTTACGCTCCCAAATCGCCACAAAAGGTTCCATTTTAAGGGGTTTCAAACAGTATAGTAGCATATCCACAAGTTATGAATAATAGAAAGTTCCACATGGGGGTCTGCTGATCTGCAGTTAGAGGGGTTTGTGGATATTCATTTTGTCGGTTCTGTCCCGTTACTTTTAAGGATAAGGGACCGGAAAGGCAGCCATGCACTTCTTTAAATCCTATAACCTGAGTAGAGATAAGTTAGAAGGCACAATGTTTTGCACAGTTTGGGTTTCGAGTTTGGGCTCCATTTATTAGACCTTTATGATTTTTTTTTTCTCACTGCCCTGCTATCTCCATGCACCTGCCTACAGTAGTGGACCCTCCAGCTCATCCAGTTTCCTCATCTTCTCCTCCAGACGCTCCTTCTCCTGAGTGACCACCAAGGATGGACAAGGACGAGATCTCCAGAAGAATATTCAGCCTCGCCCTGGAGATCATCTCCCTGCTGAGCGGAGAGGTAATCGCCTCCACATTTCTATCATCTTTATGGGATGCTGTAAGCAGTCCGACATGGGGAGAAGACTGTCACAAGGTGTTTGTGGCCAGCAAAGACAAGCACTGGACAGTAGGACCTGGTATCGGGCAAGAGCTTGATTCTGATACAGCCAACAGTTCCTACATATCAGACATCCCCCAAATATGTCCCACTCCACGATTCCTGGGAAAGTATCTCCTTTGTAACACAGTGGTGCCAGTTAGCTAATGGTGCTACTTAGCTGGATGAGTTGAATACAGAGTTTGTCATGCCTTCCCTGCCAGTCTCCGGTCAGGTCTATGAAAGTGCTTTAAAGGAACCATCATAGTGATTTGGAACACTAAAATACCCCCAACTTTTACACTTGCCTGTAGATTGGTCCAATAAGGTGCATCGGACCCATCTCTGGTGCTCCCCGTGCCTGTGTAGTAATTCGGTGAAGATGACCAGTACACCTTGGCTTCATTTCGCAGGCACTGGGGGCTCCAGACCAAGGTAAGTTTTTGTAGCGGGCACAGAGTGAAAATCCTTAAGGATCTGTGGGTGGTTTAGTGTCCCAAATCGCCCTTTATGAGATTGTACAGATTTACTTACAGAGTCTGGCTGTACACGTGCTTCTATCGTGTATTCCCTACATATTCTGTGGAAATGTCATAATTCTTACACTTGGGTATCCCCATTATGTCCACTGATCAGTTTTATGCTCGAGATCATTGTTTCTGACACCACTTTTATGACCATATTTGGATCTGTTTGGTCCGTAGAACTGAATCCAGCATTCCAGATGTTGGCTCCAAGCTGAGCCTTGTACAAGAGGTTAAAGTCTGCCAGTTTCTAAGGATATTTACTCCTCCAAGTGTCTTTTTCCACACACAGGATCCCAATACAATGAAGAACAAATTGGGTGACTGTGTGGTCCCCGGCAGCCACCACCAGGAATCAGATGGATGGAGCCAGGGCCCCATCCCAGAGCCAGGAGGAGGATGCAGCCGTAGCTGGGACCCAATCACAGAACTTCCTTCTCACCCCTTGATTCACAAGAAGAGAATATTAGAACTCACCAACAAGATTACGGAGCTGCTGACTGGAGAGGTGACACTGCTGGGGATGCTGGGAAATGATCCAGTAACGGCACTGGAGGGTTCTGGGTGATGACTGTGTCATTGTGTGTCTCAGGTTCCTATAAGGTGTCAGGATGTGGCTGTGTATTTCTCCATGGAGGAGCGGGAGTATATAGAGGGACACAAGGACTGGTACCAGGACGTTATGATTGAGGACCCCCAGATCTCGACTCCCCAAGGTAATAGATTCAAACGTTCTTTCATTATTTGTGTATGAAGAATGGATTCAGTAACGAAATGTATTCCAACAGTTGGATCCAGCAGAAGCGAATCACTGGACAGATGGCCCACTCCTCTTCCACATGAGGAAGATCACATTGCTACACAGGATGATCAGGTAGATGGACGCATTACATGTTTGGTAATGGGGATGTGAAGGGCTTAGCTTCTCCAGCAGTGACATTGGTAATGACAGGTGCAGATGACAAGACAGGTGAGGAAAAAAGTATTAAAATAGATGAGGCCTGTAACTGATAACATAGGTAGAACCTCAACTATAAGAGACAAAATGAGAAAACAAATCCAGAAAATCACATTTGTTTGATTTTTTTTTTTTTTTTTTTTTAATGATTTGCAAAATTTGGTGGAAAATAAGTATTTGGTCTCAATACATTGTTTTATATCCTTTGTTAGCGATGACAGAGGGCAAACATTTTTTGTTAGTCTTCACAAGGTTGTCACACATTGTTGCTGGTATGTTGGCCCCTTCCACCAGGCATGATGATTGGTCTGTCATTGGGCAACACAGGCTTTCAACTCCCTCCAAAGGTTTTCTATGGGGTTGAAAGCTGGAGACCGACTGGGCCACTCTAGGACCTTGAGATCCTCTTCAATGCCCTTGCTGATGGGAGGAGGTTTGCACAATACATGGCCTCATTCATTTTTTCATGTACACGGATCAGTCGTCCTGTTCCCTTTGCAGAGAAACAGCCCCTCATCATGATGTCGCCCCCCAGGTTTCATAGTAGTCAGGTGATCTCTGGATACAACTCCGCCGTCTCTCTCCAACAAACACAACAAGTTGACTTTCTACCAAACACTTCTGCTATGGTTTCATCTGACCATATGACAGTCTCCCATTACTCTTCTGGAGCATCCAAATGCTCTCTAACAAACAGAGGAGCCATTACTACAGGTAATGAGGGGAGGGCACAGGAGACATTACTACAGGTAATGAGGGGAGGACACAGGAGCCATTGCTACAGGTAATGAGGGGAGGACACAGGAGCCATTACTACAGGTAATGAGGGGAGGACACAGGAGCCATTACTACAGGTAATGAGGGGAGGACACAGGAGCCATTACTACAGGTAATGAGGGCAGGACACAGGAGCCATTACTACAGGTAATGAGAGGAGGACAGAGGAGACATTACTACAGGTAATGAGGGGAGGACACAGGAGCCATTGCTACAGGTAATGAGGGGAGGACACAGGAGCCATTACTACAGGTAATGAGGGGAGGACACAGGAGCCATTACTACAGGTAATGAGGGGAGGACACAGGAGCCATTACTACAGGTAATGAGGGGAGGACACAGGAGCCATTACTACAGGTAATGAGGGCAGGACACAGGAGCCATTACTACAGGTAATGAGGGGAGGACACAGGAGCCATTACTACTGGCAATGAGAGGACACAGGAACCATTACTACAGGTAATGAGGGGAGGACACAGGAGCCATTACTACAGGTAATGAGGGGAGGACACAGGAGCCATTACTACAGGTAATGAGGGGAGGACAGAGGAGCCATTACTACAGGTAATGAGAGGAGGACACAGGAGCCATTACTACAGGTAATGAGGGGAGGACACAGGAGCCATTACTACAGGTAATGAGAGGAGGACACAGGAGCCATTACTACAGGTAATGAGGGGAGGACACAGGAGCCATTACTACAGGTAATGAGGGGAGGACACAGGAGCCATTACTACAGGTAATGAGGGGAGGACACAGGAGCCATTACTACAGGTAATGAGAGGACACAGGAACCATTACTACAGGTAATGAGGGCAGGACACAGGAGCCATTACTACAGGTAATGAGGGGAGGACACAGGAGCCATTACTACTGGCAATGAGAGGACACAGGAACCATTACTACAGGTAATGAGGGGAGGACACAGGAGCCATTACTACAGGTAATGAGGGGAGGACAGAGGAGCCATTACTACAGGTAATGAGAGGAGGACACAGGAGCCATTACTACAGGTAATGAGGGGAGGACACAGGAGCCATTACTACAGGTAATGAGAGGAGGACACAGGAGCCATTACTACAGGTAATGAGGGGAGGACACAGGAGCCATTACTACAGGTAATGAGGGGAGGACACAGGAGCCATTACTACAGGTAATGAGGGGAGGACACAGGAGCCATTACTACAGGTAATGAGAGGACACAGGAACCATTACTACAGGTAATGAGGGGGGGACACAGGAGCCATTACTACAGGTAATGAGGGGAGGACACAGGAGCCATTACTACAGGTAATGAGAGGAGGACACAGGAGACATTACTACAGGTAATGAGAGGAGGACACAGGAGACATTACTACAGGTAATGAGAGGAGGACACAGGAGCCATTACTACTGGCAATGAGAGGACACAGGAACCATTACTACAGGTAATGAGGGGGGGACACAGGAGCCATTACTACAGGTAATGAGGGGAGGACACAGGAGCCATTACTACAGGTAATGAGGGGAAGACACAGGAGCCATTACTACAGGTAATGAGAGGACACAGGAGCCATTACTACAGGTAATGAGAGGAGGACACAGGAACCATTACTACAGGTAATGAGGGGAGGACACAGGAGCCATTACTACAGGTAGTGAGAGGAGGACACAGGAGCCATTACTACAGGTAATGAGAGGAGGACACAGGAGCCATCACTACAGGTAATGAGAGGAGGACACAGGAGCCATTACTACAGGTAATGAGGGGAGGCACAGGAGCCATTACTACAGGTAGTGAGAGGAGGACACAGGAGCCATTACTACAGGTAGTGAGAGGAGGACACAGGAGCCATTACTACAGGTAATGAGGGGAGGACACAGGAGCCATTACTACAGGTAATGAGGGGAAGACACAGGAGCCATTACTACAGGTAATGAGGGGAGGACACAGGAGCCATTACTACAGGTAATGAGAGGAGGACACAGGAGCCATTACCACAGGTAATGAGGGGAGGACACATGAGCCATTACTACAGGTAATGAGGGGAGGACACAGGAGCCATTACTACAGGTAATGAGGGGAGGACACAGGAGCCATTACTTCGGGTAATGAGGGAAGGACACAGGAGCCATTACTACAGGTAATGAGGGGAGGACACAGGAGCCATTACTACAGGTAATGAGGGGAGGACAGAGGAGCCATTACTACAGGTAATGAGAGGAGGACAGAGGAGCCATTACTACAGGTAATGAGGGGAGGACACAGGAGCCATTGCTACAGGTAATGAGAGGAGGACACAGGAGCCATTACTACAGGTAATGAGAGGCGGACACAGGAGCCATTACTACAGGCAATGAGAGGAGGACAGAGGAGCCATTACTACAGGTAATGAGAGGAGGACAGAGGAGCCATTACTACAGGTAATGAGAGGAGGACAGAGGAGCCATTACTATAGGTAATGAGAGGAGGACACAGGAGCCATTACTACAGGTAATGAGAGGACACAGGAGCCTTTACTACAGGTAATGAGGGGGGGACACAGGAGCCATTACTACAGGTAATGAGGGGGGGGGCACAGGAGCCATTACTACTGGCAATGAGAGGACACAGGAACCATTACTACAGGTAATGAGGGGGGGACACAGGAGCCATTACTACAGGTAATGAGGGGAGGACACAGGAGCCATTACTACAGGTAATGAGAGGACACAGGAGCCATTACTACAGGTAATGAGAGAAGGGCACAGGAGCCATTGCTACAGGTAATGAGAGGAGGACACAGGAGCCATTGCTACAGGTAATGAGGGGAGGACAGAGGAGCCATTACTACAGGTAATGAGGGGAGGACACAGGAGCCATTACTACAGGTAATAAGGGGAGGACAGAGGAGCCATTACTACAGGTAATGAGGGGAGGACAGAGGAGCCATTACTACAGGTAATGAGAGGAGGACACAGGAGCCATTACTACAGGTAATGAGAGGAGGACACAGGAGCCATTACTACAGGTAATGATGGGAGGACACAGGAGCCATTACTACAGGTAATGAGGGGAGGACACAGGAGCCATTACTACAGGTAATGAGAGGAGGACACAGGAGCCATTACTACAGGTAATGAGGGGAGGACACAGGAGCCATTACTACAGGTAATGAGGGGAGGACACAGGAGCCATTACTACAGGCAATGAGGGGAGGACACCGGAGCCATTACTACAGGCAATGAGGGGAGGACACCGGAGCCATTGCTACAGGCAATGAGGGGAGGACACAGGAGCCATTACTACAGGTAATGAGAGGAGGACAGAGGAGCCATTACTACAGGTAATGAGAGGAGGACACAGGAGCCATTACTACAGGTAATGAGAGGAGGACAGAGGAGCCATTACTACAGATAATGAGAGAAGGGCACAGGAGCCATTGCTACAGGTAATGAGAGGAGGACACAGGAGCCATTGCTACAGGTAATGAGGGGAGGACACAGGAGCCATTGCTACAGGTAATGAGAGGAGGACACAGGAGCCATTGCTACAGGTAATGAGAGGAGGACACAGGAGCCATTACTACAGGTAATGAGGGGAGGACACAGGAGCCATTACTACAGGTAATGAGGGGAGGACACAGGAGCCATTGCTACAGGTAATGAGAGGAGGACACAGGAGCCATTACTACAGGTAATGAGAGAAGGGCACAGGAGCCATTGCTACAGGTAATGAGAGGAGGACACAGGAGCCATTACTACAGGTAATGAGGGGAGGACACAGGAGCCATTACTACAGGTAATGAGGGGAGGACAGAGGAGCCATTACTACAGGTAATGAGAGGAGGACACAGGAGCCATTACTACAGGTAATGAGAGGAGGACACAGGAGCCATTACTACAGGTAATGAGGGGAGGACACAGGAGCCATTACTACAGGTAATGAGAGGAGGACACAGGAGCCATTACTACAGGTAATGAGAGGAGGACAGAGGAGCCATTACTACAGGTAATGAGAGGAGGACACGAGCCATTGCTACAGGTAATGAGGGGAGGACAGAGGAGCCATTACTACAGGTAATGAGGGGAGGACACAGGAGCCATTGCTACAGGTAATGAGAGGAGGACACTGGAGCCATTGCTACAGGCAATGAGGGGAGGACACAGGAGCCATTGCTACAGGTAATGAGAGGAGGACACAGGAGCCATTACTACAGGTAATGAGAGGAGGACACTGGAGCCATTGCTACAGGCAATGAGGGGAGGGCACAGGAGACATTACTACAGGTAATGAGAGGAGGACACAGGAGCCATTACTACAGGTAATGAGAGGAGGACACTGGAGCCATTGCTACAGGTAATGAGAGGAGGACACTGGAGCCATTGCTACAGGCAATGAGGGGAGGGCACAGGAGACATTACTACAGGTAATGAGAGGAGGACACAGGAGCCATTGCTACAGGTAATGAGAGGAGGACACTGGAGCCATTGCTACAGGTAATGAGAGGAGGACACTGGAGCCATTGCTACAGGCAATGAGGGGAGGGCACAGGAGACATTACTACAGGTAATGAGGGGAGGACACAGGAGCCATTACTACAGGTAATGAGAGGAGGACACTGGAGCCATTGCTACAGGCAATGAGGGGAGGGCACAGGAGACATTACTACAGGTAATGAGAGGAGGACACAGGAGCCATTACTACAGATAATGAGAGGAGGACACAGGAGCCATTACTACAGGTAATGAGAGGAGGACACAGGAGCCATTACTACAGGTAATGAGAGGACACAGGAGCCATTACTACAGGTAATGAGAGGAGGACACAGGAGCCATTGCTACAGGTAATGAGAGGAGGACACAGGAGCCATTGCTACAGGTAATGAGAGGAGGACACTGGAGCCATTACTACAGGCAATGAGAGGAGGACACAGGAGCCATTACTACAGGTAATGAGAGGAGGACACAGGAGCCATTACTACAGGTAATGAGAGGAGGACACTGGAGCCATTGCTACAGGTAATGAGAGGAGGACACTGGAGCCATTGCTACAGGCAATGAGGGGAGGACACAGGAGACATTACTACAGGTAATGAGAGGAGGACACATGAGCCATTACTACAGGTAATGAGGGGAGGACACAGGAGCCATTACTACAGGTAATGAGAGGAGGACAGAGGAACCATTACTACAGGTAATGAGAGGACAGAGGAGCCATTACTACAGGTAATGAGAGGAGGACACAGGAGCCATTACTACAGGTAATGAGGGGAGGACACAGGAGCCATTACTACAGGTAATGAGAGGAGGACACAGGAGCCATTACTACAGGTAATGAGAGGAGGACACTGGAGCCATTGCTACAGGTAATGAGAGGAGGACACAGGAGCCATTACTACAGGTAATGAGAGGACACAGGAGCCATTACTACAGGTCATGAGGGGAGGACACAGGAGCCATTACTACAGGTAATGAGAGGACACAGGAGCCATTACTACAGGTAATGAGAGGACACAGGAGCCATTACTACAGGTAATGAGAGGACACAGGAGCCATTACTACAGGTAATGAGAGGACACAGGAGCCATTACTACAGGTAATGAGAGGAGGACACAGGAGCCATTACTACAGGTAATGAGAGGAGGACACAGGAGCCATTACTACAGGTAATGAGGGGAGGACACAGGAGCCATTACTACAGGTAATGAGAGGACACAGGAGCCATTACTACAGGTAATGAGAGGACACAGGAGCCATTACTACAGGTAATGAGAGGAGGACACATGAGCCATTACTACAGGTAATGAGAGGAGGACACAGGAGCCATTACTACAGGTAATGAGGGGAGGACACACGAGCCATTGCTACAGGTAATGAGGGGAGGACACAGGAGCCATTGCTACAGGTAATGAGAGGAGGACACAGGAGCCATTGCTACAGGTAATGAGAGGAGGACACAGGAGCCATTACTACAGGTAATGAGAGGAGGACACAGGAGCCATTACTACAGGTAATGAGGGGAGGACACAGGAGCCATTACTACAGGTAATGAGAGGAGGACACAGGAGCCATTACTACAGGTAATGAGGGGAGGACACAGGAGCCATTACTACAGGTAATGAGAGGAGGACACAGGAGCCATTACTACAGGTAATGAGAGGACACAGGAGCCATTACTACAGGTAATGAGGGGAGGACACAGGAGCCATTGCTACAGGTAATGAGAGGAGGACACAGGAGCCATTACTACAGGTAATGAGAGGACACAGGAGCCATTACTACAGGTAATGAGAGGAGGACACATGAGCCATTACTACAGGTAATGAGAGGAGGACACAGGAGCCATTACTACAGGTAATGAGGGGAGGACACAGGAGCCATTGCTACAGGTAATGAGGGGAGGACACAGGAGCCATTGCTACAGGTTCTGAGAGGAGGACACAGGAGCCATTGCTACAGGTAATGAGAGGAGGACACAGGAGCCATTACTACAGGTAATGAGAGGAGGACACAGGAGCCATTGCTACAGGTAATGAGAGGAGGACACTGGAGCCATTACTACAGGTAATGAGGGGAGGACACAGGAGCCATTACTACAGGTACTGAGAGGACACAGGAGCCATTACTACAGGTAATGAGAGGACACAGGAGCCATTACTACAGGTAATGAGAGGAGGACACATGAGCCATTACTACAGGTAATGAGAGGAGGACACAGGAGCCATTACTACAGGTAATGAGGGGAGGACACAGGAGCCATTGCTACAGGTAATGAGGGGAGGACACAGGAGCCATTGCTACAGGTAATGAGAGGAGGACACAGGAGCCATTGCTACAGGTAATGAGAGGAGGACACAGGAGCCATTACTACAGGTAATGAGAGGAGGACACAGGAGCCATTACTACAGGTAATGAGGGGAGGACACAGGAGCCATTACTACAGGTAATGAGAGGAGGACACAGGAGCCATTACTACAGGTAATGAGGGGAGGACACAGGAGCCATTACTACAGGTAATGAGAGGAGGACACAGGAGCCATTACTACAGGTAATGAGAGGACACAGGAGCCATTACTACAGGTAATGAGGGGAGGACACAGGAGCCATTGCTACAGGTAATGAGAGGAGGACACAGGAGCCATTACTACAGGTAATGAGAGGACACAGGAGCCATTACTACAGGTAATGAGAGGAGGACACATGAGCCATTACTACAGGTAATGAGAGGAGGACACAGGAGCCATTACTACAGGTAATGAGGGGAGGACACAGGAGCCATTGCTACAGGTAATGAGGGGAGGACACAGGAGCCATTGCTACAGGTAATGAGAGGAGGACACAGGAGCCATTGCTACAGGTAATGAGAGGAGGACACAGGAGCCATTACTACAGGTAATGAGAGGAGGACACAGGAGCCATTGCTACAGGTAATGAGAGGAGGACACTGGAGCCATTACTACAGGTAATGAGGGGAGGACACAGGAGCCATTACTACAGGTAATGAGAGGAGGACACAGGAGCCATTACTACAGGTAATGAGGGGAGGACACAGGAGCCATTACTACAGGTAATGAGAGGAGGACACAGGAGCCATTACTACAGGTAATGAGAGGACACAGGAGCCATTACTACAGGTAATGAGGGGAGGACAGAGGAGCCATTACTACAGGTAATGAGAGGAGGACACAGGAGCCATTACTACAGGTAATGAGAGGAGGACACAGGAGCCATTGCTACAGGTAATGAGAGGAGGACACTGGAGCCATTGCTACAGGTAATGAGGGGAGGACACAGGAGCCATTACTACAGGTAATGAGAGGAGGACACTGGAGCCATTGCTACAGGCAATGAGAGGAGGACACTGGAGCCATTGCTACAGGCAATGAGGGGAGGACAGAGGAACATCTTATAAAAGCGATTGTTTCATATGATTGATTGTACACACATCAGAAAACGCGATTTTCTGGATTTGTTTTCTCATTTCTCTCATAGGTAGAACCTCACGTAAATTCTAGGCCTCTCATCTTTTTAAGTGGGAGAACTTTTCTGTAAACTGGTTAAAAACTTTGGACGTTGTCTGGGGTCTGTGATCAGTTCTGGTCCCTGAGATAACAATAATCCTTTTGGACATTCCACTTTTTAGGATCCCGGTTAACATTTGCTAGTTGACATTTACAATATTTACTTTACACCTATTGAATCAGGCTGTGAACAATATCAGTCCGACATCCATCATCATAAAAGCTGAGGCACAAGTGAAGGAGGATCCCTGGTGTAAAGAGGAGGCTCTCACTGATCATTGTCTAGGTGAGTGGTAACCACTAACTCAAGCAGGGTTTCACATTGCACCAGCAAATCTGGCTGCAACTTGAATTGTGCGTATCTGGGCTGCATGCCTTGCGCGTGTGGTGTGGTGCGAGCTGGGCTGGGCTGAATGTGATGTGGTGCACGATGGGCCGTGTGCCATGCACTTGTGGAGTGGCACGAGTTGGGCCGTGTGCCCTGCTCATGTTATGTGGTGCAAGCGCGTGTGCGGTATGATGCAATCTGGACCGGATGCCCTGAGCCAGGTGCCCTGCATGTGTGGTGCAAGCTGGGCTAGGTGCCCTGTATGGTGTGGTGCGACCTGGGCCGGGTGCCCTGCGTATGGTGTTGTGCAAGCTGGGCCGGGTGCCCTGCGTGTGTGGTGTGAGCTGGGCTGGGTGCCCTGCGTGTGTGTTGTGAGCTGGGCCGGGTGCCCTGCGTGTGTGGTGTGAGCTGGGCCCGGTGCCCTTAGTGTGTGGTGTGGTGCGAGCTGGGCCGGGTCCCCTGAGTCTGTGGTGTGGTGCGAGCTGGGCCGGTGCCCTGAGTGTGTGGTGTGAGCTGGGCCGGGTCCCCTGAGTCTGTGGTGTGGTGCGAGCTGGGCCGGGTGCCCTGAGTGTGTGGTGTGAGCTGGGCCGGGTGCCCTGAGTGTGTGGTGCGAGCTGGGCCCGGTGCCCTGCGTGTGTGGTGTGGTGCAAGCTGGGCCCGGTGCCCTGCGTGTGTGGTGTGGTGCGAGCTGGGCCCGGTGCCCTGAGTCTGTGTTGTGGTGCGAGCTGGGCCGGGTGCCCTGAGTGTGTGTTGTGGTGCGAGCTGGGCCGGGTGCCCTGCATGTGCGGTGTGGTGCGAGCTGGGCCGGGTGCCCTGCGTGTGTATTGTGGTGCGTGCTGGGCCGGGTGCCCTGCGTGTGTGGTGTGAGCTGGGCCGGGTGCCCTGCGTGTGCGGTGTGAGCTGGGCCGGGTGCCCTGAGTGTGTGGTGTGGTGCGAGCTGGGCCGGGTGCCCTGCGTGTGTGGTGTGAGCTGGGCCGGGTGCCCTGCGTGTGTGGTGTGGTGCGAGCTGGGCCGGGTGCCCTGCGTGTGTGGTGTGGTGCGAGCTCGGCCCGGTGCCCTGTGTGTGTGGTGTGAGCTGGGCCGGGTGCCCTGTGTATGTGGTGCGAGCTCGGCCCGGTGCCCTGAGTGTGTGGTTTGGTGCGAGCTGGGCCGGGTGCCCTGCGTGTGTGGTGTGGTGCGAGCTGGGCCGGGTGCCCTGCGTATGTGGTGCGAGCTGGGCCCGGTGCCCTGCGTGTGTGGTGTGGTGTGAGCTGGGCCCGGTGCCCTGCGTGTGTGGTGTGGTGTGAGCTGGGCCCGGTGCCCTGCGTGTGTGGTGTGAGCTGGGCCCGGTGCCCTGCGTGTGTGGTGTGGTGTGAGCTGGGCCCGGTGCCCTGCGTGTGTGGTGTGGTGTGAGCTGGGCCCGGTGCCCTGCGTGTGTGGTGTGAGCTGGGCCCGGTGCCCTGCGTGTGTGTTGTGGTGCGAGAATTTGACCTTGATGCAAAAATGGCCCGGCTTATGACTTATTCCAGCAGAAACGAGCAGTGACAGGCTTAGACCCGTGGCCTGATATCATTTAATAAAATAAACATTTGTATTGGATTATTTGTATGAAAATTTTAGCAAATATTCATATATTATGTTAAAATTTTCTTTTTAACAGGTTTCCAGAGCAGGAGTGAGGAAGGACTGCGGATTAAGACAGAAGATTATGGATTTGCACAGGATCCGTATGAAGAGCACGTCCTGGCCCCCGCTCTTCCGTCCTGCGCCCCTTACACACAGGTCGCCTCTTCTGACACTTCACAGACTGTTCTTCAGAGTAACGGCCATCAGCGAGGCCACACGGGGGCAAAGCCGTTCTCATGCTCAGAATGTGGCGAATGTTTTGCTCTGAAAACAACTCTGGTTATACATGAGATCAGTCACGCGGGAGAGGAGACCTTCTCCTGCTTGGAATGTGGGAAATGTTTTTACCTGAAGAGAGATCTCGTTAAACATCAGATAAGTCACATGGAAGAGAAGCCATACTCGTGTGCAGAATGTGGGAAAGGTTTTGTGGTGAAATCAAGTCTTCTCAGACACGAGAGAGTCCACACAGGGGCAAAGCCATTTTCATGTTCAATATGTGGCAAGTGCTTTGCTCTGAAATGCAATCTTGTGGCACATGAGAGAACTCACACAGGAGAGAAGTCCTATTCCTGCCCAGAATGTGGGAGATGCTTTACAGTGAAATCAAGTCTTGTCAGACATCAGAGAATTCACAAAAAGGCGAAGCCATTGTTATGTCCATTGTGAGGGGATCCCCTCATGTAATCATAGAGAAGACAATGTAATGGGGTGAACCCTATGAAAAGGGAGAAGCCACCCCCTTGCCAGGACCTGCTCACTCTGCAAAGATGGATTGTTTTAAGCATAATATGGATCTTAAAAACCTATTCTACAACAGCACAGATATCTCCTAAGGAATATCCAGCTTTATTACAAATACATAAAAAGGTCATCAAAATGCATCATTCCATTACATCAAGCAGCTTTGCATGGGGACCACACAGTCGACAATGGTCTCTCACCCGCCCCCCCCCCCCCAAGAGGAGTCTGCGCTTGTGTAGTAGGTGTTTTTAGTTTTATGACAGAAAGGTTTTATTTGTAGATGTGCCCAAGTTTTTAAAGGTTAATATAGACCAAATGTTATAAGATCACATCAGGAAATTCACAAATGACAGATTGGAAGAGTCACATGGGGAAAGCCTAATGTACTGAACTCTACAATCCAAATGGTGTCATGTTCATATGCACAGTGTAACAGTCTGTGAAGCTACGGCACAGAGGGATCATACACTTATACACACATAGGAAAGACGTGTTTCTGCCCAGAATGTGGAAAATGCAATAGAGAGGAAAAAGTGATTAAGAGAAATAAAAGATTTTTAAGAAATGAATGCAATATCTTAAATATCACTGTATCCCACAAAACTAGAGAGGCAAATCCTAGTGCAGAGGAAAGGATAGAATGGCTGGTGCATAGGCCTGATGGCTGCTGCTGCTTCCCTTAGGATTTCTACAAGACTTCATTCACACTTCCGAGCTGTATTGTCAGGGTTTGGGATCAGTGGATCCTCTAAACCACCACGGGAGGTGATAGCCGAGGTCGAGGTACCTTAACGGAAGACAGTCTTGTGGTCTGGTCCAGGCACAAGGTCAGGGCAGGCGGCAGAGATGCAGGGTAAAGCCCAAGACGGGGTCAGCAATGGGAGGTCTAGGCAAATGGGAACAGGGCACAGGAACACAGCAAAACAGTGGAACACTGTTAACGCAGGAACACGGAGGGACTCTGGTAACACGGCAACACAGGACTCAGGAGTAGGAACACACTAGAATGCAGAAGGCACAGGAACACAGGATAATTGCTAGGGAGCTTTCTCCAAGGCTGTGAGGCACAAAGATCTGGCAAGGGACACAGGAATGGGCTGGGATTTAACAGAGAAAACAGCTGGCCAGGCGCCAATTATTTTGCGCTGGACCTTTAAATTTTACAGAGCCGGCACGCGCGCGCCCTAGGATATCGAGACGCGGGCTCCAACACGCGGACATCGCGGGGACCTCCGCTGAAGCCGGGACAGGTGAGTTAGCCCTCGGAGCGACAGTACTCCCTTCTTCTTGGACTGGAGGATACTGTGTAGAAGAGCATGTTCTCCTCGGCCTCCCACTACCTCTCCTCCGGCCCAGCAGGTCCGTGATGAAGTCTATGGTCACATGAGTCCACGGACAGCTGGGTATCGGTAACGGCAGGAGAAGACCAGCAGGCTTCAGATGAGAAGGCTTATAACGGGTACAGGAGGTGCAGAATCCCACAAAGTCCCGAACATCTTTGACCAAGTCAGGCCACCAGTAGTAACGGGAAATGAGGGCCATGGAGCATTGCACCCCAGGTTGCCCAGCCAGGCGTGAAGAATGTCCCCACAACAAAATCCTTTTCCACAGAGCAGGTCGGACATACGTCTTGCGAGGGGAAAGCTGCCAAAGATCCAGCGGAGCGGCAGCAACCAACTGTTCCAGAGAGATGATATGCCGAGCAACCGGCTCTTCTCCAATTACATCTGAGGCACAGGAAAGGGCATCCGCCTTGATATTCTTCTCCGCAGGTTGGAAGTGGTTCATCAGGTTGAAGCGGGAGAAGAAGATTGACCAACGGGCTTGTCTGAGATGGTGAGCTCCCTCCGAAAGATATCGCCATTCTTCCAGGGAAAGTTTGATGGCCAAAAGTTCTCTATCCCCAATGGAGTAGTTCTTCTATGCGTGAGAAAAAATTTTGGAAAAGAAGCCGCATGTGAGCGTTCGGCCCTTAGGCCCCTTTTGTGTGAGCACCGCCCCTACACCTACAGAAGATGCATCCTCCTCCAGGAAAAAAAGGCTTCTCCATATTGGGTCTAGAGAGAACTGGAGCCGTGGCAAAGGCAGACTTTAAGTTTGTGAAGGCTTCTTCAGCCGCTGAAGGCCAGAGGCATGGATTATCGCCCTTCTTGGTGAACGCCACGATCGGAGAAACTACAGTAGAGAAATGTGGGATAAACTGCCGGTAGTAGTTTGGGAAGCCCAGGAACCTCTGAATAGCTGTGGCCACTGCAGAACTGCAGATAGTTTAGCAGGATCCATCTGGAGACCTTTGTCAGAGATTATGTAGCCGAGAAAAGGAAGACTCCGTTGGTGAAACAGACACTAGTCAAGCTTGGCGTAGACACTATTACCCCGTAGGTGGCCAAGAACTTGCCGTACGTAAGACTGGTGGGTCTCGAAGGCTGGAGAGATGTCATCTAGGTATACCACGACACGTATACAGCAGATCTCTGAAGATGTCATTGACGAACTCCTGGAAGACAGCGGGAGCATTAAACAGTCCAAATGGCAAAAAAGGTTAAACCTTTATTCACACAGGCATAGAAAAAACTGCCAGAGGGTAACGTGTTATCTTATTAAGTCCTCAATAATCAATTGATTTAGATGACCAATGGCTTCTCAAGGCGAATCACTGGAATGTGATGTTGGGAGACCAGAGTGGCATCCACAATGTTCCCTGCGGAACTGGAGTCGAAGAAAGCAGATACCTTAATCTGGATGCTGTTGCCAATGCTGAGAAGCACTGGAATCATCCGGCGTGGTGAAGCTTTGCTTACTCCTAGGGACACTTCTTCCAAGAAGCCTAGGTGTTGCCATTTCCCGGACTCTGGTGGCGGACTGGACAAGTCCCGATGAAGTGCTCTGGACTGGCACAATAAAGGCAGAGGTTTCCCTGACATCTTCTGATGCGTTCCTGGGAAGCGAGTCTGGCTCTGTCCACCTACATAGGCTCTTCTGCAGATGGTACGACCGCAGGCTGGAACGGTCTTTGGAAGGCAGGATCCAGGCGAAGAAGGCATTGTGGACGGACTTGGGGTTGCTCGAGGCATGACTCTTCCGCACGCTCCCTAAACCGCACGTCAATTGGGTGGTCTGGGTGATTAGACCACTCAGAGTAGACGGCAGATCACGAGCAGCTAGAGCGTCCTTAACATTAGAGAAGAGACCCTTTTTGAAAGCTGAGGTCAGGGCCGCGTCGTTCCAGGAAAGTACGAGGCCAGGGTACGCAACTGGACAGCATATTCTTCCAGGGAAGAGTTCCCTTAGAGATTCAACAGCGCAGTCTCAGCTGAGGAGGCCCGAAACTCCACCAGAAAAGGATTCCCTGTCCTAAACTATCTTTCTCTAATCCTTTTATATAACATATTAAAACTTAAGTGGAGTAGTTTTGCACTGACAGTCCGAAGAGGCTGCTCCTCTTCTGAAATTTTTCAATAAAGTTTACATCAGGTTCGAGGGTTAGACTATGTAATAGGATTGCAGAAAGATAGTTTATGACTTTAGGAGGGACCTACCATTGTATCTTCCTTTAATAGTTAAACTCCTGATGTTAGGTTTCCTTTAAAATGGGGTCCTAAGTGTTCTTCCCATTGCTCGTCATCAGCAAGATATCACCATCTGTCCATATATGGATCTCCACATCTTCCAGGGCTTCCCTAGAGCAGACATCGGGCAGGGAATCCTTTGTGTAGATGTGTTGGGTTGGTGCAGAGCAGGGACCACGTCATCAGGAAGATATCACCATCTGTCCATTTATGGATCTCTACATCTCCCAGGGCTTAAAAATAAAATAATAAAATACATTTTTTCCCCAGCCTGGGAATTTAACCAGCAACCTCCACAGGCCACCTGCCATGGAGATACATGACAGCGCCTTTATCCACTGGGCTATGGGCTGAGTGGTTGTTTATGGGGGGATTTTATGTTAGTAAGAGCTTTACTGCTACAATGTGACACAGGCTTAATACATTAATATATACAGTCATGGCCATAAGTTTTGAGAATGACAGAAATATTATATTTTCACATGATCTGTTGACCTCTGGTTTGTCAGATGTTTTTATCACATACAGAAATACAAGTGCAATCATATTATGAGTAACAAAAGTTAGAAGGAGTTACTGCAGCAAGTCAATGTTTGACCCTTCTTCTTCAGGACCTCTGCAATTCTCCATGGCAGCTCTCAATCACCTTCTTTACCAAATCCTGACTGATCGCCGTCCATTCCTGCACAATCAATGCTGCATTTTATCACAATTTGTTGTTTTTTGTTTGTCCGTCTCTTGATGATTGACCACAAGTTCTCAATGGGATTAAGATCTGGGGAGATTCCAGGCCAAGGACCCAAAATCTCTAAGTTTTGTTCCCTGAGCCATTTAGTTCTCCCCTTTGCTTTATGGCAAAGAGGAAAAGGCAGGCGGGCAGCACTCCATGGAAAAAGGTTTCTTTATTTCACAAGTGGATACAGCGATGTTTCGGCTGACTCTATGCAGCCATTCTCAAGCAAGGTGGCAAGGTGCTCCATCATGCTGGAGAAGGCATTGCTCATCACCAAACTGCTCCTGGAGGGTTGGGAGAAGTTGCTCTTGGAGGACATTCTGGTCCCTTTCTTTATTCATGGATGTGTTTTTAGGCAAGAGTGTCAGAGAGCCGATTCCCTGTGCTGAGAACCAACCCCACACATGAATGGTTGCAGGATGCTTTACAGTTGGCAGGAGACAAGACTGGTGGTATTGCTCACCTTGTCTTCTCCGAACAAGCTGTTTTCCTGGTGTTCCAAACAATCGGAAATGGGATTCATCTGAGAAAATGACTTTCCCCCAGTCCTCAGCAGTCCCTGTTCCTTGTGCAGAATATCAGTCTGTCCCTGATGTTATTCTGGAGAGGCTTCTTTGCTGCCCTCCTGGACACCAGGCCTTGTTCCAGGAGTCTCCGCAGTGTCACAGTGCGTGCAGATGCCTCACACCTGCTGCTGCCATTCCTGAGCAAGCTCTACGATGCTGGGAGTCCCATCCCCAAGCTGAGACACTTGTAAGAGACAGTCCTGGCGCTTGCTGGT